>NC_088781.1:6929548-7246471 GCF_958450345.1 Calliphora vicina
ACAGAAAAGAATCAAGCTTATTGGAACCATCGCTTTGAAATCAAGTTTATAAGCTTTTAGAAAAATATGTAAGTTCAGTATTGAATTCATTCTTTTAAGAATTAATTCTTTATTGCATCATAGAAACAAATTATAAATCGTATTCTTTACTTATCAAAAAATATAAAACATAAGTTTTTGTACTTTTTCGAACCCTTAAGGGATAAAAATTGTGTTTATTTTTGGTACTTTTTCATTAAATATGTTTTTCTATAATTTGACACACCACGATACAGAAATTTATTTGAATAAAATTTTACCACGCAATAGGGATGAAAAAGGTACCAAAGATAAAATCGGGAAAATACATTTTATTTGAAATTATTTAGCCAATTTTGATAATTTTTTAACATTGCTTCCTGGATTCATACAAAAATCAAGGTGAATATTGGACCAAATCCGGGTAAACAGTTTGGTACTTTTTTTAAAACATATTTATTCTTGGGCACATTAACACAGATTTTAATATTTTGAGACATGCCTGTAGCATAAACAATTTTGGCAAAATTGAATATTTTTAAATTTCAAACTTGAGGGGTGTTCAAGGAGGAAAAGGGACATTGGTACTGTTCTCCTAATGGTACTTTTTTAATAATTTAAATTATTTCACTTATTAAAGTTAGCTGATATGAATCTGAGAGAAGTTAGTGTTATGAATAGGGGTTAATATTTAGGTACCAAAATGTGAAAACTGAACTATAGGTAGTTTTTTATTCTTCTAATGGTACTTTTTGAATTTTCGATAACGATAGAAACATGAAATTAATTTGGTACTTTTTCTTCATTCAAATGGTACTTTTTGTAATTTCTTCACCAATGAACCTAGAAACATGAAATGAAGCTTATAAGTATGTAACCGAGTGAGTGGGAATCTACAAGTGGCTGTTTTTTGGTAATTTTTATATATTGTAATGGTACTTTTTGAATTTTCTGTAATAATGGACATAGAAATATGAAATTAAGCGTATATGGTCCTACGTGAGTGAGAATTCTAGGGGGAGACTTTTTGGTACTTTCTCTTTATTCGTACCATTCGAGTAATTTCTTCACCAATGAACCTAGAAACATGAAATAAAGGTTATATGGACCCGATTGAGTGGAAATCCACAAGTGCCTGCTTTTTGGTACTTTTTATATATTGTAATGGTACTTTTTGAATTTTCTGGATGGAAAAATATGAAATTAAGCGTATATGGTCCCAAGTGAGTGAAAATTCAAGGGCATACTTCATGGTACTTTTTCTTTATTCTCATGGGTACTTAAGCTTTATGGTCATGAGTGAGATTTCAAGGGGGAGACTTTTGCTACATTTTCTTTAATCGAATGGTACTTTTTGTATTCTCTTTACCTATGAACATAAAAACATGTGAAAGGAAATTTACAAGTGGGGACTTAACTGTAATTTTTCATTATTCTAATGGTACTTTTTGAATAGTCTATAATAATGGGGCTAGCAAAATTAAAATAAATAGGAATCAGATGGAATAGGACGATTAAATATTTTGAAAATCTTTTATAATATGAATTTTTGAAATGCTAATTTATGCTTTGTATTTCAAATAAATGAAATATATTAAAAAAAAATTAATTTATTAATTTAATATTAATGCACATAGTTTTTATACATTTCACCATGAGTGGCATTTCTACATTTTTCATAGATAGCGGAGTCGATATAGCCATGTCCGTCTGTATGTTGACATCAACTTTCCGTAGACCCCAAACAAACAATTTACATACATGATTCATACATCAACATATCCGCTTTATACCCAGTTCGGTTGCTATTTCAAATCGAGCCCACAAATGGCTGAGATATAGGGAAAAACCCGGACAACCACTATTTTTTACCTATATCTGAATTACTATGTCATTAATGATATTTCAAAGACCGTTGCAACGCCATAGTAAGTCGGACCTGCAATGGGTCAAAATCGGGAAAAATATTTTTTAACACGAATTTTTTTTTGACCAAAAAAAATTTTAACATAAATTTGTTTTCACTTTAAAAAATTTAAAAAAAACTAAATTTTTTTAAAAATGAAAATTGAAAAAAAAAAAATAATTTTTATTACATAAAAATATTTAAAATTTTTATTTTAAAGTATAATTTTATTTCAGTTTTAAAATTTTTGAAAATCTCTACTCCCTTTTTAATATTTTGTGCGAAATAAATTACAAAAGAAATTATTAAAATAACGATAAAACATGACGATTTTTACATCGTTTTATTAAACGTTTTAAAAACTCACTCTTTAAACCATGTACTTAAATAGTAATATGTATCGCAATATTGGTTTATATTTTTATATTATCTAGGTAAAGGTATTTATAGACGGCAATACTGAGTATTGATATTTGTCAAAAACTCAAGTATCATAATAAAATTTCATCGTCTAGAAAAAATTTGTATTAGATTTTCAAAAAAATACGAATGATTTTTTTGATTTACGGTCGATATTCAATATTTGTTTAAAACAATTCAAAAACTTTTTATTTTCATATGTATCGGGTATCTTATATATAAATAGGCCACACGTTTTTTTGTGGTACACTTTTAAGTATGTTATTGTCCACCACTATTGATGAAACATATACGGTTTAAAAGGTTATTTTCTCTAGATTTGCAGAACATCATTTTTTTTTTTTAAATTCTTTGCATAAAAGTGGTAAAAAGCGTTTAAAAGTGGTCGAATTTCGGCCACCGGGCGATCCTAGTGTATTTATAAATACACCTTTCGTTGAAAATCTGAAATATCTTGGAATCAACTTTAATATTCTTTTTATGTTTAATAAACATGCAAGACTTGTTTTAAAGAAATCATATAAGATAATGGGTGCTTTACCAAAGAAGACGAAACTTCTTTTATATAAAACCAGTATAAGACCTGTTTTCTTATATGGTTTTCCAATTTGGTTCAGTGTTTCCACTACTGTTATCAAAGAAATGGAAATATTTGAACGAAAAATTTTGAGATGTTGTATTCAAATTTACTTTCAAATTATATAAAATAAAATGTTCGAATAATTACCAAAAATTTATAGAACATATTACAATAATAATAATAGTGGTTTTCGCTATCATATCTGTAATTGATTTATTGGGATTTGAAACTTAAAAACTAATATTGTACAAATTGTTATACCCCAATTTTATATACAGTGGGGAGCTCAAATGAGTACATGTTTCTATTGTGTGCACTTCTTATGGAATAAAAATAAAACTAATAAAGCAAATCCAAAAATTGTTTCTGTCATTTATTTTATGTTTAATATGTAACAAAATGAATTACAATTCAAACAAAAAACATCCAGTTCTAAATAAAAAAAACAGACAAAACTAAAATAACTCGCATGTACTCAATTTTGCACCCCACAATAACCTTAGGGAAGAATTGCATTTTTTAAAAAAAATTTCAAAATCCTTTATTACTTAAATAAAATTTTACACGCATTGGCATATTTTCTATAAATTTTTCATTAACTTTTTTTGGAATACTCTCTCTCTCGTGCTCAATCCGCTGTTAAAGCTCGTACAAATTGGTAGGAGTTAATCGGTATTGTTTCAACCGCCAATTCACGATTCACTAAAAATTCTCAATAGGATTGAACTCAAGACATTGAGCTGATAACTGCATTAATAAGAAATTTTTCTAGGAACACCATTCTTTACGATTTTTGACGTGTGTATTGGGTCACCATCCTATTGAAAAATTACTTCTTCTGCAGGATTTCCTCTTTTATATACAAAAATTTATAGAAAATATGCCAATGCGTGTAAAATTTTATTTACGTAATAAAGGATTTTGAAAATTTTTTTAAAAAATGCAATTCTTCCCTAAAATTATTGTGGGGTGCAAAATTGAGTACATGCGAGTTATTTTAGTTTTGTCTGTTTTTTTATTTAGAACTGGATGTTTTTTGTTTTGAATTGTAATTAATTTTGTTACATATTAGACATAAAATACATGACAGACAAAATTTTTGGATTTGCTTTATTAGTTTTATTTTTATTCCATAAGAAGTGCACAAAATAGAAACATGTACTCATTTGAGCTCCCCACTGTATATATATATATAGCTATCAATTAAAAAATTCATATTTACCTTTTTATATTTGAACCCACTGTCATAATAACGTTCATTAGCACTAAAATCATTGCCACATAAAAATACATGCTGTATAGAATTGCCATACTAAATTTCATGTTGACAATTGCAGCCAACTTCAGGATTGTTATTGCCATGTGATTGTCAAACTGCGCAATGTTTTTCTTGAAGTTTTTGGGAATTCTGCACTACAATTTAACGGTTATGCAAGCGAATAAAGTGAATTAACTCAATAAAAATAAACAATTATCGTAAAAAATTAAGTGTAAATTGATGAATTTGTTAACAAGTTAATAAGAAAATGTATCGTTTATTAACGATCAATCGAGTGGCCATAGAAAATTCTCGTTTAGCTGTGTATGGGTATAAAAAACATGTGGTGGGTCTTAGAGACAGTTGTAGTGGTGGTGGAATTGTTGGTAGACAAAATGCAAATGCATTTTTATTGCAACCGGCTAGATATCAACTCATAAACAATGATCACCAAAAGGCCGTGTACTGTCATCTACAACAAAATTTCCAATTAACTAAACCCGTAGTTCAGTGTCAAGGAATTGTTGAGAAAGTCACATCAACAGTGGGCAGAGGTGAGTTAAATCGTACTATATATAGATGTTTTCATAATGAATGACGTTATTATTATTTAATTAATTAAATAGATGCTACTACAACTGCCTTAATGTTGAGTGCCCGTTCACAATCTACAACGCCAACAAATGCTGAGGTTCAGTTGAAAAAGAATAAAAAAGTAAAAAAACCCCGCTTCGCAAAATATGTGGAACTCTTAGAAGGTTAGTTCTTGGTTTTGTTTTAAAATCTACATTTTCAATAAATTTATTCATTATTTATAGTAACTGATACTGCCGCCAATGATCGTAAGTCACGGGTGAAACGTTTGAAGGCCAAAAAGCTGCAAGATTTTATTACCAAAACACAGCAGGAAATTATTAAGAAAATCGAAAATAAAAAACTGAAAGCAAAAACTAAAACGAAATCAAATAAAAAGGCTGCAACGCCTTCTTCAATATTACTACAGCCCATTGAATATCAAAAAATCAATATGGAAGCATTGGATAGTAGTCTTTTGGAAACTGGCAGTTATGATGATAAGCCAATGATTTTCTTTGGCAAAGATGAGGAACTCATTTCAAAGCAAATCCTCAACAATCCCGAACAAATACAACAAATTATCAAGAGTTTTCATAATTTTCGAGATATTATTGAGAGTCTGGAGAATGATCAAATTGAAAATGATGCTTACAGGTGAGTTATTGATTTGTTAAAGGAAAAATGCAAATTTCATTAAAAACAAGTAAGAGACCCATATTTGGCTGCGACGAATCTTATATACATACACTTCACCAAATTATACTTTAGAATATTTTTAAATAAAAAAAAAATTAAAAAAATATTTTTATATTTTTTTATGAATATTTTGGTGAGAAGTATATAAAATTCGGCACATCACTCTTACTTGATTTTATTAAAATATTTAATTTTAGTATGACTGCTTCAAAACATGGCTTAGATGAAGATATGATAGATCCTTTAGACTCGCCTGAACCCTACGTATCACCCGATATCATAGATGATCATGTTACAAAAAGCCACCACAAAATAGCCACAGTTACAGAGAAATCAAAACCCAGGTACATTTAACGTAATTTTCTCTAAAAATTTAAAATCTCTATTATAAAATGTAATTTTTCTATTTAAGATTTAAATCCAAAATCCATCACAATGAACTGCAAGAACGTTTAGCCAAAGAAAGAGCCCTACGACTAAATCTCACCACGTATTTAAATGTTTGTGTTTCAGTGGGTCTACAAAATCGTGGCCTATCAACTCTACTAACCTATCGCCAAAGAGCCCAAAAGCATAGCTCAACAAATAATTTAATTACCATAGATTTGTACAACATTTTGTTGCATGGCTACGCCGAAAAGGGTTCATTCGAACGTTTTCGTGAAATATTCGCTTTGGTTGAAGAAGACGGCTTGAGATTTAATGAACAAACATATGCGGCCATCTTTGAGTGTTTAGGACGTTTAGAAACGTCTGCTGAAAATACCGATAAGATACAAATGTACATTAAAAAGGCTGAAGAAATGGGCTTGACCGTAAACCAAATTATGGATAAATCGAAATTTATTGACGATCAGCGTGATATTGCTTTAGATGCTATACAACGAGTACTTCCTGACTTTCAACCGATTTATACACCACCAGTTTTGGAATATAAAAATCCACTGCTAGATAATTTAAATGAAAAGGTTTTGCCTGCCGAGGAGAATGTATTCGAGAGAAATACTGCATACGATAAATGTGATGGTTCTGAGATAATGAATTCCAAATTGGGCTATAATAAAGAACAACTGGAGGAAATGGCCAGAAAACAATTGGAAATTGAGTTAGATGGTTGCATAACAATCAAATCTATAGAGAAATCTAAAGAATTCACAAATGCTGAATATTGTGTGAGTATATTTAATGAAACTATTCCTATGATTTTGTGTAATATTTTTTGTTTTATGATTTCAGCGTGAAAAACTTAAGGAATTGGAAACTCAGTGGCGTTCACAAATTTCCAATGCAATTGTTAGAGATTTAAACACCTTGAAAGCTCAAATTCGTTATAAACCACAAGGTTATATGAATTACTACACGTACTTAAAAACATTGGATAGTTCTGAATACGCCGACATATTACTAAAAGAAATTTATAAACAGGCAGAAGGTTCTGAAACATTCAGTCCCACAGTGGGTCAATTGTACAAAGAATTGGGACAAAAAGTTCAACAACGGTTAGTAGCTTTTTTACGTATGTATACAATTAAAATGTTTTTAATGTTTTATTTTTAAATTTCCTTGTCAGCTTTCAAATTGAACAGAAAAAGAAAAACGGTACCTTAGAGAAAATCGGTGATATTTATAGTGCTTACTGCGATGTTTGGGATCATGCTAATACCAGCGATAACACCAGACAAATCTGGCAACGTTTAGTACATAAAGAACGCGTTTCTGGTCCCAGTATGGATATAAGGGAAGTGGCTTGGCCATCAAATGTTTTGACGGGGGTGGGACGTTTTCTTTATAATATATTAATGCGTGACATTAAAATTGATACCTATGTTATGCGACAAAAACAAAAAACTAAACAACAAAATTTACTACCAGCCTTTTATACGCTATTCCGTAATCAGGGTAGAATGGTAAAGGAAGAGGTAAAGCCTCACCCCGTTTTGGCTAGGTAGGTGGTTTAAGCAAAGTAAAAATATATAAATATAATATTTTGTTTAATTTTTTAGACTATTGCGAGCATCTCGTCAACAAACTTTAACTTTTGATTCGAATCTAGTACCTATGCTGTGTCCTCCCCAACCATGGAGTACTCCTCACAATGGTGGTTATCTTTTAAATAAATCCGATTTAATTAGATTACCGCTCCAAGTAAGTAAACTTTTTTCACAAAAAAATGTTTTCTATTTTTAACTCCATTGTTTACTGTTTAACCAAATGTGTAGGCCATACAACAATGGGAACGTATTAACTCCATGCCTTCACAAAATATTTATCCTGCCTTAGACTCTCTAAATCAGTTGGCCAGTGTTCCCTGGCGTGTAAACACAGATGTAAGTTGTCAATGTTTAAAAAAAACTAATTCCTTAAAGATATTTAGTGGTACATATATTGTTTCCATTATATTTTCTAGATTTTAGATGTAATTATTGAGGTATTCCAAAATGGCGGCAATGATAAATTGGATGTACCACAGCCACCCAATTCTTTGCCAGCCCTACCTTCCATACCTGAAAAAGATTCCACAATATCGAATGCAGATCGCGCCAAACTATTTAAAGAAAAAATGGGCCATAGACGCAAGCAAGCTGAAATGTACAGTTTATGGTGTGATACTTTATATCGCCTATCACTGGCAAATCATGTAAGTACAATGGAACTACATATTTTCTAACATAAAATCATTTTAAAATATTTAAAAAACAAAACAGTATCGCGATAAAGTCTTCTGGCTGCCTCACAATATGGACTTCAGAGGCCGCGTTTATCCAGTACCGCCCCATCTCAATCATTTAGGTTCGGATCTGGCACGCTCTATGCTAATTTTCGATCAGCCTCAACCTTTAGGTGTGGACGGTTTCAGTTGGTTAAAATTACATTGCATTAATCTCACTGGTCTTAAGAAACGCGACTCTGTTAGAGAACGTCTACTGTATGCCGAAGAAGCCCTGCCAGACATTTTAGATTCGGCTGATAATCCACTTAATGGTCGCAAATGGTGGACAAAATCTGATGAACCTTGGCAGACGCTGGCTTGTTGCATTGAGATAGCTAAAGTCTATAGATCGCCCAATCCCGAAGAGTATTTAAGTCGTTTTCCCATACACCAAGACGGCTCCTGCAATGGTCTACAGCATTATGCCGCATTGGGACGTGATAAAGCGGGTGCCATAAGTGTAAATTTAGCACCAGCGCCCATACCCCAAGATGTTTACAGTGCAGTGGCGGCGTTGGTAGAAAAGACCCGTAAATTAGATGCTGAAAATGGTCTTCATGTAGCGCAGGCGCTAGATGGTTTTGTTAGACGTAAAGTAATCAAACAAACTGTCATGACTACTGTTTACGGAGTAACTAGATATGGAGCCAGATTACAAATTGCTCGACAACTAAAAGACATCGATGATTTTCCCAAAGATTGGGTGTGGCCTGCTTCCACCTATTTGACCACCAAAACGTTTGAAAGTCTGCGTGAGATGTTCACCTCTACCAGAGAAATACAAGATTGGTTTACGGAATGTGCCCGCCTGATATCGGGTGTGTGTGGTAAGAATGTTGAATGGGTAACACCTCTGGGATTGCCAGTTGTACAACCCTACAATAGACATGAATTTAAACATACCCAAAGATCAAATGGACGAGTATCTGAAACTATGTCCACTGATATGTATGAGAAACCCAATGTTATGAAACAGAAAAATGCCTTTCCTCCCAACTTCATACACTCGTTGGATTCATCACACATGATGTTGACTTCGCTGCACTGTGAACGTGATGGCTTAACCTTTGTTTCGGTACACGATTGCTTTTGGACACACGCCTGTACGGTGCCCCAGCTAAATAAAATATGCCGCGAACAGTTTGTAGCCCTGCATTCTCAAGCAATTTTAGAAGATTTATCTCAGTTCCTTAAACAGAAATACAGCTTCAGAGAAAGGTAAACAAACAACAACAAAAAAAATTAGCTATAAAATATTGTTATACCATCCTTCACCATGTTAGTTTTCACTTTAAACAATCTATTTTTCAACAAACATTTTTTCAATCTTTATCTAAAAGTAACTTTGGTGAAGGGTATAGAAGATTCGGCACAGCTGAATATAGCTCTCTTACATGTTTTTAATTTAATTCAAAATATTTTCAGTGATTTTTCTCATGATGATTCCGCCGAAGATCTTTCGAAACGTCATTTAAATCGAGTTCTATGCCAAATGCCGCAAAAAGGAGATTTCGATTTACGTAACGTCCTTGATTCAATATACTTTTTCAGTTGAACACATCATTGGCTATTATAATTAGTATTTTGTTATTCATTTTTCTAAGCAGCATAAACAAAAAATTGGAAACAATTCATGGTCAACCAAAAATTTCTATAATTTTATGTATTAAAACAAAAATAATAATTGGTTAAGTAATTTTATAAAAAAAATGTTCTTTGTAAGAATTTATTTATGTAGAAGTTTATTACAAAAAAATTAAACAATAAAAAACATGGAAAAAATTTGCAAAATAAAAACGATTGCGTTATTATTGTACTTTTAGACCGGTTTTTCTGGAAATCCAACTCAAATAGTTTGTTATCCTAGAATAAACCGTAGGGAAACCAATTTCACAACCACCCGCACTGCCAAACGATGTTACTCCCACCTGGTAAGCCATATCTTTGTGTTGATACACTAAAGGTCCTCCCGAATCACCATCACAGCTGCCACTTCCTCCAGTGCCATCCGCACACACATGCGAACGTCTATTTACCAAACCGGGTAAATAATAACACATACACTTTTCATAGCCTATAATGCGTGTGTCCGTATAATAAAGTTGCTCATTTAGTTTGGTATTATTGTCGCTAATACGACCCCAACCAGCAGTTGTAACAACTTCTCCTTGCAGAAATATTTGGGTCATGTAACTGGGAGCTAAATTAATTAATCTCACTTTATCTGACAGTGAGGCAGGCTTTGGTAGATTAATCAAAGCAATGTCGTCATTAAAACCCTGGCGTCCATAACTTTCGTGTATGATAAAATCACGTGTGGTGACATTGTATACGTAGGCGGCACTTTCAGCATTTGCATATATGTAGGACCCCAAATACACGCGAGCCTCAACAGTTCTTTTAAAAATTAAATAAAAATTAAAACAAAGCAATTGTAGCTCATTGTTTTCAGGAACGAATGCAACAATTTATTTACCTGTACAAACAATGGGCTGCTGTTAAAACATAACGTTCTGTTATCAAAGAACCTCCACATTGATATACTCTCGGTGGCTGGTACATTAGTAGACCCACCAAATATGGAAACATATCCATTTCTGCTTTGAGACCTCCAGTGATATAACTTTTAACTGAGTTGACAATATTATATTTCTCACATTTACGTCGCCAATTTTGGACTATATAATCCTCTTCATTACCGGGCCAATTAGGAAAACCTCGCCCCGGTCCTCCTCTCTCATCAGTTCTACTTCGTGGGGAACGATTGTCAACATACGATTTTCCTCTTTTCCGATCAGCTTTAGCCATTGTTAGTAGTAGCAGTAGAGCAGTTAGAAAACTAACGACAATTACTGTGCTGCAGTTCATTATTGGAGACTGCTTGCGACAACACACTTCGACACATTGTGAACACAACTGTTGGCTCATGTTTGAAAAATCATGTTCTTATATGCAACATCCGAATGAAGTTCTAACTACATATATTAATACGTTTAAACAGTGAGTTAATTTCTTGAGCATACTACGATATGAATGAAGATACTTATTATGTAATAATGATGCATATCATCATTTATAAGAGGTGTGTACATGATTTCTCAAATAGTTAAAATTTTACGAAAAAATTTAAAAGTTTATTAGTTTTTATGGCTGGACACTAATCCTCTTATTTTGTAAAAATGTGATATTAGTCAATATAAATGTTGTGTGCTACCCTCTCTCTTGGTTTGACTTCTTCTCACTATCACCTAATAAAATCGTATTAGTTGAGTATTGTTGGGCCGTGGTGGTGCTGACGTAGATGATCGCGGAGAGAGGACGTTGTAGTAGTCCTCTCTCCACGTGAGTGTACTACGATAAGACCCGTCGTAGTTGTACCTTCCTCCACGTGATCATAATACGGGACGTCCATTCTCCGACGTAATTTCCTCTGCGGCAGAATAATGCGGAACGCATCATTCGCAATTTATAAGTGACGCCCAACTCCTGTCTCTCTGTGTCTAACTGTCACAACAGTGTTATTGTAAATTAAGAGAAAATAATATTGTACGATTTATAACCTTTTGTGAAAGGACTTATTTTTAATCCTCTGGCTTAAAAAAATTAATTTTTTCGAATGAACCCTGGTATTTCGACATTAAGAACCACTGACATTTTATTCCGTAACCATGTGCAATAACAAGTATTTGCTTTTAATTATACCCTTCACCATGAGTGGCAAGGGTGCAGTATACTATAAGTTTATTATTCCGTTTGTAATTTCTACATTTTTCATTTGCGACCCCACAAAGTACATATATATATTCTGAATCGTTATAGATATCGGAGTCGATATAGCCATGTCCATCTGTATTTTGAAATCAACTTTCTGTAGACCCCAAATAACTACTTCATACATCAATATATCCTCTATATTAGCTCGGTTGCTTTTTAAAATCGAGAAAATCAGAAAATTGCTAAGATATAAGGAAAAAATCAGGACAACCTCGGTATTTGACCTATTTTTTATCTATATCTGGATTACTATTTTATTAATATAGACAATATGGATATCTAATGATAGATATTCCAAAGACCTTTGTCACGACGTATATAACGCCATAGTAAGTCGGAACTACAATGGCTCAAAATATTTTTTTT
Source organism: Calliphora vicina (assembly GCF_958450345.1). Taxonomy (NCBI): domain Eukaryota; kingdom Metazoa; phylum Arthropoda; class Insecta; order Diptera; family Calliphoridae; genus Calliphora; species Calliphora vicina. The sequence continues at coordinate 6,941,853 of NC_088781.1, forward strand.
TTCACCTTTTTTTGTTTGTCATAAAATTCACCAATGAATTTAAAAAAAATGTAATTTTGCTTACCTAAAAATATTTAAAATGTTTACTTTTAAAGTATAATGTCGTGAAGGGTATATAAGATTCGGCTCAGCCGAATATAGCTCTCTTACTTGTTTTCTAATCAAATATTAACAAACAAGACACCATTAATATTAGCACGTACTTACAATTTAGTCATTACAGCGCGTCATTGAAACAGTTGATAGCATCAGTAGAGAGCAAAATGAAAATAAAAGTTGAATTTTAATATTTTTTGATATTTTTTTATTGTTTATGAAACATTTTCCTTTTTACTGCTTTATGCATTTATCTTCAGGAATTTTTTTGTTTGTTTTTGTTTGCATTTTTTAAATGAAATTAAAATAAAATAATAATAATAATAAAAAACAATAGAAAGTATATATAATAATAGTAATAAAGGGATACAATTGCAATATTGTAATAATGGTAGAATTAATAATAATAATATAATTAAAATTGTATTTCATGCATACTTTTTTCTTCTTTTTTTTCATAGATATATTTTTTTTGTTTTTCTTTTTTTTTTTATTAGACAGTAAATTAAATAATAACGATAATTAATTCTTATTATGTGAATTATTTGTGGTAATTTTTTTTATTTTTTTTTTTGCTTTTTAATCGTTTTATAGGTTTAATAATAATAATAATATAAATTAATATAATAGATATACGAGATAAACTAATACTACAATTTCTTTTAAGACACTTTGTTTTTCCATTAAATATTACTATTTTTTTTATTATATATATTATTTATATAGATTTTTTTGTTTTTCTTTTTTGTATAAAGTAGATTATTATTATAATATTTAAGGGTTTGGGGTTTTATAATTATTATTTAAAGCTTACAACCTAATTGCTTATAAATGTTATATTTTATTAATATTATTACTATTTACTTTTATTGTTGTAGTTTTTTTTTTGTTTTCTTTTTGTAATATAAATATATAAATGTAATTTTTTTGTTATTTGTTATTTATTAATATTTTTAAATAAAAGCCGTAAAGTAGTGTGTTGTTTTTTTGAATTATTTGATACAAACAAAAGAAAGTCTAATTAGAAATTACAAGGAAATGGAGGGCTTTTTTTATAAAAATGATTTTGTTATGTTTTGCAAAAATATTTTTTGTTTTTAATATTGATTACATTACATTTTTTGTTTTGTTTTATAAATACTTAGCAAAAATAGTATTTTTGTTATTTATGTTTATACATTGTTTTTGTTTTGTATGTACATTAGTTGATTTGTTTTTTTTTTTTATTGAAAATCTTATTCACAATTTATTGCATTCTTTTTACTATATCATATTATATAGAAAGTCTGAGTCCTTCTATAGTAATTTTATATGATATTTTTGTTATATATTTTTAAAATATATATTTATGTTTATTTTTTTTTTTTAGTTTATTATTGGCTATGTATACATACTATTTCATATTTCATGTGCCTTTTCTATTAAGTGTTGCTATTAGAGTTAATTATATATGTACAATAATTCAGTTAAAAGGTTCAAGTACAAATTATTTATTTATTAATACAGAAAATAAAGACGCGAAACTATTTAAAAATTATAAAGTATACAAATACACGAACATTTCCACAGACTTTGTGTTAATTAAAATGAACGTTTACTCTTTAACTCTTTTTCTGTGCCGATTGCTGTGAATTTATATTTTTATATTAATGAAACATATTTAAAACTCTTAGATCCTTCAGTCTAAACATTAACAGTTGATTGATATTTGTTGTACTTTAACAACAAATCGAATTGTTATTAGACAATCATTGTAATTAGAAAATTGTTTGGTTTATTTCAAATATTTATGAACATTATCATGAAAAAAAACAGCCATTAATAGAACTTCGAAACTATTCTTGAACTTTTTCTGAATGTAGTATTAATCACAAATAAAAGATAAATTTAAGAGGCGTCAAATGTGTTTTACTTTTCTTTCAGAATTATTTTTTCCCCGCCAATTCTAAAAAATTTTTTCAAACACTTGCTAGTTTTTTTTATTTCACTAGCATTGACAATTTTCAAAACAAAATATTGGAAAATATTGTAGTACAACCAACAGGTAAACAAACAGACTGAACAAATACTTTTTGGCTAAAATTATTTGTATATCAAAATTAATATTAAATGATTATTTGTTAATTTATTTTCTTTAATATTGAGTACAATGAGATAAATTTCATTCCATCTAATACCATTTTTCAGGGAGCACAACCAAACATATCTGTGTTCATATAAAAAAGTAGCTAAGTCGACATAAGGGCGAATTGATAATGAAAAAGATTTTAAGTAGAAAATGTAACTTGTAACTTTAATGTCTAATAAATTTAATACCCAATGTCGAGTTACAGTTTTTTTGTAAGAAACAATAAAAATTACACAAAATTGGAAATAGTTCAAAATTTGTATGTTTCAACTTAATCTGTTCTTCTATACAGACACAGATATTACAATAAAGTTTTATTTTCTATATTTAAAAAAAATATGTATTCACAATGTTGCTTGCCTCTTAATGGTGACTTTTGTTCCATAAGTGTTAAATTTTTAAATTTTTCTTCTGATTTTGTTTCAAATAAAACATGTATATAAAACAAATCAATTTTAAAACAAATTCACTATATTAGGATATTTCCATTTTGCGATAAAGTTTAATGATTTACAATTTTTCAAAGTTAAGCCCTTTTTAAAAAAGGACAAAATTCTGTGCAAAAATGTTATTTAGTTTAGTTTTAAAACATAAAGGTTACCGAATTCATTACAAGTAGGCAGAAAATAGTCATTGAAAAACTTGTTAAACACAGGGTGAGTAAGAGAGTAAATCGTTTAAGGTGTCAGTATTCAGTTTGAGCATTATTTAAATCATCCTGATAAAAACTGAATAACTCTTAGAATTTTAAAAAATGTTTCGATTCGAAAACTTCTCACACGTTTTAGACATTGGGTACAGACCTTAATAAAGCAAATTAAACTAAACAACTTAATTAATGTTTGAAAAATATGTATTTAAAAGTTCTTAAATATGTTGTAATTAGAGTCTTACAGTGAGAGAAAATATAAAAAAAGTAAACAATAAAAGGTATAGCAAAAAACAATTGAAGTATAAAATATAATAAGACGATTTCAATTCAGTAAGAAATTTAAATTTTAAAACTTGTATTACAAAAAAAAAACACCCTATATTTTATACAAATGAATGAAATAAATTATCAATTTACAAAACCACAACAAATTGCATAAAATGTTTTAAAACTACATAGATACACATGTTCAATTTAAATCTCTCTTGCTGTCTAAACCAATAATGTGCAAGAACAATAATATGAATTTTCGTTATTTCCACCTTTTCCGAAATATTATTTAGTTAGATTAGATTTTCTACAACTAAATAATAAAAATATTGATTATTATTAAAACAGCACTCAATACCTTCGTGTAATATAAAATTAAACTTTTAAGAGTGTATATGTATTCGAAATTGAGATTATTTGTTAGCTGGTTTTTTGTTTTAAAAATTGAAGAGCGTTTTCATGCAATGTTCTAAAAAGAAAGGAAATCATAACCCAAAAACTACAAAGTGCGCCTAAAAGTGGGAACTAATTTTACAGTACAAAAATTTTGCTTTTTTGCCCTTGAATGTCGTCTGTTTATGTTTGTATTTTTGCTCTTAAATTGTACTTGTTTTTCTGGTTTCATGAAAAACAGAGAACGGGATTTCACCTTTTTATTAGAAAAGCAAACGCCTCACATTTTACACTGCGGAGTGGATTATTGTTCATAAATTATCTATTTGATCAACTTACAAAATGTCTGTACTTCTCTTATCGTTTGTTAATTAAGACAGTGGAGTTGTTATTTATTTTTTTTTTTTAATTTAGTATATAATACATACATATTAAATAATTACAAAATAAATTTTAAGGAAATGCAGCTTAAACGTAAGAATTAAAAAAAAAAAACAAGAAACAAAAAATAAAAAGGTTATATTTTGCTCATAACTTTAAGGGCTTTTTATATTTAACAACATAAATTGACTAGAAATGAAAATCAAAATTTCTTTTTTTTTTCGAAACAAAAGGAAAGTTTACCACCTTAAAGGCTTTACAATTGAAGTATATAATTTGCATAAACATTGGTTGCTGCATTAGTTAGCTCTTAAAATTGAGTGAGTGCTCCATTTTTGTATTTTTAGTTTATCTTTTTGTTTTGTTTGCAATTTTAGATTAAAAAAAAAGTAAAGTATCATCATTTTATGGTATGAGTGTTTTTTTATATTATTGAAATATATTTACAATACTATGACTATTGCGTTTAATGACATTATTTAAGGCTGTTTCTTGTGGTGTTTCATTGTCGTCGTCGTCGTCTTCATCAGTATTCATATGACTGGTGGTAGCGGTAGTGGTCAGCGAAGCTGATACAGTAGCAGTTGGATTGCATGTTGATTGTATATTTATGGGATCCACCATCATATTTAGATCTAAATCATCATCATTATTATCATTATCAATATTATTGTGGTCATTATTTTTGTCTAGGACATAGTTGTGACCGTGGGGAGGTAAACTATGCCTATGGGTACTACTAATTGTATTAACTTTATAATTAGCATTACTTATAGATGTTAGATGAGTAGTAGCGGTGCTGGTATTGGTATTACTTTCTAATTCAGGTGAGAATGTAAAGTCCATATGATCGTCAAACTGAACCATATTTAATAAGTCATTGTCATCGTCATCCTCATCATTATTATGATGCTGATGTTGGTGTTGGTGGTAATGTTGTAAACTACTTTTACTACTACTGTTGCTGCTGCTGTTGCTACTACTACTACTACTATTAATACTACAAATGTTTTTTTCATTCAAAGTTGTTGTTGACATTGGATTTAGGCTTTTATTTTTTATATCAATATTTACCTTGAACAATTCATCAACATCGGCCGTTGTTAGAGTGTTGGAAATTACTACCGACGGCGATAGTTGCAGTTGAGAGTCAACGTCATCGTTAAGAATATTGTTAAGACATATATTGAACTCATCAAAGTCCACAAAATTCGGCTGATGTTCGGACAGCAACAAATTAGCAGTTTCAACTGCTGTAGCATCATCATTGGCCAAAGCCAACAAATCATCTACGGGCTCATCACCAAACGAGGTGATACTTTGATGATAATTATCATAGTTTTCTTTCGTTTCAATGTTGTGTTGTTGTTTATTATGTAACATTTCCACATTGTTAACATCATCATCCTCATCGTCATTATATACATGTTTACGAATTATAGTATTATACTGATTATCCTGCGCCTCGGCCATACTTGGATCTGTTTTTATTGTTTTTAAATCTTGGGAATTTTCTTCATCATCGTCCTCGTCATCATGGAAAATATAAAATTCGAATTTATCCTCAGAACCTGTAGCCGAGTCGCAAGACAATGGTCACTTATAGTCTCTGGAGCCTCTTCTGCGACGACCTTCAGTTAAAACAGCTTCACCTACACCTGAAATAGTAAATAAATGTTGGAGAGCGTTACTTTCATAAAATCTTGCAAGTCTATTTTTATAAAAAAAATGTGTAAAAATGTTATTTTTTAAACCAGAGACCAAAAATAACTCGTCCAAATTGTGATTTATGTATATTTTGTTATAAAAAATAAATCACTCAAGACAACTGTTAAAAATCATTTCTTACATACATAATAGGCAACAGTATATTTTTTTCTTCGCTTCCCCAAACTCGTGACATGAATCCGTTTGCTCTTGTTACGTTTTTGGTTTGAAAATACAGATCAATGTAATATAATTTTCTTGGGTCATCATTTGATAATTTTATTGATATTAGAATGTTATTTTTATACCCTTCACCATGAGTGGCAAGGGTATACATAAGTTTGCCATTCTGTTTGTAATTTCTACATTTTTCATTTGCGACCCTACAAAGTATATATGTATGTATATTCTGGATCGTTATAGATAGCAAAGTCGATATAGCCGTGTCCGTCTGTATGTTGAAATCAACTTTCCGTAGCTCCCAAATAACTTTCAAACATGATTGATAAATGATACATCAATATATCGGGAATTCTTCCGGCTCGGTTGCTATTTTAAATTGAGAAAAACGGCCTATAAATGGCAAGGAAAAAATCGGGACAACCTCGATTTTTGTCCTATTTTTTATCTATATCTGAATTACTAAGTCATTAATATAGACAATATGGATATCTAATGATAGATATTTCAAAGTCAACTGCAACGATGTATGTATATAAGGCTATAGTAATTTGGACCAATAATGGGTCAAAATCGGGAAAAATATTTTTTTACCAAAAAAAATTGTTGGTCATAATTTTGTTTTTTTTAAATTAAATTTTTTTTTTTAAAAAATTTGGAAAAAAAAAACAATTTTGAAAAAAAAAAATTTTTTAAATTTTCAAAAACAATTTTATGAAGTTTAGTTTGTTAGCCGAATATAGTAATAATATTTCCCACAGGACATTTTGCCGAGAGAGTTAAGCAAATTTAAATAAAGTGGACCCGTTATTTTCGATCTCTGATGTAAACATTTTTTCTCTGCCTAAAGTTTTTATTAAAAAAAAGGATATTTACCCGCACTGCGTGTTTTTCTTCTAGCCTCTGCCACGCTCTCAGAACTAGAATTTAATGTGCTTGATTTGCCTGCCATTTTTCCAGGTGTCTCACTACTATTGCCGCCACTACTATTATTGGCGTTATTATGGATGCCCCTGGTGTAAATCATTTTATTTGCTGCCGCCGAAGCTCGAACACTTCGTCGGGTACCGATTTTCTCATCACTAGGACTATTGACGCTGTTGTTAACATTGGCCGCATGATTCGTTGATGCGGCATGTGTTGTTGCTCCGGTAGCGACAGCAGAAACATGGCTCGCTCCGCGTGTAGCATGCGTTGGTGTTGATGTAACCGATGAGTTTGATGTTGGTGTCGATGTTGTTGTTGTTGTTAAATTCGACGTTAAAACAGATGTGTTATTGGAACCAACAGCAGCTGAATTATTTGTATGACTGTTCGTTTGACCAGCATGACTGTTATTTACTTTTGGAACTTTTGCCGCATTAGAAGTCACAGAATTCAAACTGGTTTCATTGCCAACAGCCGTAGACAACATGTTTGTAGATGTTTCTAAACAAAATAAAACAATTAAAATTAAACATTGAATGTATCAATAGGTAGTTAGGTACTTACTATTTTGTTGTTGATGTGATCGACTATTACGTGTTACTTTTTCCGATGCACTGTCCACAATTGATGTTGATGTTGACGAATTAATGTTAGGAGATGATGATGAACTATTATCAATGCTGCCAGCAGCTGCTGCTTTAGAATTTCTGACCTTGCCAGCCACCTCTATTAGAGGTTCATCTGAATCAGAGGATTCTTCAATCTTCTTTGTCGTAGCAGTGGTATTTTTTACAACTCCTCCATCATCGGTTTTTTTATTATTATTTGTAGTTTCCGTGTGGTTTAGTAAGGCGACAGCGCTGCTGCCACTTGTACTACCACTACGGGATCTTTTGGGATCATTTTCACTAGCTCCACCACTGTTACTACTACCACCTTCAGATTCTTGTCTTTTTCGTTTATGATGATTTTGTAATGGCTGCGTTTGGCTGGTGTTGGTGTTAGAGTTAGAGTTTGCCGAACTGTTATGGGTGTTGGTATTTGTGCTGGTGCTAGAGGACGAATTAGCTTGCTGCAGTTTTGGACTTAGACTGACTCGTTCATGGCTATGACTTGAAGATCTGGTAGAAATAACATGCTTATTTGTAAGCAGAGATGGTTGTGTGGTTGGGTTGGTGGTGTCCATAGATGGACTCGACTTTGCCACATCCATGGGGCTACCCAAACGGCTGCTGGCTCTTGTTCTTATGCGAGGTGAATCCATATCCGTTGCCTGTGGTATTTCTATCGATATGGGCGTTGCTAGACTTGAGTTTATAGTTTCGCTTTGTTTATTAATTACAACGTCTTTTTGCAGCTCCTTGTTGGATTCTTTGTTTTCTTCAACTTTGTTAAGAGTTTCTAGGGAAATTTTCTTTGTATCTAATGTTTGCTCTTTATCGTTATTATTGTTACAATTGATTTCGATTTTAATAGAGTCATCTTTTTTTATAATAGTTGTGGTGTTGGTAATTTTTTCCTCGAAATCTTCGTTTTTGATGTCTCTTAATTTTAATTTATTTGCCGCCCGTTGCCTTTGCTCTTCTTCAAGTTCTTTAATATTTAATTTTTCTTTTTCTTTTCGTTCCTTTTCTAACTTCTCTTTGGCTGCCTTTTCGCCCGCTTCATGTTCTTCAATAATACTGGCAGTGAGATTTTTAATAAGATCCTCATCGTCATCATCATCCTCGTCCAGATGATGATGAAGATGGTGGTGGTGGTGATGATGATGTATGTTGTTGTAAATCACTTTGCTGTCTTTTTGCTTTTTAACATCGTCCTCGAAGATGGAGTGGTCACCATTGATTTTCTGTTGCTGTAGTTCCTTGGAGTTTGAGACATCTTTTTCTTTTAGACTCTCCCCATCCAATACATTATTGTCATCATCATCTGTAAAACCCTCCATTTTAGCCAAGGCCTTTTCGATTTCGTCGTCGGCCAATGTTAGTTGAGTTGCCACTTCCTCAGTTGTCTTTAGAGTTTCAGTCGCTTGACCTTTAGCTAGTATTTGTTGGGGCGGTTTCTCAGAAGTGATTTGAGGTTGCAGGGATTGGGGACTGCTGGATGTAAGCTGGTGTGGTGACTTTTCCGACAATGCATCCATGGATTCTATGCCACTATCTTCTCCGCCCGCACTATTCGCATGGGCTGGCGTGCCTCCTCCCGTACTGGCAGGAGAGTTGCGCAAAGTAGTTGCCAGCGTTGACTGATTATAGTTTAAATTTGTGGCTGCAACATTTGACGATGCTATTGTGGCTGTCGCTGTTGCCGCTGCTGTGGTTGTCGAAGTACTTATGGGATGATTAATTACATTTTGTTTAGTTGCAGCCAGATTGTCCGTTTTGCCTGCACTGCTTTCCACCACATTAATGTTTGCCTTTGCATTTGTGGTCACCAGAGATGAAGATGTTGATGATCCTGTTAATGAGGTGGTTGCAGAATTTGTAATCTGAGTGCTGGCCTTAATTGTTGTAGTTGTTGTTGAGGTGGTTGTGACCGGCTCATTTGATTTGATCAGAACATGCTCCACATTACCCATGGCATCCTTACGCTCAACTTTTGTAATTTCGACTCGTTTGAGAGTCGTTGCACTTGGTAGCATTGTTACGGCTGCTGCTATCATCTGTTGCTGTGTTTGCTTTTCGGCTAAAGCTGCTAACTGTTGTTGTTGTTGCTGTTTTTGCAATTGTAATTGTTGTACCGCCGTTATATACGACGGTGGCTTATGGTTTTTTGTTAGAGGTTTTCCCTGTATCGGTGTTATAGTGGCTGTTGTCTTCAGATTATGTTTCACTTGCAAACTATTCGAATTCGATCCGACTCCGCCGCTGCCGCCTCCTGTATTGGGATTCGTTATGGTGCTTAGGGTGATGCTATTTGGCAAAGAAGTAATTTTGGCCAATTGCTGTTGGGTGGAGGGTTGTAGCAATTGCTGGGGTGGAAGGTGGGTGACCGTGCCCAAATTGGTGGAACCCAAACTTTGTGTATCCATCAACAGATTTTGGTTGGTTTTATTAGCCTCCATGGTAGTAGCATTGTTCATTGTTGTGGCACTTATGGTTAGACCATTTTTTCCCGCAACTAAAGTGGTTGTTGTGGATGATGATGTTGTAGTAGCCAACTTGTCCGAAGAAGTGGTGTTTGGCATGCCATTTATTTGAGTTGTAGGGGTTTTTGTTGCATTTATTAGTCCCAGTTTGGAGTGTTTGGCATCTGTTGCATTTTGTTCATCTATGGTTACATCACCTGTTGTTGTTGCACTGGCAGAGGTATTGTCTGTAATAAGGTGCGTACGTTTGAGATGCGATTTTGTTTTGTTGATGTTGTCAGAAGAATCATTGTCCTGCGCCGCCGCGTTCTGTGTTTTCTTGCGTTCTTTTCGGGAATTTTTTATAACAATAGAATTTTTTCCTCCCCGCAAACTAATGTGTAGCGGAGGAACTCTGGGCTCATCTGTGGCGGGTGAAGAATTACCCCCCGCCGGCGCTACAGAAGCGGTGTTTATGCCAGTTGTCGCTGATGATGTTGCCGAGGAGGATGGTTGAGGAAAAAGATTTTCTTGTTGTTGATATTGTGGCGGGTTCATGGATGATTGCTGTTGTTGGTGTGTTAATTGCTGTTGCATTTGTTGTAGGGAGTGTTGTTGCTGATGCTGTTGCTGAGGTGTATTTAGATTAGTACTTTGTTGAAACGGTGACGATGTGGTGTGGTGTTGTTGGTTTTGTTGATGCAATTGCTGCTGTTGTTGTTGTTGCATTACACTGCTTGCCAATTGTTGAGCATTTAGTTGAGATTGTTGCTGCTGTTGTTGCACATTTTCCGAGCTAAACGTCACATCAACTTTGTATGCCTGTGAAACGGGTTCAGATTTTCCCAATTTCAGGCGTAATTTGATTTTTTCTGTTGCCGCCACATTTGCTCCACCAACAGTTGAAGAGGTTGTGGTGCCATCCACTGAATTCATCATCGAATTGGTAACATTTATGCTTGTAGCCGTGTTAACAGACGATAAATGACTTGCTATTGCACTATTATGTTTACTTTGAGTAAGACTCTGTGTTTGTGATTGAGCTGCCGCGGCGGCAGCAGCTAAAGCAGCCTTTGATTTACTGCCCGCTTTTGCTCTCTCCCTTTTTGGTTTGACCACACCAGCGTTGGCTGCCTCTTTGCTTTTCTTCTCCCTTAGACCCTGCTGCAGCTTCTCCCTTAATAAATTGGTTTTAGACTTTTTACTTGAAGTACTGCCGCCGGCCAACATGGCTCCCACAGACGGTGACGATGAATTTGATCTGGGAGAACCCATATCACCAGGTTTACTGCTAACTACACTGGCATTTATATTTAAGTTTGCTGCTGACGACATATTGGCTTTCGATTTTCTATTCTTTTGTGACTTATTCGATATTAAAGAGTCTCTAGAACGTTCGGTGTCCGAACCTGCTCCCAGTAACTGAGGTGTTGAGGAGCCTCCATTATTTTGTTCGCCAGCCGACAATTTGGAAATGGCAGTGCTGCACGAGTTGGAATTGGAGTCTTCGGAGAAATGCGATGATGATGCATTGGGTAGCAAATCATAAATGCTGTTTGTGCTATTATTCGGGGTGTAATTTGTTCCTTGGGAGGTATTGGTAGCGTTTGAGATGTTATGGAGGGCGGAATTAGATGAAGATTGCAGAGTCTCTTGTTCAGCTTCAGTTTCGCTGTCATCACTTGGGCTGGGTTCTAGTTCGCCGGTTAGAGGATTAATAAGAAACTGCTTCGGCTGCGCGGAAGGAGGAGGAGGTGGTGGTGCTGTCTGAGAGCTGCTAGCTGCAGCAGAGATAGAGACAGGAGTAGAAAGAATATTTGAATGCTGTTGATGTTGTTGTTTGTTTATCATAAATTGTTGTTGTTGATGACTTGAAGTCATATGAAATTGTTGTTGCTGCTGATTTTGAGGCACAAGAATTTGTTGTTGGTTTATGTGATGTTGCTGTTGCTGCTGTTGTTGTAAACGTTGCTGCAGAATATGTTGAGATTGTTGCTGCTGCTGCATAATTTGACTTTGTGGCATTTGCAACTGCCTTTGTTGCTGCTGCAGATGTTGTTGGCTTTGCTGCTGCATTAGCTGTTGCTGCAAACTTTGCTGATGTTGTTGCTGTTGTTGAGTTTGCTGCTGCGTTTGCATTTGCGGCATTGTTAGCGGAACATTTGGTGGCGGCAGCTGTTCATCTCCCGCTAATAGTGATGAAGCAGCAGCGGCTGTTTCATCAATATCCATACCCTCAATAAGATCCAAGTCAAGATCTTTCGCATCTTGCAGCAAGGATTCCAATTCATTTTTGTCATCCAAACTAAGGGATGAATCAATATCACAGCTTAAAGTTGGCAACAAAGCATCTAAATCATTTGTCGTCAAAGCATCCAAATCAGACAACGTTATCAAGGGGTCTGTTAGGTCATCGACTGCTTGGGCAACCAGAGCAGCATCGACACCTTGACTGGTAGAACCTATGCCTCCTGATACAGAGTTTGAGGACGTTGGGTTTATGTTTGCCACTCCCACTCCACCACCAGTAGAACTACCACCTGCTATTGTTGTGGATGATTGCTGATTGTGGTGGTGGTTGTTACTGGGTTGGTTGTTGGGTGATGCGCCCGGCAAAGAATTTGCAATTTCGGAGATAATTTGTTGCTGCTGTTGTTGGGTTTGTTGCTGTTGCAAATTATATTGCATCTGATAGCGAGTGAACTCTTGAAAACTTGACTTGGTCGCCGAATCCATGGGTTTATTTAGTGACGCCGGCCATCTTGAAGATGCAGCCGCTTGATTGTAATCTGGTGGTGGCTGTAGATTCATACTTGGCGTAGACGGTGAAGAAGGTACTATGTGAATGGAGGAAGAAGCATTATGCGTAAGACCTGTTGTCGAGGGGGATTGTGGTGGAGGTGGTGGTAGCAATTGTTGCGTTAGATGCTGAGGCGCTGTGAGAGGAGACTGTGCTGGTGTTGTCGAAGGTGAAAGTAGTTGTTGTTGGTGTGAGTGTTGAGATGCCATGTGGGGACTATGCATCGAATGATGACTGGAGGCGGGTGAATGAGCAGCTGCTGGTGACATGTTGCCAGCATTGACAGACATATATTGTTGTTGCTGTTGTCCAATAATACGCTGTTGGTGTTGCTGTAAATGTTGCTGCTGCAAGGGCGAGTGTGGAGTTTGATGCGTTAAAACGCCAACGCCACCACCACCTGCACCAACTCGCAACTGCCTCATTTGTTGCTGTTGTTGGTTTCCTAACATTGTATTAACACCCATTGTTTGCTGCAAGATTTGCTGTTGTTGCTGCTGCTGCTGCGGTATGAAACGTTGTTGATTTTGTAACTGATTAACTGTCTGCAACTGCTGTTGACGTTGCTGACGCAACATTGCTGCTTGCTGGGGTGAAATTTGTTGCTGTTGTTGAAAACGTTGTTGCTGCTGCTGTTGCTGGGCGTATATATTGCTATTACTTGGACTCAACATGATTTGCTGCGAACCTGGTGGCATAGAACGCATGGCATTCGTTGCCGCAGTAGGAGAAGAAGGCACACTTAGAACATTTTCTGGGGTACCAGGTGCCGAGACAATTTGTTGCTGCACCTGACTTGAATGTTGTTGCATCATGAATTCGCAACCCGGTGTTGTGGTTCGCAATGGAGAATTCATGATTTGTTGCTGAGGACTCATCGCCGCCATCATGGGAGACTGTTGCTGTTGATGCATAAGCGGCAGTTGTTGTGGATGATGTTGTTGCTGTTGCTGCTGATGCGGCTGCTGCTGATGCTGCTGCTGTTGATGTTGTGGAGAAGGCAACGGCGATGATTTTACTTGATTGCCATGTTGATTTGCCACCGAATTACTGTCATTCTGTAGCAGATTCACCAAAAGCGGTGAAGACATCGCAATATTATTGCTGCTGTTGTTGTTGTTGCTAGAGCCTGTAATTCCAGTTGGTGATGCTGTTGGCGTTGAGGGTGGCACTACTCGTGATTGCAAGTAGCTTGATATTGGCTTCGCTAAAGCAGGAGAATTTTGGGAGGCGGGAGAGTTCAATGTACCAACACCCGGATAAGGTGGAGGAGGTGGCTGTAAAAACTGTGATTTACCAGAAGCTGTAGAAACAGTTGTAGTAATCATTTCACCACTTTGAGGATTTTTTATCACTTTAAGCGCAACGTTAGGCGGTGGGCCCAATGAACCCATAAGTTGGTGAGGAATGCCGCCAACGCTGTTGCCTGGTACACTACCCACCGCAGGTTTACCAGCAGCCAAAGGTATTCCACCAGGCGTTGGTATAGTTGACGAGGATGAGCCCACCGTATTGAGGGAATTATCACGGCCCTGCAAAACACGAGCTTGTCGCATGCTTTCAAAAGGAAATTCTCGTGAATTTGCAGTGTTTCCAGCTCCTACAGGGAGAGGTGGTACAGGCACTTTGCCATCCATGGGGCAAACCGTATTCGGTGACTTGAATACAGGTTGTTGCAGTTGGTGTTGTTGCTGTTGGTGTTGTTGTTGTTGGAGATTTTGCTGTGTTGCTAGTACGGTATTGAAAGCATTTTGCTGCTGATGTTTAATCGCGGCATTACTTGTACTAGGACCGCCCAGCATCATATTACGACGCTGTTGTTGCAACATTTGCTGTTGCTGTAGAGACAAAGTCCCAGCATCCAGGCCACCAACACCAACATTTGAACCAAAATTTATATTTGGAGGCATATTCCCTCGTTGCTGTTGCTGCTGTTGTTGAAGTAATGTGGGTGACTGCTGCTGCTGCGGATGTTGTTGCAACTGAGCTTGCGGCAATTTCACAAAAGCACTACTTGTACTAGGACCAACAAGATTTCCCACATTGAGTAATTGTGATAAATCACTTATATCTGTATTGCAACCTTCTCCGCTTCCTATTCCAACTCCTCCGCTTCCAATACCACTAATAGACGTACCGGACGTCTCATGGCTAACAACAGATGAAATGTCTATAAAAAAACAACATGAATAAATAAATATAATGTATCCAATTGTTTCTTGTTTGTCTATGAAAAATACCTGAAACTTTGACATCAATCTGTTGACCACCAAGATTGAGTGATATCAGAGAATCTCCCTCTAGTTGCACGGACCGTATACCAAGGGCCCGTAGTGTAGGATTACCCTCGGTAGCCAATTGGCGTAACCTTTGCGCCGCATCCTTAGGGATTTGCACTGTTATCCGCATACACGGTTCAATCTGCTGTAATAAGAATGACATTTTAATAACAATTACGCAAAAAAGGTTTAAATTTACAAAACTAAATCGCGTAACAAATCTAGTTTATGGACGCCAAGAAAAATAAAAACCTTAAAATAAGAGGTAGGGTGATTTTGTAAAATAAAATTTGTTCGAATCCGGTCAATATTTTCCTAGCTATGGGTCTCTTACGGCCCTATGGTCCTTACTAATAGTTATACTGACAGTTTACATATAAAAATAATTTTAACCGACAGTATAACTATTAGTTAAGGCATAACCAGACTTTGTGTTAATGGGGGTTATAGGAACAACAGGAAATAATATATATGGGCATCTTAAATTAAAACAATAATTTTATCATACCTTTACTTTAATATTTCTTATCGGATCGCAACATGTGTTAATAATAGGGATCTTTCAAATCCCTATTATTAACACATTTTCACCTAATTAAAGCCTATGGCCGGAGGAAGGGGTTTATACATTGTATATACCGGCTTTCTTTAATGACCCATAACTCGGAAGTAAGCTATTTTATATGGCCGTAAGAAATGTTAAATGAATGCCTAAAGTTTTGTCAATAAAATAAAGTTATTTCTGATTATGTAAAAGGAATTCTAAATGTACCACTGGTAAAAATTTGGTAATGATCCATAAACACATCAACGCTAAATTCCTAATAGATAATTAACAAACAATTATTTAATTTACCGCCTTATTCATAATTAATCAACAAATTTTGTATGGAAATTTTATTTTATAAACATAAAATTATTTATGTTTTCATCTAATTATTCCCAAAAACAAATAATTTACATATGGCAAAGCTCTGACATATGAAATATAAATGTGGCAACTCCCATTAAAAAAGTATCGAGTTGGAAAAATTATTTTATTACTCAAGCACTTTGTTTCTAACATGAATGTATTTCACATATCATTTTATTATAATTACCATGTACGTTCGATATACTTTATTATTTAAAGTTTAACGATTTTAAACAATAAAATAATATTAAATATATTAATGAAAAAAATACAAGTTTTTTGACACTTCTGGTTTTTCTTTTTTCTTTATTACACTAACACACACTCATTTAGCATTCCAGTACATCACATATTACACAAACAAATAGCATAGGAAAGAAAGAGTACAATATATGATTGCCCAAAATAGCGATTGGAAAAAATTTATCTAAATCTTAATGCACATTAAGCACAATTGGTAAAAATAAATTTTAGATATTTGTCAATTAATTAAATAAATTATATTTATTGTTCTTTAGTATAATTTACAAAAAATTTACATTAAATATCTGGCCGCCATTTTGATGTACTCGTTGATTTTCGGTTAGAAAAATATAACAAAAAAGTGGTGAAAATAACGAGTAGCGAGTGAAATCTCGTATAGAAAATAAACTCGAAATAAGAGTTTCCTACCTTTGTGTTAATTAAATTTAAAGGGAAGAAATTTTAGTTATAAAAATTACATTTTATGTTTATAATGTATATTGCTTAAATTTACAGTACTAAGCTTCTTAATTTTGTTTTAAATGTTACATTATTATGTTGTTTATATGATTTTTAGATCGTGTTTTCGATTAGTTAAGACGTAATAAATTAAAGCCGGTTTTTGGAATGCACTAAACACAAAAACATTGATAAAACTTATAGGTACAAATATAATTATAATAATTTAATCTCATTGCTTCATTGATTCAAGTCATTTCTAATGACATCAATATAGTTGCAGTCGATAAAATATTTTGAGATATTTTCTTATTGTTTCTAAATTTGATCACTCTTGAATACCTCATGTTTGAAAACAATTTAATTATGTACATTCTTTACCAAAATCACTTTGTTCTATGTTACTATTTCTAGTATTTTTGCAAACTTGGCAACCCTCTAATTTACAAAGCAAGAAATTTGAGAATATTTAATTAATTAAGGAATAAAATTAAATTGATTGTGCTTAGTAAATGTTCCAAATAGTAACACACCATTGTCATATAATAATCGATGTATAATAGAATTAAATAATAAAAACAATTTTACATATCCAACTCACCTGTTTAAGTTGCATATCATCACACGACGACAATCACACTTGACGGGGAGCTGTCTGGTTTTCTTTATAGAATTTATTTTAATTATTATAAAAAATAAGCGAATATTCACTAATTCTTAAATTAGCAGAAATCGCGCGAAGATATTCATACATACAAAAAATTAAAACTTTCATTTGTTTACGGTTATTTCTGCTACTGTTTCTTCACAATCATTAATTAAAGATAATAATATTTTAACACAAATTATAGTAATTAATATTTTAAATTTTAAATCTATGACCACAATTTTGCCATTTTCGTAATAAAACATTTGAAGCACTTAGCGGTGGTAGCAAACAATGTAATATTAATATTTTTAATGTACACATTTGTTGAATTTTTAAACAAAGCTTCTTTTTATAGTATGGCAACTCTATACTTTTTAAAATGTTTTTTTAATATGAATTATTTTTTTTTCTTTTATTAAAAAAAACTTATTTTCAAAACAATAAACAAAATCATGGCATATATCACGTTACGTTACGTTTCTGATATACCTGCCACTTTTGTCACTTCTGCAGAGCTGCATTTTATAAGAGACGTGATGTGATATTCTCCTTTTTTATTTTATTATTCTTTTGCTGTTGCGTTACGTTTTGTTTGGGGAGTTTCTTATTATTAAGTAGTAGTATTAGTTTTTCTTCTCTCACGATTTTTATTTATTTCATCAACAAATTGTCAAAACACTATAATGACTACTTTATAAGTGGAATTTTTTGCACCATTCTTAACGAGTAGTTTTTTAATATGAACTTTTGTATTCAATATTTTTATGACTTTAAAGGAAATTTTATATTATTTGTTTTATTTTTAACTTTACAAGATATTTATTATGTCGAAGGTTTTAAACCAACATGTTATTTTTCTCCTTTGTAAATATTTATCCAAACATTTTTCTCTTAGCGTTTTGAGGACTTCATGTCATATTCTTGAAATAATGACCAGTTTATTAGTTTATTTGTAACTTTTCACGATTTTTGTATTTATTATTTTTTTTGGTAACTAGAGGAGGAGGCCTCCTAACACAACACAAGAAGCTTATTTGGAGATCAAACAGCGCGACCAAAAAATATTCACAGGCGTAGAAAACGAACCATACGAAGTATCAACTTTTTTTACTTCTTGTTGTTGTTGTATTGGTAGCAAGGGGCCAGAAAAAATATGATTGACGACAATTTTTTTTTCTTCTCTTCCAAAGACCAATTTTTTTAATCGAAATTTTCACTGTTTATATTAACACTTTACAATTGAATTTCTATACACACGTATTATTAAGAAATTATATTTTAAGATTTGCAAAAATTTATTACAATTAAATTGTATATTCTAGATGAAAATTGTAAAAAAAATTCGTGTTGTAAAAATTTTCGACCACGAACAATAACAACCGCCATTTGCATTTGACTTCCACTTCGCGACTTGCACGATTTCTCATTTCATATAATTATTTGTGATTTTAATGATGTTTTCAATGAGTAAGAGTGAAACAACACTATATGCTTTATACTAGAATAAAAAGAAATAGTAGTATTGCTTTCCAATGTAGTGTAGCCATTTTATATAATTAAGAAGATGTGTTCAGTTTCATATAATGCAATTAGTTATTCAGGGTGTGTTCAGTAAGCATATTATAATAAATATAATTTTTTTTATATTTATTTGCAATATGTTGAATATAAACAAAATTGCTTGTAAATAAATAAAAGATATGTGTTATTAAAAAAATATACGAAAAGAAAATCATAGTTTATTCCTAAATTATATATATTTTATTTCCTTGCTGAGTTGCTTAAATATGATTAAAATTTTTAAGTTTAATTGAAATCGAATAAGATTTTATTTGAATATATTTTTTTTGATGTATAATAGTTCATGTATTTTCACAATGAAATTATTTTGGTCCTAAGGGATTTTTATATTACTATGAATTTTAATAAATAAATATAGAATCTAAATACATGTAAAAAATCGTTTAATTAAAAAAATTTTGAATTTAAATGATTGCCTACGATTGTATAATTAATATTATACGATCCTGAAGATATGAACATTATATTTAAACTATAATTTGTATTTATAACACATTGTTTTTTTTTACAAAAACGAACTATGGGTGTAAAAATCGGTTTCCTAAAATTTAAGGGTTTTTATTGTTTGGGGAATTTTAGAAAAGCTTAGCATACAAATTCGTATTCTGCTGAAAACATAGTTTTTTTTACAAATACATTCTCATCACATAGGTTTTTGACAACTAAGTTAGGTCTTTGACAGTAGAATTTCCACTTTAGAATTTCATCATCAGTGCTTAGAACTTCCAAAGTTCTAAACATTTTGGCAAATTAAAATCTTTTTTATAACCTTTTAAATAAGTTAGTAGTCATATTTCTTTTTCAAATGATGTGGCATCATAAAATTAACGTTTACTAAACACAGCACAAAATCAATTTCGATATCGAATGTAAATTGTGACATTTCGAAACAAGTAATTTAGCGAGAACTTTTGTTGCGTATTCCACTGAAAGGTATTGAAGAATTTTTCACAAGTTTAACGTTAAAAATATATTAAAAGTAATTTTATTAATTAAAATTGTTTCTACATATGTTAATTTTGAAATTCGCAAAAATCTTAATATATTTGTTTGTAATTTTTACAATTGTTAAATTTTTGTGATGAGCAAATCAAAAAAAAAAGTTACGTAACCTTACATTCAGTCGATTTATAATTTTTTTCATTGCAGTAGTCCTTTGAGTCGCATTAAAATGGCCAACACACCTGCTCCTGCCGCTGGATCTGCTCCCGTTATGCGTGGTTTGCACAACATGCAAACCAAACGTCAATTGGCTATTGCTATTGGCTTGACAGCCTGTATTACAATTGGCTTCAAAATGTTGGTCAACAACCCCAAAAAGGAAGCCTATGCTGAATTCTACAAGTAAATGAAAATTTGTCATTATACAATTATTTAATAATGCTAATCTTGATTTTTTGTATTATGTTTTAGGACTTACGATGCACAAAAGTCATTTGAACGCATGAAGGCCAATGGTCGCTTCCAATCTTGCTAAACTATTTGTTCGATGGAAGCATTTAGCCAAATACAATTGCTAATTTAATCTTTAACAGTATAAACCAAACTAAAAACAAATAGAAAAAATTCTATACGAAAAAAGAAAAAAACAAAATGTGTTGAATTCTTTGCTAAAAATGTGGACGTATTTTTGAATTCATTTAAATTGACCAATATTTTACTTAGGATAAAGCATAATATTCAAGACTAATCAATTAACGAAAAACTCATCATTTATCGCCAAAGACTCATCTTTTAATTCAATATTAATCATTTTACTCATGACATCAATTTGCCCAAGATTCAAATATTTCAAGATCTTATTCCATTTATTGATCAAGCAATAGCAGGTAGGTCGTATTTTAGTGTTTTTTATACATTTTAATTGGTTACTATATAAAAAGTATAGCTGATACCTGATACAGAGTTTTGCTTTTAATAAATTTTGTATAATCTTTATCATGATTGGCAAGGGTTGATGTTTGTAATAAGTTGTAAGCTTATAAGCTGTATATCAGATATATTAATGATAATTTAGGTATTGAAAAAAGTTTATAAAACCCCTCCCCCCAACAAACAACAAAGACATATTTTTGTCTATATCTCAGGAACTACGTAGACGATATGTAGATATATCAAATTTCTAAGATATTTTTCACATAGAAAATAAATTTCTAAATATGAATAAATAAAGAAACGCAATATTTTTATATCCTTCATGTTTGTCGTTCCGTTTGTAATTTCTATATTTTTGATTTGAGTCAACTTACCGAAGCTCCCAAATTACTCGCATGATATTTCATTATATCCACTATCGGACCACAAATGACTGAGATATAAGAAAAAACCAACGACTATATTGATTTTTGATCTACATATGTATATCTGGATTACAAGGTCATTAACATAGAAAATATTGTTATCAAAAGATACACATTTGAAAGACATTTCCAATGATGCATATCGGACAATGGGTCAACAACATTTTTCACCAACAAATTTTTGTCAGCTAAAAATTTTTGGTTTAAATTTTTTTTTAAGATATTTCGATACGATTTTATTCGCCCTAAAAATACAAATTATACAGGTACCCACACAAATTCTCCAAAAGGTTTATATAAAAAGAAATCACATTTAAACATTTTTGTACGAATCGATTAGAGTGTCCAAAAAACCGGTTTCCGGTTTAACCGAAAAATTGTGTTTTTGAAAAAACCGGGTTTGATTTTTGTCTTTTAAAAAAACCGATTAACCGGTTTACAAAGATGAAAAACCCGGTTGACCCTTTTCGGTTTTGGATACTCTAGAATCGATCTATAATCAATCCATTAATTTCATATAAAATCCACTTCCGAAAATGGCGAGCATAAATGTCATAAAAATGTTGGTATTCAAATAAAATTGAAAAGAAATAAGTTTCACATATAAATTAATCACGCGACATATTTTCATGTCGATCGCTCCATAATTTATCATAGCTCCCATATAAGGCCCACTTCCGAAAATTTTAACAAGCATACAACTTTAAAAATTTAACATAAATAAGTTTCGTATCAGTCTATGATTATAATTCGAAAATCAGTTACAAAAAAAGTTATTGAAACTTTAAAATAAATATGTTTTTGCTCATATACTCAGCGTAGGGTATTTTTTCTACCTACTAATTAGACCCATAATATATTTTCTCTTTTTGTGCACATTTTCCGTGGCTTTATTTTTATTTTGTTACAAAAATAATAATATACAAATCAAAACAAAATTTCTCAAAAATTAAATCAATCGTTCTTATGTCCTATGATATATAATTATGTATGTATGTATAGTAATAAATTAAGCAGAAAATTATATTAAAATCTAATATCGAATGTCTTATAATCTAAACGATTTAATGTACCCATATTTCGTAAATCACATTTTTCAATTTGACATCCCGGAGAACCTTTTGTCGACAACCAGTCAATTCTGCCAAAAAAATTAAACAATTAAAAGTATTATGCGTTATTATGTTTGGTAATATTGATTGGCATTTAAAAAATAAATTACATTTTATCAACTTCATCTTTTGGTCCTTGCATTTTGCCTAAAATAGTGCCCGTTTTGGAATTTTTTACCCATCCTGTAATGCCAGCTTTGGTGCACAAATCTCGAGTGAATTTGGTGAAATAGCAACCTGAAAGTAAACATATTTTCATTAAATCAATGATATACATACATATATATATATTTTAGGGTTTTTGTGAAAAAGAGTTTCTTATTAAAAATATCATTTATTTCTTTTCTACGTTTTGGATTTTGTGATAATCAAGATTGATATAATTAGGAAAACGAAAAATATGCTAAAAAATGCTCTAAAATAAAAAATCTATTTAATTTTGCCAGCCATAATAGTTTTTTATACCATACAACATGAGTTTTTCCATATTTTTCATTTCCGACCTCATAAATTATATTCCGGATCGATATTGATATCGGAGTCGCATCATCAATATAGCGGGTATACTTCTGGTTCTTTAGCTATTTAAAATCCTGAAAATCGGCCCACGAATACTCCATTTTTTTACCTACATATATCTCGATTACTAAGTTATTTATATAGACCATATGGATATCAAATGAAAGGCATATCAAACACCTTTCCAATGCCATTGAAATTCGAACCGAAAATCTGAAAAAGTTTTTTTTTTAATTTTTTTCAACAATAATTTTTTTCACAAACATTTTTTCACTAAAAAAATTTATTTCAAAATAGTTTTCAATCTTTATCTTAAAGTATGTATACTTTGGTGAATGGTATATTATAATCGGAACAGTTACATCGTCCCCTTAATAAAACAGTAGTGTATAAGCATGTACACCATTATTTTTTTTATTTCATAATTGATTCTATATGTGGTAAAAATTTGGTGAAATTCTACTTCCATAAAGTGGGTCAAAAGATCAATTGAAATATTACTTTTATTCTAGATGTCTACTAACAAAAAAATTTAAAACTCAATTATTTCGAAATGTCAAAAAATTATACACTATTATTGTTTTATTAAGGGGACGATATATTCTGCTATTACTGAGAACATACAAAAGCGAAATGACCACGAAATCTTAAGGAAATTGTTTGACTCTGTTTTCGAAATACAAAATGCGCTCTGAAAAGAGCAAATATACTTTGAAAACATTAAAATGTCCTTCAAATATGATATTAAAATCAAAGTATGCAATAACATGCTTTTTTTTATTTATTTAAATTCAAAACCAAGCCCATTGAGCCAAATATGGCTTTTAAAAATGAATTTGCATATTTCTGGTTTCCCTTGTTATAATATATAAATGTATTGTTTAAAAATTATCTGAGATTTTCTATATAAGATATCATTTCTATATAACATAAACTGCATACATTGTAGTACTTTGAATTAATGAAAAAAGTCAAGGTAGTTTGTTGTTTTACCCAATTCATGGGTGTTCTTTTTTTATTATATTTAACCAAAAACAAAAAAACAGAAAAAAACAAAACGCCACGCATTTTACATACTACATATGCTGACAAACAACCGCCAACGAATTACATTTTATTCAGAAATTAAATTGAATATACACATGCGATAAATGCAATTTAAATCTAATTTTAATTTAGAAAAGATTCAAGAATTTTTTATACAAGAAGTAAAAATAAACACGAAATGGTGTTGAAAAAATACAAAACAAACTTATTTTTGTTGTTGTTGTCTGCAGCAGTAATTAAAATTTTAAAAAATAACAATTGAATAATTATAAAATAACTAAAATAACGATAGTTTTTAACAATTTTCAAAAAAAAAAAAATACACAAACTTTATTTTTTAGTTCAACAACAAATTTTACGCCATTTCCAATTGTATTTCAGAATTTTCTAATTGCATTTCCGAATATTCCAATTATATTTTAGAAGTTTATATATGTATTTCGGAAATTTCCATTTATAATTAAAACAACTAAGAGAGCTATATTCGGCTGTGTCGAATCTTTTATACCCTTCACCATTTTATTGAAGGCAAAATGGACAGATTTGTTTTTCTCACAATTTTGAAACATTTTGAAACAAAATGTAAAGCTATGTTCGAAATAGTTGGTATCGCAACAATCAAGACAATGATCCCAAGCACACAGCAGGTGTTGCTTAGCTAAGGTTGATCCATAATAGTTCCAAACATATAGAATCACCTGCACAGATTCCAGACTTTAATGGAATTGAGCATCTTTGGCAGGAATTAGCTAGGAGAGTGCATCATATAAAAAGTAACACATTAGTTCAGCTAGAAGAGTAATTACTAGAAGCATGGAACTCAAAACTTGGTAAAATCGATTATAAAGCTATTACAGACCATTCTAGACAACAAAGGATATGCAACTAAGTAAATATTGATCGGACACTTTGGAATACTTATTTTACTTTGTCCGATTATGTGTTGAACTCAAGAAATTTAGTTTTGTTGGTTTTTCTGCAAAAATAAAAAGTTATAAGCGACTGAAATTTAAAAATTTGTTACAAAATCCTACTTTTTAGTCAAACAATAAAAAGGTGCATATTGAATCACCCTGTTTATAGAGAAAATGTTTACATAGAGACCTGAATTTTTGGCTTCTGAGGTTCTCAGGAGTTAACTTTAATATGAGTTTTTAGAACTAAAAATTGGCGGCAAAATAAAAAAAGACTTTTGGCCGCTATTTCAAAATTAGCAACACTGTGCGTCTGATAATTATGCAGCAAACTTAATGACTTTGAAGAATCTGCTAAATATGCTGCGAATTCCGCTTCGGAGTTGAAAATAAATTGCTAATTCTTTTTTCTAATTCATTTGAATTAATTCAAAATCAATTCAAATGAATTGGAAATGAATTGCTAACTCTTTTTTCTAATTCATTTGAATTAATTCAAAATCAATTCAAATCATTTGAATTGGAAACGAATTGCAATTCATTTTTATCAAATTCATTTGAATTGACTCAAATTTCATTCAATTCATTTTTTGTGTGAATGATTCGCGAATTAATTCAAAATTGAATAATTCATTTACAGCTCTGCTATATATCGCACTGGTTGCTCTAAAGAGAGTCAACTCAAAATTTAAAAATGTTCAGTAGATGCAAAAAACTATTTTTTTTTGTAATACATTACAATGAAACAACTGTACGGCCAAATAATACAGAAAATGATAGCAGATTTTTACAGTGGATAGATATGACTACTGCACGATTTCTTGTAAAAAAAGTACTTTTCACCAAGGTTATTCCTATTGGATAGTACAATAGGACTAACCTTGGTGAAAATTTCATCCCGATCGGAAGACATTGATTTCAAAAGTTGGTTCACTTGACATGAAATCCATCATATACCACTAGTTTTATGGTGATCGGTCCATAATTATTCATGACATGGGTCAAAATATTTTTCAAAACCCATTTTTTTTTGCACCAACAATTTTGATCACAAATTTTTTTTATTTATTAAAAAAATGTTTTCACCAAAACTATATCTTACAGTAACTTTGGTGAAGGATATACATATAATATAGGAATATTAATCTCTTATTTATTTTAATCTATTTCTATATAACTTTCTGTCAAGCATTGCACTTTTTTGTATTATGCGTTAACGTTTTATTTGTAGCATAAAATATTGAAATTTGATTCATATTTTTAAATTCCATAAGAATGACCAATAAATTCAATATGATACATTACTTTCTTTAATGGAAGCTAATTGTCATTAAAATTTTAAAATTATTTTATTCCTGCACGTAAATTTATTTGTTAAAATAAAATTTTATTGATTTGCAAATGCCACGAGTGTCTTCAATTTACGAGTATGTATTTCGCAAAACTTACCCTGCACATGACCGTACACTTCAAATTCGACCGTTATTAGTTGTCGTATATCTGGAATACCACCCATTGTGGCAATAATAAATCACTTAATCGGTTGCAAATGTTTTAACCTCTACGTATTATGTAAATACTTGATGTTATTAATTATATTTCTTTACAATTTAGAAATGTTAAAGAATTTATTATAGAAATTTGTTAGCAAACACTGTTAAAAATTACATGAATTCCATTAATATTCTATTTTTCAAATTTGTAATATGTAGTAATAACTTTTATTTTTTATTCTTGATACAAGTACATATAGATATTTATTTTTTTTATTTTCTATTTCGTAATTGTACAAAATTACTATCTAATGCTAATCAAAGGCGAATGAAAATTGTATTTTCTATTCTAAATACTTTGCTCTTTAAAATTAAACTGAAATGAACAATTTCAATTGGATTGTGATTTCCCTTAAGTAAATGTTGTTTGTTTGTTTGTTTCGCCAACTCTTGAAACGTGTAGACAATTATTTATTTTCATTCAAAATTGAAAATGCAATTGAAATTGTCCTCGATTGATTTGCATTATAGTTCAACAACAACAATAACCACATGTCTGTTTAGAGAATTTTCTTTTTATTTTCATTTATTTAGTTTTTATTTATTTATTTGTTGTAGTTGTGATGATTTTTTATCTTCTGCAGTTGGTTTTTCATTAATTTATAGAGTGCGACCGAAACCGAAACGAACCTAATCCGAAACCGAAACTTTTGATGTATTATTAATATCTATTATTATATCTAAAAAAATGTATTATTAATATCTAAAACAAAATTAACAATTTTAGTTTTAGAGCAATAATCATGTTTTTACATCATGAACTGAACATTTTGTGGCTAAATTATTTTAAATTATTTGAGCTTTCAAATCGATCGATTTTTATCACATTAAAATCTCTAATAATCTTTGTTTTTCCTTCATGAAAGTTTCGGTTCGGCAATCGTCCAAATTTTGACCGAATACCGAATGTTGATATTAGGCCGATTTTAGGCCTAATCCTATACCGAATATTCGGTCGGACTCTTAATTTCACGTTTTTATAAAAAAAAACTTTTTTAACACTTTATAGGGTCATATTATATCTTAATTGATTCTAAAATAAGAAATTTTAAGTTAAATTATGGATATATTTTTGATTTATTCGGTATCAGTATTAAGACAGTAATACAGACCTGTCACACATTTTGTTCGGAATGGTTTCAATTCCGCAGTTTTTATTCCGATCGATTTCGTTTTTGATTCTTCAGATTCCGTGTAAATTATTAATTCAAAAAATTTTTAATAATTCTGTATACCTGATTTTAATTTGACAACGTGATTCTCCAATATGATTATTACCTTTTCTGATATGTAGCGTTACTATAGTCTGACATATAGGCATTCATTCTTGATTTTAACTTGTTCGTTTTGCATTCATTATACTAATAGTCTTTAGTTAATAGAGACATTCGCTTGAGAATGGGTTAAACAATTTACATATGATATTATTTATGACAAGAAGATACATATTTTCTAGACCTAATAACATTAATCTATTATAAAAGTAATTTGTTTAATATGTGGTTCATTTAAATAGTGAAATAAATCTAGACTATTCATTTCATAAACAACTTGGCGCCAAACTATAGAAACGTAAAAATATATAGAAATATTTCATTAACATAAAAAATTGTGAAAAACATATTTATCATTCTTGCACGTCACATTGTTACAGTGCCTATACAATTATCTAAAATACATTTCATTATTAACTTAAAATTAAACTAAAAATTTTAAAAATTCGCCACAATTCATTTCGTTCAATGTCAATAAAATACAATTGGTTAATTCACAAGGTCTCTTATCATGTCATATTGTCATAATGTCCTAATATATCACAATGGTTTTTATTGCTTTTCAAGCAAAACATGTCCTAAAATAATACTACTCTGTATGCTATGTTTATTGTGTTATCGTAACCAACCAGAAGAGACCTGCGCCGAATGCCTAAGAGTCATTTAAGCAGAGCTGCCGAGTCGTGATATATTAGGACATTATGACAATATGACTGATAAGAGACCTTGTGAATTGACCAATTATTTGGCTGTAATCTAGTGCGCAAATTTGAAGATCGCAATTTGAAGATATTTTTTGATCCGAAAAATTTAGTATATGCACATTTTGAAAGTGACAGGAAAGACTTCAGTAGGAAGCTTATTCCACATACGGACTGGACTGTATGGCTAAAGAACGAATTTTCCCTGAAATGCGTAGTGCGATCCACTGTCCAGTCGACCACGAATGGTTAATATAATGACCGTACTGATGTATGTATAGACTTAAATGAGCATAAATGACAAATTTTTTTGGCAGCAAAGTTAGCATTTTGAAAAAATTTTGCCTAATGAATAAAAAATATTTAAGACTGACTATATTAGAAAATCGTTACGACTTTGGTGATGATTCCTCTTTTTATACCCTTCTCCTTCGTGAGAAGGGTATATATAAGTTTGTCATTCTGTTTGTAATTTCCACAATATAATTTTCCGACCATATAAAGTATATATATTCTGGATCCTTATAGATAGCGGAGTCGATTAAGCCATGTCCGTCTGTTTGTTCAAATAAATTTTCTGAAGACCCCAGATATCTTCGGGATCCAAATATTTAATAATTCTGTCAGACATAATTTCGAGAAGTTTGCTATTTAAAATCAGCAAAATCGGTCCACAAATGGCTTAGATATGAGGAAAAAACCAGGACAACCTCGATTTTTGACCTATTTTTGACCTATATATGGATTACTAAGTCATTAATATAGACAATATGCATATCTAATGATAGATATTTCAAAGTCCATTGCACCGCTGTATATAAGGCTAAGATAAGTTGGACCTACAATGGGTCAAAATCGGAAAAAATATTTTTTTAACCCGAATTTTTTTTTCACCAAAAAAAATTTAAAAAACAAATTTTTTTTTAAAATTTAAAAAAAAAATTAAAAACCAAAATTTTTTTTTTTAAATTTAAAAGAAAAATTTAAATATTCGAAAAAAAAATTTTTCCGAAAAATTAAAAAAACAACTTTGGAAAAAAAATTTTGTTTACCTAAAAATATTTAAAATTTGTATTTTAACGCATAATTTGGTGAAGGGTATATAAGATTCGGTACAGCCGAATATAACTCTCTTGTTAAATTTAAATAATGTTTTATTTTCTTGGGAATATTTACAAAAACTTCTTCAAATATCTGATGAAATAGATAAATTATAAACAATATATCGATTACTGCTGCCTTCGTGAAGCTTATAAACAAATATTTGTCAAATGATATGGTCTTATTTTTTTCAAAGGTATGTTTGGTATTTTTAATACCAGTAAGCAATGCTTTTTGTTAAAGAGTTTTTAATATTTTAAACAATCTATATTCGACCTGATTAGTACGAACAAATTGAGAGGAATCTTGTAAAGATTTTGAAAATTTTTTACAAACCTCTAAAGTTTTTGAATTGGGCAAGTCCGTAAGCTCAAAAACGAAATAAATTTTTTTAATGTCCAGTTTTTTGTCTTGATTTGTCCAGATTTTTAAACCCCAATGTCAAGCTTTTTGCGAAACTGAATCTGGCACCCCTAGTTAACATATAACTTTGAGTCTTGCGAGCATTAAACCCCAATCAGAGATTGTCAGAAGATCTTGGTTAAGCGTGACATTCATGTTTTGTCTTATTGCCCCAATATCCAACAGGCTTTGTCTTGGGATGGATTCAGATCTAATTTTATAAAAATATTTCAGTTTGATTTTTTAAATGTGTTTATTGTATTTATTTTCCCAATAGCCCCCCCACTGTATATCTGCTAAATTATTTGTTTAAAGAAAAACTGCTTAATACGATTATAAGATTATATGCATATAAAGGCTATTTCTGTCATAAAGATTTTCTAAAAAAGGTTTAGATTTGTTTCTGCAATTTAGCATTTCAGCATTTTTACTCGTATTTAGTATTTAATTGAACGAGAAGGCGTCATTTTATTTGGCATGATGATGATTCAAAACAAACAACCAAACAATAACTATTTATAGGCAACAATAACAAACATTTCTCGAGGGGTTTTCGTATTTTGAGAAATTTATTTTTATTTTCGATTTGTATTTTTGTTTTTTTTCTGTTAATTTGTTTAAATTTTGCTAAAAAATCGTACTTACAGACATAGTAATAATAGTAATAATAATAATAATGATAATGAGAGAATACATTAATACATACATATACATAATATAATATAATTAATATCAACTAAATAATAAATTGTTTAACAACGAGGAATGTACCTAAATATAATAAAAACTTAAAATATAAAATACAATGAGTAACAAATAATGAAAAACCTGACATTTTAAAAAGAGCTGCAGTAATAAGGACATTTATTGTTGATTGATTGATTTCATTTATAATTTATGCGGAACATGAGTTAAAGTTAATCTCTTTGTTTTTCATTTCTTATAGAATAGATTTAATCTAAAATGATTTTAAATAAATATGTACGTCCTTACAATGTTATACTGTTACATAGTTAGAAGGAGTTTAATGCTAAAACTGACTTTATCTGGATAAATTTAAATTTGTTCAATTTCACTGCATATTTGATCGTATAATATTTTGCTCGTACAGGTAACAAGTTGGATTCTTGAAGTTACATATATGTCCCAGAATGTCCTAGGGTCAATTGATCTGTTGATAACATTAGTTTATAATAATTTAGCTTTGACTTCTAGACTATTGAGACTTATGATTACACAAGGAATGTTTTTGTTTTTTTAACTTAAAATTAAATCTTGTTTTTGTACAATTTTACATAATTATTTGTTACTCTCTACTTTAATGTTGTAATCATCAAATTAATATTAATTTCAACAACACATTTTTCTCTTGATAATATTCTAAAACATAAAATAACAAATTTTGTTATTTTCTTTCATTTTTTAAGTATTTGTGAAATACATAACTATAAATTAAAAAAAAAAATAAATTTTTGTTTATTTTGATAACTCAGTCCAGTCATGGTGTTAAACCAATTGCGTTGCATCCATTCCAGATTGTATTTTTATTTCGGGTTTCGTTGGCTTTTCAATTAGCACACACTGCGCCTCCTTGTCATGGGGCGATTTGATTATAAGATTAGGCTTTGATTGGGAGTATATTTGGCTAGCGCTGCTCTTTTTATTTCGTTCTCTTTCAAAATGTAATTTCACATAATTAATCGGTATGTCGACGCATTCGCCACCAGGGCCATCGGCATCTATGTAAACACCACGCACCAATATGGAATTGGAACATTTCAAAGCGGCCAATATAAGAAATGGTATCAGATGTGTTAACCAGTAACTCAAAATTTTATTATCTGCAAATTTATTTTATTAATACCAGATAGAAGTATGTATGCAAATTTGTTCACTCACCTGGATACAAATAAACATCCAAAAGATTCCATATACCACGCCAGGCATTGACAGCTCCAAAAAATTCAGCAAAATAATAAACATCGCAAAATACCAATTTCATTAGACCATCGATGCGTTTGCATACCCAACGCACAAAAGGTTGCAAAATAAACGTCAAGAATACTGCTATGTAACCCAAGATCTGTAATGTTTTGTAAGTTTTTGACTTTAGTGTTTCAATTCCTTTAAATAATTAAGTCCTTTAAATACTTGCCAATGATCCCCATGCTGATTTCGCTCTGTCTTCGGGAAACAGCGTCAGATCCATTATGCCCCACAGACCTCTCCAAGCTATGACCACAAGTGAACCAATCACAAATACCGAAAACAATGTATCCATTACATATAAGCCGGGCTGATGGAAACCCTATTCAATTTGAAATGAATTTTAAATTAAATTATTGTGATTTTTTCAAAGTTATTGTGATTGATTTTAATTTATATATCGATCTCATAGAAAATAACCTAATCGCTTTAGCCACAGCAAAAAATTTCGGACTGAAAAATGCTATTGTATCATTAATTTTTGAATTGTGTCCAAAGTCCACTTTCTTGCAATTTGAACCATCGTTTTGAACGTTGGACGTCTAGAACAGAGTTTATTAGATCATTTAAAATTAAAAACCTATAAAAATAAAACAAGCAAACTCAAATAAGAGCTCCAAAAGTGCTAACATTGATATTTTAAACCTCTGTTAAATTAAATCCTTCAAAACTTTCCAAAAGTGCATGGATGTGATCCACTTTTTGCTTTATTTTAAAAAGGGTTTTATATAATTGCAATTTTTTCCGCTTACGCATACCCTTACCAATTGTTTAAAGCCTATTTGTAATAGATTTGAATTGAAGAACAATTTAATAATTCAATAAATTGTATAAAGCTATTTTGTAATGGATTTGTATTAAAGAAAAATTTAATGATTCAATGAGGAATTCTAGCAAGAACCCAAAAAGCACCAAAGTCCCAAAAATTCAAGCACATGAACTTTTTGTTAGAATTGGAATTGAATGCAAAATGTTATTATGTTTTATACTTGAAAATTTTTGGAAAAAATTAAATATTTATCAAACAAAAAACTGGAGAATGCTATTGAAATAAATTGTAATACAACAGTAATTCAATTGCTGAACTATAATTCAAAGCTTGAATTATATTTACTTGCAACTTGAATTCCACTAAAAATGCTTATTGCGAAGTAATTCCTAAAGGAACAAATTGAATACTTTTCAATTACTAAGAATTTATCCCAAAAAGCACCAAAGCCCCAAAACTTGAAGCACTTGAACATTTTGTTGGAATTTGATTTGAATGCAAATCTAATTATGTTTTAAATTTGAAAAATATTTGAAAAAATTAAATGTTTATCAAACAAAAAACATTTGGCTTGAATTTATGTTTCCTATTTCAATTTTAAAAAACAACTTAAAGTCTTAACCTTTCTATTCAAGAATTAATTATGAATTAATTCATAGGCTTTCCAAAAAGGATTTTTACTAGATTCAAGTCGAAATAATTCAAGCCTTGAATTATAGTCAAGCAATTGAATTACAGTTGTATTACACTTTATTTCAATAGCATTCTCCAGTAAAAAGGAGACACAAATTCAAGCCATATGTTTTTTGTTTGAAAAATAAATAAATTTTCAAATATTTTTCATGTTTAAAATATAATTACATTTGCATTCAAGTCAAATTCCAACAAAATGTTCAAGTGATTGAATTTTTGGGGCTTTGGTGCTTACTGGGAACGTTTTAAAATCAAATTTTGTATGGAAATTTAGCTTTAAAACATTGTTTAAATTTAAAATATTTTTATGAATATGGGGGTAAATTCTTAAACATTTTTTATTTCATATCGAATATGAAAATCGCAAAAAGAAAAAACTCTCACGTTCGAAAAAGTCTTGGCTCGTATACGAATGCGAAAATTAGGCCCCTGATTTCAGTTTGTATTCGACATTCAGTAAATATGTAAAGCGATTATATTCAATCCTATAATGGTCCTTCTTAAATATAAATAAACAGTTAAATACACAATAAGTACATTTACCACTTACCCCCACTTTAAACATTGTTTCCACTTCAAAATAATCGCTTTTATGATCCATAATTACGGAATATGGAGCAGCACCCAAATTTCGTACGGTACGTGTGGCGATTAGAAACAGCAGGGCCACCAGTGTTACTACACAAATAATAATTAACGAATCGGCACTGGTCAACCAATCGCACAGTACCCATGACCCTCTCCACATGTTGACGCACACAATGCCAAAGATGAATGTGTAACAACGTGAGAAAACATAGAAGGTAAGACGATGTTTGTCCGGATGTATGTTATCTATGAAGAAACGTTGTGTCAGTGTGAACAGCATGTGACCCAGGCCACCGATGAGAAACGAGCAGAGCGCTGACAGGGGCACACTCTTGGGGAAGATTAGAACACCGATTAATTCCCAAGTGCCGCGCCAATAGGCAATGACGCAGGGTGCTACAATTAGACATGAGAGTACGCAGTCTAGGGTTTCGAGTAGCATATCGTGTAGACTTCGAGGTTTCTTTGTGGAGGTCGATGTGTGATTTGTGGCAGGTGCATTCTGTAGAGGATGAGTTAACGATTGCTGTTGGTGATGTTGAGATTTGTGGCAGCTTGTAAGACATGGTGCTGTAGATAGATTTGAATGTGTCGTATCACTAGTAAGCATCATAGTGAGTGATAGTGATATTGTTTGGGATTGAGACTCCTTAATTTCTTTTTTATTATTATTATTATGTTTGTAAATCTTTGATAAAAGGCAGTTGCTGGAGTTGTATGTAGTGTTAATTGACAAAATTCTGCTTTGCGTTTTATGAATTATTAGAATACATTTTCTAGAAAAATAAATGTTTGTTTTAGTTAAAATCTCTAAATATTTGTTGTATATCGTCTAGACATTAAATCTGGGCATATATTTGTATATTTAATTGCGTTTTAGTTCCAATAATCGTAGTAATACAATTAACATCATAATTCAAATTGTTGTTTTGATAATATCGCTCTCTCTCTCTCTTCTTCTTTATGTGTTTGTGCTCCTCTGGCTCTCGATGTGAGAAAATAACAAAATGTCAAGGTGCCTTCCCCCTTAATACATCCAACATGATGTTTAAGGGTTTCCGTTTCCCTTTGTCTCAATATTGTTTGTTTTTTCAAATATTTTCAAATATTACGATTGTAGTCGTAGGAGGGTGGTAGTTTTAAATAATTATGAGTCTTGATGATGTGATAATTGTTTATTATTATAATTTTCTGTTGTTGTTGTTGTTGTAGCTGTTTATTTGTTTGTTTGTTATGTATGTTGATTTGCTTGTAAATTATTATCTCCCTCTCTATAGTGTTTGTGCTATTTACTAGTCTGATTATAATTGTTATTGTTTAATTAGCTTTGTAAATCTTTAAATAGTTTTTAAACTATAATTTTTTCATAAAATTTTCCAATTATTATTGCACATTTGACGTTATGTTTGTTGCTGATGTTTGTGAGAGGGAAAAGTAAGAGATTTAGGACAAAACGTTGCTATTGGAAATTTTCCTAGGAATTTTTAGTTCATCTCCTCCGTTCAAAATCGTTTTAATAATGTATGGTTTTTTAAGATACTTAGTGACGTTGTTAGTTGGTGAAAGTTATTTGACGATCTGTAAATATAAGATTTAATTTATGAATTAGTTTTGAGAGAAATTAAGTTCAAATTTGTTGTGGATATTTAGTTATTTTGGTAATCACAGGTTATTAATTTTTAAACAATATTATTTTTGAACTACTTATGAACGTAACGAAGAATTCTTACAGTAGGCCAGTAAAATTAGATATAAAAATTACAAAATTTTGGAACGATATTTTACTCTATTGACGGTACCAAGGTTCTGGATATAAATTCCCTTTGCAAAATATTTAAGAACATATTGGGGCATACAAAACAGGACTTAATTTTTTGAAAGCAAATATTCGATTAGAGAAAATTTGACATAAAGTTGAAATTTACATAAAAAATAGTTTTACATTGGAAGGCTACAAATCTCGCAGTAATACAATTTCTGAATTTATTTTTCTTTTAAAGTACTTCCTAAAATGTTAACTTTAAGAAAATATATGACCTAAAAATGCGGGATTTACAGTAGATGGCGTATCTTTTGAACGTGGTTTTTATTTTTAATAACTTACATATAAGTCTTTTTGAAGGGTACATATCTGTCATTTATTCTCACTTTGTTGTTCAACATTATATTGTAAACAACAATGTTTTTTTTGCTTCGAAAATGTCCAATTTTGTGCCAACAAAGCGTCATATGCGGGAAGTTTTGCTTTACTTATTTAAGCACACCGATTGCTAACCGATGCTTATGGTGAATGTTTTTCATCAGTTTCAACGTTCGATAGATGGTTTGAGCGGTCCAGAAGTTGTGAAGACAAAGATCGCCCACGCCAGCCAAACAAGTTTGAATACCAAGAATTGGAGGCATTACTCCATGAATATTGTTGTCAAACCCAACATTGGGAGCTACTCAATCAGCAATTTCAAAACGTTTGCAATCAGCAGGATTTATCTAATAGCAGGGAAATTAGGTACCATATATGGTATACGAATTGAAGCCGAGAGACATTGAAAGGCTATTTTGTATGTCTGAAATGCTACTTCAACGCTATAAAAGAAAATTATTTTTGCACTGAATCATTACTTGCGATCTCTTAAATCGAAACGTAAAAGATCGTCCTCGAAGCCCGATCAACCAGCTGAATCGTCACCAAAGTCAAATATCCATGGCGCAAAGGTAATGCTCTGTATTTGGTGGGAGCAAGAGGGTCTGCTGAAATCTGTCCAGACCATCACATGGAACCTGTACGGATCACAACTGCTTCGTTTAAAGCAATCATTTGCCATTTGCCGAATATGCGGCCATTTGTTTCGACCGATGCAGAACCCTCTCTCTGGGATACGCTTCACTTCAGAACAGAGTATCCGAAATTGATTGATTTCTTATCATTTCCTTCTATGAGCAATCTTAAAGAAACTTTTCATTATGTAAAATAAACCTTTGAACTTTGAGATTTGATCTATTGAAAAATATTAATATTTAAATTAACTTGGGAAGTTCAATTAAAAATCAGCCCTATTCGAGAAAACATGCATGTGCAGGCAATTAATAAAGAAATAGTGATTGATTCAATGAATTTTATCATTGATTTGTTAACATTTCCTTGTATTTGCAATATTAATGAAACACTCCCAGAAAAATTAAGTAAAATAAACTTTAATATTTAAAACAACTTGACAAGTAGTTTCAAAACTACAAAATTCAACTAACAATCAGCCCTATTCAAGAAAATGTAGGTCGCGTGTGCGAGACTACACAAAACTTAAAATAACTATCCAAACAAATAATTAAGGATTAATAAATCAGATTCAAATTTATTTTATTTGAAATTTTAAGCAAATGCAAAAAATATTGTGGTAACTTAGTGAACATGAGAACAGGAATAACCCTGAATATCTTAGATTGAAGTTTTATACATGAGAGCTTAAAAACATTTATTATAACCAATATTATAATTATAAGCAATTGTATCATTATTATATCTTAATAACTAAAAAACAAATAACTATTTTTATAATTAAAACAAACGCAATTTCTTAATTTACATGAAAATATTTGCCATTGAAAATAATGTGCATAATCATAACAATTATTTACATTTTCAATAAACGTTCTGTGTTAATTAAATGCAAAACAAAATAAATACACACTACAATTATTAGTTGACACTTGTTGCGTATTAATTAGCAAATTAATACAATAACACAACTGAAAGTAACCATAAATAATGAATAATAATGTCACCCTACTAATGAGGATTAAACAATAAAGGGATTAAGAAAATATAATGTAGGTCTAAAGTTAAATTAAAAAGCTTTTTATTGTTGTTATAAATTTGTTTGCTTTAAACAAATTGTTTATTTAAGACTGATATAATTGACAGTGACAGTTAAAAGTCACTGTTATTAAAAGTACAAACAACAAACATTATTTAAATTATTGATAAAGAATAATATACATATTCTATTCTATATATTGTATAAGAGTAACGTTACTGAGTGACTGATTCAACATTTTTTTTCTTCGAAAATGTTGGAATTTGTGCCAACAAAGCGTCATATATGGGTTTTGCTTTACTTATTTATTTAAAAAAAAAAAAAAAAAAAAATTCGTTCTTGGCCTCAAAAGAGGTTCAGTTCTTTTGGCTGGAAATCCATATGTTTCCAGCAAGATGGAAAAAGGTCATGTACAAATGTTTCAAAATAAAAATATCAAAAAATCTCGCATATACCCATTTTATAAAATTTCCTTTATTAAACAATTTTTAATTACGATTGGGGTGGCGAAGCAAACCGGGTTAGCTAGTAATAATCATAATAGCAAAAAAAAAGAATCTGTAAATCCCAGTTGTTATAAGGAGTGAGATCGAAAAATTCTTAACATACATATATGTTTATAAAAAAGAAACCACTAAACTTACAGCTTTAATTTTTTTTTTATTTGATTGAAATTATTATTACAATTTACAAAAAAAATTATTTTTATAGTTTTAATCACTAGTGATGAAATTTTGAACCTTTTTCGGAAACCCTTCCATTAACGTTTTTATAGTGCTTTCTGTCACTTTGCTCGAACATGTAGTCCATCTCCGTTTAAAATCTACCACACTTTTGGACACCTTTTTTGTACTCTTCAATTCTCTTTTAACAAGAGCCCAATATCTCTCCACTGGCCTTAGCTCCGGGCAGTTTGGAGGATTTGCCTCTCTTGGTACAAATACCACATTATTGTTCTTGTACCACTCAAGGGCTTGTTTGCCATAGTGACAGGATGCCAAGTCAGGCCAAAAATAAGTGGACACATTATGAAGTCTTATGAATGGAAGCAGCCTTTTTTGTAAACATTCCTTGATGTAAATTTCGGTATTTATAGAGCCCGTTGTAACAAATGAGTGGCTTCTTTTGCCGCAACTGCATATTGCTTGCCATACCAAGAACTTTCTGGGAAATTTTGTCTGCTTTTGGGTCCTAAACTTTTCTTCAACATTCCCTCGAGCATCAGCAACATAAAATTTTTGACCTGGAAGTTGCGAAAAATCTGCCAGAACATACGTTTCGTCATCCATTATGCAGCAAGAATATTTTTTTATAAAACTTGACTTCAATTTCCGTGCTCTGTTTTTGGCCTCTAAATTTTTAGTAGCGTTCCTGTCAGGAACTTTTTGAGCCTTGTATGTTTTTAAACCTGCATTAGCTTTAACTTTTCGTACCAAATAGTCCGAGCACTGAGCTAACCGGGCTGCTTTCCTACCGGATGTGTTGGGAGCTCTTTTGAAAATGCGTTCTATTTTTTTGGCTTTAGAAACATCATGTGGACCATTCCTTCTACCTGAACCAGGTTTTCTATCAACTGACAAGTTCTCCCGGTACTGTTTAATAACATTGGAAACAGTTTGACGGCAGACCTTTGTATGCTTGGCCAACTTTTTGTAAGACCAAGTTGGGTTTTGTTGAAAATATTTAATAATTTCAGTACGCACTTTTTTCTGGTCACTCATTTTAATCAGATTAACAAAAAAATTAATATAATTGACATTACACATAATAACTGACATGTTTTTCAAAGGTAACTTGATCAAAAAAAAATTCAAATAATACTTGGGTTAAAAAATGTAATGAAAAACGTGTGTTAAGAATTTTTCGATCTCACTCCTTACTTTGAACTTGTATAAGAAATTCTTATCAAATGCAAATGTCATTCGCTTATTTATCTTCTATATGTATGTACAAACAATTATAATATTTTTTTTATTAGATTAAGTATTTATACAATAACAAAAACGTAAAATACAGTGGGTTACTTGTCCCATATAATTGTTTATAGACAATTTGATAAACTTTCAATAAAATTGAAATAAATCTTTAGACCTACTCAAATATTTTAAAAACTCACTTGTCTGTCTAGTGTCAAAAATAGTAAATGACAATATTTTCAACATTTAGCTTAAACTCATCCCACTGTGCATTATAGAAATTACGAAACTTTTTAATTAGCTAAGCTTTTTTGTCCCCCGTTTGCTAATTGCTCTAAGCATTTTTTTAGTATCTATTGCATAAGGATTGGTTTATTACAGACAACAACCCACCAATTATATCGTACTTATTTATTTATTATTTCATTCATTTATTTTTTTATTTATACCACATACAGTGCTTTATTTTGTTGGCTTTTCTATTCGCTTGCAACCAATTGTTGTGAAGATAATTTAATTTATATTTCTTTGATGACGTTTGAAAAAAAATGGCAAAGAAAGTCAGAGATACAAAGTAAATAAGTTTAAGTGTATTTAAAAAATTGTTTTTATTTTTGTTTTGTTATTCATAATTTTTGTAATTAGAAACACTAAGCAAATGATATATAGAACATCACTGTGATATGTTTGTAATGAAAAGTTATTGATCTGTTTCGTTACAATGATCTTAGTTATTTATCCAATACAATTACCTAAAATCAATCTTGGCTACGAAATCGAAACAGTTAAAAGTTCAATTTAATCATGTTTGAAGAAGCGAGCATTGGCCAAAAACGCCCAGAATATGCGGCCAGACATGAAACCGTAATAACTGATAAGAACTATTTAGAAAAATGTGGTTGGGAAGTTTTGCCTCACCCGCCTTACAGTCCAGACCTTGCTCCGTCCGACTACTATATGTTTCGATCGATGCAAAACGCTCTCTCTGAGATACGCTTCACTTTGGAACAGAGTATCCGATATTGGCTTTACTCGTTCTTGGCCTCAAAAGATTAACCGTTCTTTTGACTCGGAATCCGTATGTTGCCAGAAATATGGGAAAAGATCATAGCTAACAATGCTGAATACTTTGAATAAATTTATACTGTACAAATGTTTCAAAATAAAAGCTAAACATTTTAAAAAATAACGCATAATAAAAACTATTTAAAATTCTGTTTGAAATTTGGTTCATGTTATGATATTTCAAATAATAGTCGTTTTTTCCAATCTGC
Organism: Calliphora vicina; assembly: GCF_958450345.1. Lineage (NCBI taxonomy): Eukaryota > Metazoa > Arthropoda > Insecta > Diptera > Calliphoridae > Calliphora > Calliphora vicina. Next base: position 6,982,539 of record NC_088781.1, read on the forward strand.
TTTTCCGATACTGAAGTTTTGCTGATTATTTTCGATATAGGGTAGAAAAAAGTGGGCTAAGATTAATTGAAAAAACAAAACTTTTAATTAATTGTTTTTGTTTATAATGAAATTGAAAATGCAGTTGATGTACTAGGTATTTGTAAACAACGTTATTTTCTTAATATTAAATAGTTTTGTTTGTATATATTGTATTAAACAAATAAATATGCAATATAATGATACAAATAAATAATATTTTTGCAGCTGTATGTGTAATTGTAGATGTTTTGTTGATCGACGATTTAAACTATAAATCTAAATGTCGGTAATGCAGTTAACAGTGACAAATCACACATTAAATGATATATACGACACAAGACAGACAGGCGGACAAACGGACAGATGGATAAAAAAAACACACATGCTAAACACTAAAAACTATTTCAAAAAATGCATTAATGCATATTTATGCCTGTGTTTGCATGCAAGTGAGTCTAACTATTTAAACATTTGTGGACATTTCTCTTGGTTTAATGGTGCTACAAATCATTAAAAAAATATGTTATAAAAAAAATAACTAAATGTTTTTTTTTTTTTTTTAAATAAATACATGTGCATTGTCACTGTCGCTAACTATGAACAATTTCACTGCTCAAATGTTAATGCAACAAGTTCCTTGGCTGGATGGCGGGCTGTTTGGTTGGCTGGCAATGCACAATGCCAATGTGAAATGAAAGCACGAAAACATTGCATTCGATTCGAGGAAGTCTTGCTGGGTTTGTAGGTTTTTTTTTATCCAGCATATTTTTGCTTTTATGCATTCAGACTTAAATTTTATAATAATTTTACACAAAGGTTAGTAAGCAGCAGGCTAACTCAACTAATTTCATACTAATTCCATTCAAGTGACCAGGGTTGTTTTGTTTTTATTTACATTATGTCGGTTTCTAGAGACGTTTTCAATTAATCAAGGCTAGATAGAGAGAGATTGAGGCAGACTTGATTTGAAACAGTAACACAATTTTAAATACATAATTACAAAATCAGCGATAAAAAGTAATAAATTACTTACTATGTATGCAAATATGTATGTTATTCAAGATCAAAGTCCATAGTATAAAGTTGAAAAATAAAAATCTAAGGAAACATATTTAAATGTTCGCAAAGAAAAAACCAACAGCGTCATATTATGATGGTTGTTGCCAAATTTTATTATGTTTCATTTATAACCATAATGTTACAAATGAGTAAAATCATAAAATATGAAAATATGATCCATATTACAATTGTGTATAACCATATTATGATTCCATCTCAACCATAATATGGATATGTAAAACATGCTATATTATGGTTGAGGGCAATAATGTCTCCAGATCAACTATAATATAATTATTGTTATTAAATAACATTATTTTAACAAGCATGTAGTCAATTTATCCCTTATAGACAGGCTGACTCCAATTTATATATTTTAGGTAATTTGACACGTATGTGCTCTTAGTAGTGCAGTGTGAAGTTAAATGGTTACTTTATACATCTCATGTAGCTAGCGTGAAGTCAATTGTAACTTTAGAGTCTCTTAGTAACCTAGAGTGTAGTCACTTTAAACGTTTATATTTCATAAAGTACTTATTTTACCCGGTACCGTGAAATAGCTCCCAAATGAAATAACTAACCAGGAAAAAATGAAATAATACCCAACAACTTTTTCATACAACTTAGGACTTATTTCATTATGAAACAACTCCTAACGCATAGGGAGTTATTTCATAATTTTTTGTTGGGAGTTATTTCATAATGCAATAACTCCCAATGAAACAACACCCAATGAAATTTTTATTGGGTTTTATTTCATTTTATTTTGGGAATTAGGAGTTATTTCACTGTATTGGGAGTTATTTCATTTTTGTTGGGTTCTACTTTGCAAAAGCAGAAACCATAAATATCAAAAACTGGCATCGCTCAGAAAAGTTTTTTGCATTAGGTTTTCTCCTCTGGGGTGTATCAAAATGCAAAACAAATTTTCTGAGTTAAGCCAGTTTTTGACACATCCCAGAGGAGTAAAACTTTGCGCTACGCCATAGGCCCGCAATGCAAAATATGTTTGGTAAGCGAAGAATAATTTCACTTTTGTAGTTCCTTTTTTTTAGATTACATAAATAAATTGCTTTGGATTGGGAATTATTTCATTTCTATTGGGATTTATTTCATTAGGAGTTATTTCGCTTTTTTGGGACTAATATTTTTAAAATTATGAAACCGCCGATTATTGGGAGTACCCTTTGGTTTACCCTTTGGTAGTTATTTCATTTTTCGAGTTTGGGAATTATTTCATTTTTGATGGAAATTATTTCATTGGAAGTTATTTCATTGGGAGTTATTTCATTTGGGAGCTATTTCACGGTACCATTTTACCCACCAGAAGTAATTTATTGGAGAGTTGTCGGAGGAAGGTTTGTTTACATCGGTTTGACAGTCTGATTGTAATCAAAACGGGTCAATTGACCGACTACTTAGGACATACACGTGTTAAAATAACTAGTCACATAGCTAGTTATGTAACTAGTTGTCTCCCTAAATGATAGGTAAAATTACTAGTTCGGGACAGTCTCCTAGAACTGCTGGGGTGTTAGTGAAAATGTACCTAACTCTAAATATGTGTTAATAACAAAAATGTACATGTGATGGTGCCATTCAACTGACACACAGAGTTTTATAAAAAATATTTTAAATTTTCGAGATTCTTGATTTGTGAGAACAATGTGAGTATATGTCTTTGTCAAGGAGAAACTCTTATCACTGGGATTTGAAACGCGATTATATTTAGTATAAATATGACGAATTTTAACGTCTTTGGGAAGCTTCTAAATGCTCTGGGATATTATTGTGTAATTCGATTCGAAAAGAAAATCATTCGAATTCATACATATGTATGTATGTTTTAAACATGAAAATTCAAAAATGTTTTCTATTTTCTGGAATAGATTTCAGGATAAAAATTACGATTAATTAAAAAATCAATAGTATTGGAGAATTTATTTTATTTCAAAATCAGTAAAAATTATCTAATATTTAATTAATATCTAGTGTGTTACCCATAACTATTGTCTAATATGACGTTTGTCTTGTTTTAAATCACCAACATCCTCTAGAAATTAACGTAAATTAAGTTTGCATTAATTAAAAATGTTTTTTTTTTATTACGTTTTGCTAATGTTGTGTATTGTTTTGGTTTGTTTTGATTTTATAATTTATCTTTTTTCTATGGGTTTTGTTGTTAGTAGCCTTTCTTTTTCCAGCCTAGTGGTGGCTGATCAGTGTTTTAAATCTGTAATAATTTAACATTGATCTAATTAAAAACAATAAATCACCCACCACCACTGAGCTGCTAATACCAATACGAATATTATTGCAGCAGCAACAACAACACTATTAAAAAGCTGCTTAATTTGTTCAGAAATGTCATATAAATTTAAAATTAGTACGTGTTGACAGCAAACTTTAAATATACATACAGACGTGGGTTAAATAACAATTAACTGTTAGAATAAATTTACGACGACTTGGGACTGGGATGGCGCCGTTAGAGAGCATTTTTTCATCCTATTTTTTTTTACAATTTTTAATGATTCAAGGGTGATAAGGAACCATATTTTTTAGAATTACGTATAATAAAAATTTTTGATCATTATAAATTTCCATATTTAACTATTTTATCATTTATTGGATTACATTTCAATTCAATAAAAATGATAAAATAAATTGATACAGTCAATGTCTGGTGCGCAATTAAAGGTTAATTTACATTGTCCTACAAGTAATGTCAATCGACAATATTTTGTGTAGAAGAGTACGATAGGATAATCTAAACGTAATTTGTAATGAAGACGGTAAAGTGGTTACAAATTTGAATTCATCGTAGAATATCCTTTTAATAGCTAACCTATTCCCCTGATAAAACCTAGTATGTTACTCATTTTACAGCCAGCAACACTCCCAAGTTCATCTAAATATCTGTTACCTAACCATTTAAATCAATGATTATCGGGCAGTTGCACATAATGGGCTCTAATGTCTCCAACTCCTCTACATTCCCACACACTCTACAAAATCCTACGTCATATTATCCTATTTACCTATAAAGGCCCCAAATAAGCACTGTTGGCAATACCAAAGAATAACAACGGCGTTGGATTTTAAAAAGCTTTGTACTCCAACAGCTGTCAAAATGCACTTGCTAAAAATGTCATTCTATGCTTGAGATTTGACACGATTATCAACTAAAACTTAATGTAACGTTTATATTTATATTTCAAATAAATTGCTTTTATATTAAAATACAACAATTGGCGACGAGGTAAAAAGTTAAAAATGGCAACAAGATCTTTAAAAAATGTCGTAGGCGAAATTTTGGTTCGGCAACAGGAGTCTATGGACAAGCAACAACAGTTGATGAGATGCTTATCAACATATCACAAAATAATGCATCAACACATGCATCTAGTTTATCCACACCTGCATCAAGTTCATCCACAGTACCAGAGGCCTTAATGAACATTGTATCCAAAAATATTCGTGAATTTACATATGAACCAGAAGATGGCCAAATATTTTCAACATGGTATGACAGATATGAGGACATTTTTGAAACAGAAGCGCAAGACCTTGACGACGCATCAAATACAAGGTTTACATAGTTCCTAAAAAGCCTCGAGACGGAACATTTGCAGAAACTATAGAAATATTAAAAAAAACTATATAGAAGTTGAAAGCCTCCGTTTTGTTCCCCGTACTATATATGTAAAACAAAGGGAGATGTTGGCAATACCAAAGAATAGTAACGGCGTTGGATTTTAAAAAGCTTTGTACTCCAACAGCTGTCAAAATGGACTTGCTAAAACTGTCATTCTAAGCTTGAGATTTGACACGATTAACATTACGTGTCACTTAATGTAACGTTTAAGTTTTATATTTCAAATAAATTGCTTTTATATTTAAATACAAAATACAACAAGCAGTGGCCGGTTATCACTCATACTAGAATTCTGAGACTACACCTATCCAACCCAATTAGTGTTTTGGTTGCATTGGCATCCAGTTTTGGCCAAAAGTTCTTAGACACTTGACAATCCGTCCTACTATACCAGGATTGGCTGGAAATCTTTCAAATATTAGCCGGCGTCTTACTACCCTATATACCCTTATCCAGGCGTGGATCCAGGGGGTAAAAAAGGAAATTTATCCCCAAAAACCAAAAAGTTTTAATACCAAAAAGGAAGAAAAGTAAAATGTAAAATAATTTTTTTTATTTAATACTCCCCCTCTCCCAAATGGTTGACCTGGATCCGCGCTTGCCATTACCTCAAATGAATTTTGATACAAATCACAATCAATATCTGATCAGTTTACAACAAAGAAAGTACGTGCTTAACATATTATTGTTATCAGTGACTCATGTTTCTTTTATTCCGACCACTGCTTAAACTCAATTTGTAACATTAAATAATCAAGTCACCCTCGTACATAATTCTATAAAAACAAAACTTTTTTTGTCACTAAACCAAAAATAAAGGGCGCTAAAATACTTAACATACTCGTATTTATGGCCTGAGATTTTATGGAATAATTTAAAATATTTCCTTGCTTAAAGTTAAAGATCTACAGCACTAATGTGTAACACAAGTCCATTTAACTCAATCATATACTAAATATATTCGCTCATTTTATCAACGACTTTAAAAGTGCGTTCCTAAACAAGAGAACCAAATAAGTATGGGAATTAAACGCACATAAATAAATTAACAGTGACATAAATAAAATTAAAAATAAACAAAAATGACAAGATATAACAACAAAAACAAAACAAAAGCACAAATATATATACATATGTATGTATGTAGATGTACTAGGTATTTTAGTATGAATTTAATGTGATCCAAACAGAATTGCTAAAGTCAAGGCAAGTTTATTCCAGAGTTTAAAATTTATCATCTTTCTCTCTGAAATACACATTAAGCTAATTTTTCATTTGTCGAAATGAGCAGTTATCACACACACACTCACACTTGGCAATTTGAAGAGTTTTTTTTCTATATTTTTCAGAAACCACTTAATTCAACTGAAGTACGACAAATTAGCCAGCCAAATCATCATCCACAGTATTTGATATTTGATGGCTAATTTTGTGATTTTATTTGTGATAAAAAGTGCGTTGACTTTTTGATTCTTATCTTAAAATGTTCGTATGTTTTTTTAGTACAATATTATTTGTAGAGTTGTTATAGTTTATTGCGATAGGTCAAGGTCTTTTGGATACGATGCCAAGAATGTTGGTTATATTTAGTATTTTATATTTAGTTTAGTTTCTTTACTAATGACGACTTGTTTACATCAATATGGCAAATGATTTTTTAACTTTATTTTCCCGCAAAATAAACACAATATAACTAAAGAATGAGTCAAAAAAACTTATACACACTACTGCAGCCAAAACTTATCCTTGGTCAAACAAATTATTATTTTTTTAATCACGCCAGCTTTTAAAAATATGTCAGATATTATCTTTTCTAAAAAATTATTTGAAAAAATAATTAAAACTTTTCAAGGGAGGCAAATCCACCCAACTGTCCAGAACTTCGGTCTGCGAAAAGATATTGGGCATTTATAAAAATAGAATTAAAGAATACAGAAAAGGTATTCCAGGACATGTCCGATTTTAAGCGTAAAAAGATTACGGAAGCAACTTTAAGATCTTTAAAGGGAGGTTTTCCGGAAAAAGTGGATAAATTTATAAATATCGAGTAATATGCCAATATTTTAATATTTAATGAATTTTTACAATATTTGAATAAATCTACGTATTTTAGAGAACGGTTTATGTTTTATTTAACAAGTATAAATTTTTTTTGCACATTTTATTGTGAAAGATCTTGGAAAGGCCTTTAGACTTTGATACTTTATATGTCTAAAAAATATGCGCTCACTTCTTTATCTCTTTCCGGTTTAGTGGTTACTTTTCTAACCACCTTTTCTATAATCTTTAAACAACATTTAGTGACATCTATTGGCATTTAGCTAAACAATTAAATTTTTTTAAGTCATCGTTTAAATTATTTTATAAACCTTTGCCGTAAGGTTGCTCTGGTTTGATTAATATTTTTTTATTTTGATAATATTGTAAACCACAGTTTTTCTAAGCGGTATTCCCGTATTCAATAAAAAAAAGTCAGAGTGATTATTGTTCATCAAAGTCAGTGTTACTTTGTTATTTGAACTCGACGAGGAAGAGAATTATTAGGAGAAAGTCGATCTGTTGATGGTGCTCGGTGACATACCTTCTTGGCTCAGGTTTAAAATTTGCCTAATTCTTCTGTTAGTGACTTATCTACCCAAACTGCTGTGGTGGAATCAAAATGGTGAACAAATTGTCGATTGGAAGAGCCGATACACGATATACCAAATGATATAAAATAATTGGAGAATATCTCACCTAAACAGCTATTTAGTCAAAATGTTAAATTTTCAAACAATTTTATACGCTACGAAAATTTGTATCATAATTATTTTTTAATGCCAACCACCATGGTGGTTAATAAACTAACCACCTTATTCCATAAAATCCTTTAGCGTTTTCTTTAGTTTTTCTTATTTTTCATAATATATGAACCCTAATTAAATTAAAAATGCAATTGTTTTGATTATAAACTTATACACAAAAAACTGTGGCTGAAAGAGTTATACATAAGCTATTTCAGAATGTTCCCAGAATAGAAAAAGGCATACGATTTTCGTAGTAATTTAGAATTTTTCTTAGGATTGAATAAATTAAATAATTTCAAATGTCCAGTTTCCAAAAAAACGACAATATGTCTTCAGAAAATTGTATTTTTAAGTTAATTAAATGTTAAGGAACAAGTTAAAAGAATTTGGTGGATGAATCATCAGGATCTAAAATCCGGGGGGATTATTCGATTAAAAAGAAAAATTAATCGATTTTGTAGCTTTATACATGAAAATTCGAAAATGTTGTTCTGATTTTACCAGCCAAATTTCTGTTTTTCAGTTCTAAAGTTCAGTCTTTCTGTTAAAATTTGCTCTAAAAGAAATAACCAAAAACCGGTTTCGGTTGAAAGCGAACACGAAACTCTCGTCCACAACATGACCTATAGTTGTCAAAACAAATGTATTCGAAATGTTATGTCACAGGATGTCACTTAAATTAATTTTCTATGAATTAATGTTTGTTTAGACGATCTACAATGCAATGAATTAAGATATAATAAATATTTTACCTTTTTTTGTAGTTTATTCCAATGCAAATAAGGCACAGCTTCGATATATAAGTATTTTCTAAATTGTTTCGTTTCTCTTTCTCTGCTTTCACAAAATTTCTGATCACGTTTTAGGCGTTTAGTTACGTACAAACGATAGAAGTTAAATTCACATCAAGTGTTTAACAATAAAATTGTGAATTTTCATTGTTCAGCAAAAGAAAGAAAGATCTTATTAAAATTAAATTGTGCACTAAATTGATTTAAATACTGTCGTAGATTTTTTTTTTTTTGAGCGTTACATTTTTATACAAACATACAAATACATATTTTGTTCATAAGTTCATATTATTATTTTTTTCGAATTGAATTTTCGGAAAGCTAAACAACAGAAAGGAAAAGATGCCTGCCTGTAACCAAAAAGAATACAAAGAAAGAATAAGTACAAAAATATTCCACTTTTGTAGACAACAAAAAGACAAGACAAGACAAGCCAAGATTGAGGATTTCGATGTGAATGATGGTGATAATGATAATAATAGATTATCTACTTGAAAGTTGAACAGCATGTGTTTAATAAACAAAACAATTGTTATTTATAATATTTAATATACATATTTTACTTTATTTCTTTTCATTACTTTTTTTGTTCACTTTTAGCACATTTTTAGCGATCGTATGTAAATAATGATCATCACTTACACACGCTTCGAATAGGTATTATCATTATCACTCTGGTGGTGATAATCATGAATGTAACAAACAAATAAAAAATAACAAAAACAAAAGAAGGGTTCCACCAAAAATACAACAAAAAAGAATGAATGAAAATGAGTAAGTGAATGACAGATTGTTGTAGTGATAGTTACTGATAGTAGCGGTAGTAGAATGACACAGATATTAAGTTATTATTTTAGCACAGCTTGTGATTTGTTTTTTATTTTTATAATTTTTGCAAATTGTCACAGAAAAAGCACTTAGTTATTAAACAAAATACATATTTTCATAAATAATGCGTGTGATAAACTATTAATTTCAGTTTATTTTTGTTTTATATTTCAATTATAAAGTCGTTTTTTTAAAATAAAAATTACACCAACAATTATAAACCGGAAGTATTTGAAAGGATATTGTTTATCGTTAAAAATCAAAACTCATGTACTAACTCGTTCATTTATGTTAAAAGTTGAAATTGTAACTGATTTTACAAAACAGCAAACGTAAAACTGTTTTCTCAAAAATTTAACTCAAACGTTTTGAGTTCAAGTTTGTTTTTATTTTCAATTTCTTTTGATAATAAATAAATAAATTTATTTATTTATATTTGTTTTTTGGATTCTTTGTTACGCGAAAACAACAACCTGTTGCAGGAAAAACTCGATTGACAATGCGTTCGTTCCGTTAGTCAGCCACCAGAATATCTAAGCATCCGATCGTCTCTCACAATATATGTACTATATTAAATACCTAGTTAGTAGTAGACTTAAAGTTTGTGTCTGAGCTCGCACGATAATCGTAATACACTAACTAGTATTAGTACGAGTAGTAGAAATGTTACTGCAAAAAAAAAAACGTTGAACTGAAAATAAAATCGTTATTTTTACTTAGAATTCATGTCAGTGGCACCGTGTTCGCGCGCGGTGTTTTGTTGATAATTGCATTGGTGTTGGTGTTTTATTGTGATTTTGAACATCCATCGTAAGGGAACAGAACTCAATCTTATCACAGGCAAACATTTTGTCTCGCTTGTGTTTTTATTGCAGACGTGTGGGTTGTAAAAAAATCACTCAATAAAATATCAAAGAGATTAAAGTGATACTGCTGTTTGTTACATTTTGTTGGATTTTCCATACACTCAGCGAAAAGAAAAATATTTATAATTTAGTTTATTTGCTGTTATCTTTTTTACAATTATAATGATATGAACGTTTTAGATCGTTGGTTCGGGAAGACAGGACAAAACCCTTAATTTGTGAAGAAAGTATATCACAATTCCTCTTATACGAAAGCGGATCAATAAGTCTGTGACTTTCGGAATGAAACAGGTTTTTTGAATAAAGAAAACATTTCATTTTTCAACATAATCTCCTTTGAGCTCTATAGACTTTGTCCAGCGTTTCTTAAATGTTGTTATCCCTTCCAAAAAATAAGATTTGTCGAGATCATCAAAATAGGTATTTCTAATACAATGATTTCATCGTTGGAGTCAAACGATGCGTTCGTTTTTTTCAAATCCTCTTTAAATCGACCCAATTAGTTGGTATAATATTCGTCACTGATTGTTTTACCCTTTTGAAAGTAGTCAATGGGGATTATACGTATAGGCTGACAAACCCACCTTGGCCTTCTTTGGCGCCGTTTCACCCCGATAAATCCAGTTTTGACTGTTGTTTGGCCTCTGGTATGTTGTGGTTGATCGAGTTTCGTCTACGGTTACGAAGCGGCTCAAAAACTCGTCCAAACACTGCTGTTGTCGGTTGTTAGCAAACGCGGCACCTTCTTATACCCAAGTGATCGTTCAAAATAAAAATCACAGAGCCATGTGAGATGTCACAATCTCTCGCACTTTCAATCTCCGATCGGCCAACACCAGATCGTGTATTTTATCAATTGCTTCGGGTGTAAACCACAACTGGCCACCGAGAACCTTCGGTATCTTCCGTATTTGTACGGATACAACGATGGTGCAGACTTCCCATAGTGTTAATCAAGCTTAGCCTTGGTTTGAGTGATGGTTTTTTTTCGCAAAAAATAATGCTGAATGAGTACACGAAATTAATTTTTTTCCATTTTCTCCTCTAGTAACGAGGTAGTCTGCTATCAATGGCTGTCAAACACGAACTAAATGCCGCCGCTTGTTCAAATTTTGACAGGAGTTAACTGACAAATGCTTGTTGACAGGAGCAATGTAGACCCGCCCTCGTACAGCTATATATATAAAATGAAGTGTACACTTTGATGTCACCACTCAAAGTGGTGACATCGACTGGTCACCACGTTTCTACCAAAACGGTTCGGGAATGGTTTGTAGAAGTTTGCACGAAATCGGCCCAGCGCTCGGTGGTCAATTCCGGCCAAAATCCATAACTTCTTTACTTCTTCATAAAAATGTTTGAAATTTGGTATTTGTATTAAGAATAACATAACCAACCGATCGATAAATATTTCGATGTTCAAATACAGGGTTTGGTCAAAAAGGCATGGACGTTCTAAAAGTATCAAAAAATTGCATGTAAGCGGCTGAAATTTATTCCAAAAATAAAGAATAAAATATGTGATCGAATAAAAATCAGTCATTCAAATTTCGGATTACATATACAGGGTTTGTCCAAACAATCATGGACGTTTTAAAGCATCGAAAAAATTAGGTTATTCATGTAAATGCCTGAAATTTAGTCCTAAAATGAAGAATAGCATAAGTGATTGAAAAAAATGGTCGCACAAATTTCGGAATACATATACAGGGTTTGGTCAAACAAACGTGGACGTTTTGAAATTATCGAAAAAGTTAGGTTATTCATGTAAAATTGAAAAAAATTCCAGCTTACAAATACATGGTTTGGCCAATTCAGTATAGACGTAAATAACTCTCAAACTTACATAATTTTTGAAATTGACCAAAAAAAAAAAAATACAAAAAAAATTTGTAAAATATATGTAGGCACTGAAATCGTTCTGGTTATTAGAATGGCAGATAATTACAGCTGAAATTTATAGTACTTACTCTTGATACTTCACAGTATTAGATGTAATTTACACTTAACCTCTAATAGCCCCTTTTAATTTGTACTGGCCTTTCAAACTTTTTTTTAATTTAGTTTCTATAGATTTTAAACTACTAGTTCCAAATCATTTCACTTTTATATAAAAATAACTCGAAAAGACTCCTTAATAACTACGTAGAATGGTTAACTGCTAACTGTTTTATAAAACCATGTGCTAATTTGCAAAAAAAACTTTAATGAAAAAAGCACAGGCTACTTCAATTCAAAAGTAAAAAATCTCATTTTTCTAATATTAAAATGACAAGAAAAAACCTTTGACTTTACAGCTCTATAAATAACCATATAGCCAAAATAATTATTATACTGTATATTCTGAAGTGTTAAGAAAAATTTACCATCAAAATTTTATAAAAATTAAAAAAACAAAAAAAAACACTTTTGGCCGGAATTTACCACCGTGCAGTGGTTCCGGAGATTTCCAAGAAGATTAAGAGAATTTATCAAAATAACAACTTGTATTAGTTCTCGCAGACTAAAAATATATATTTTGATCAATCTTTATGAAATTTGATCTGAAGCTAACGGTGGTCTAAATCTTTATTAACTGTATTTAAGGACGTATTAACGTTGAGTTAATCCACGTGGAAAATCCTAAAATGTTCACAATTTAATTCCATTTTTTGTACTCGTGTGAATAGGGGTAAGTAGATTTGATCTACTTACCCCTATTTTCTCAAACTCTGGTTATCGTTTTTCGTAACAATATACTACCAATTAATATAAATTTTGTATATCGTCATGATAAAAAATAACCATAGATTAAGAAAATTGGGGTTAGACTGATGTTACCATATCTCAAAACATTAGTTGTATTCTTTTAAAGTGATCAAGCAAAATTTACAAACATTCGATATTTTTAGGAGCACAGTGTTATTTACTAATACTTTTTTTATTGTATCATTTCGTTGTAAAAGTAAACACAAAATAAAAAAAAATAAACTAAAAATAACTAAAATAAAACACAAATTCAAATCATGCTCTAACATCAATATAATTTAAATTCAACACCCCTGTTCTTAATTCAAATACCTCTACGAGATTACAGTAAGCGCACTCACTTTGTCACACACAAACACACACTCGCTCTCTCGCTCACTCACTCACACCCTTTCTCTTCGCACTGAGTTTTATTCGTTTAGGGGAGCGTATGAGTGATATCAAATTTATAATCATATGTATTTTCATATTTTATTGCACACTTTTGCTTTTATCATTCTTCTTTTTATATTTTGTAATATAATATTTATTTTTTCATCACTTTTTTTAATAGTTATTAAATTGTTTAATATTTATCTTTATTTTAATGTTTATTTCAATATTATCTCATAATTTATATGCCGTTAATAACAAAAAATATTTTCCGTTTCAAAGTTATATACTTAAAAAAAAAAGTACAAGTAACTAAATGACTATCTTTTTTTTGGGCGAATTGTATTATTATTATATTTTTCATCATAATAATGATGATAATGTACTAAAAAAGAATCTAGTTTATATTTAAGGCGAGTATTACTGCTATTTCTCTCGCAGTGATCAAATAAATTCCACAATTTATTGTTGTTGAATTTTGGAAATCACAGTTGTCATTTTTCTTAGTTTTGAGTCTGGGTTGCATTTTTAAGGTGATGGTGACTGAGTTTAAAAATATGTACTCGTATCAAACATTTTATTTGTTTCTGCAATTTTTTTTTGTATATTTTTAGTTAGCATTCAACAAATTTATCTATTAACATTTTCATGGGAATTAAAATTTATATTTATGAAAATTAGCGTATGATAATATAAAGCGTGTGCAGTTATAAAAGAGGTGAATCTTAAAATAATTTATAAATTATTTTAATTTTTTTAGCATCGATAATAATAACCCACATTTAACTGTAGAATGTTGAACATCATTTTTATCATGGGAAACTTTGTTAAACTTTTGTTACTTCAAAATTAATTTTTTAGTTAAATTTTTATTTAAATTAAAATATTTTTCCTTTCCACGAAAAACTGTTAGAAGTTCCAGAAAATGGGAAAAAGTGAATTTTGTGTGCTCGTTAAGCAAAAAACATCACTTTAATAAAGGCTAAGCTTGACAAATACTAAGGGAACTCTCCACCATCAATTTCAATATTTGGTGTGGCCGTACAAGCACGTGGCCGTACAAGCACGAAAGATGTCGAACGTTCTGCAGTTGAGGGATCTACACCCGAAATAATTAAATAAACTGGAAGCCGTAGGCATCTCACATGGCTCGGTGGTGTCAATTTTGAGAATGCTTTTCGCAGGATGACTGATAAAAATCCATGAATTAGGCTAAAAATCGCTCCTCATCCTCCCTATTCTCCGGATTTATCCCCGTATGACTATTTCATGTTTCCAAACCTGGCTTGACTCCAACGATGACCTTGACAAAACTTAATTTTTGGAAGGGATAACCAAATTGGAGAAACGTTGGAGAATGCGTTTAGGCATTAGGGTGATCGGCCCGGTTCGGTTTTTTTTTTGGAAAGCTCACATTTCAAATATCGAATACCCGGTTCCTCGAATAGAGGAAATATCAAAAATATCAACCACTCACTTTTTGAAAAAATTCAAAATGGGTCATATTTGACCCGAAGACCTTATGAAGGATAAGAAAAAAATAGCTTTGGTATCTAACCGGGGTATCGCAGTTTTCATACAAGTATAATGTCAGCAGGTATGATGAAAAGAGACAGATATATATCAGTGCTACCACAGCTCTGAAAACATTTAACTTAATTGTGCGTAACAACAAATTCAAGATTTTTGTTCCAGGTCAAATATAACCCAAAGACCTTAAGTGCAAAAGATTGTATATATAATTTTTTGCCAATTTGTTTTTCTAAAAACCTAACGTAGTTGTTGACATTTGAAATTAAATAAAAATCACAAAATATCAACCACTTTTATAAAAAATTCAATATTAATTTCATTTTTTATAAATAAAACTTGTTTTCTTATTTCTATGCGTTTTATTGTTTTTTAAAATTTAATTAATTAAGAATCACAATACCATTCCACAGTACTGATTCCAGAAGTAGTTCTATGGATGTTATCAAATAATCTGAATTGGTTCTGATTGAACTATTGGTTTTTAATCACTTACAAAATGAATTAAAAACAATTGCTTAAAGCCTATTTGTAATAAATTTGAATTGAAGAAATATTTAATCATTCAATAAATTTTGTAATCAATTTTAGTTAAAGAAAACTTGACTAATTCAATAAGGAATTAATTCTCAAAGGAAAGAATTACTAAGGAATTAAGCCTAAGCATTAATTTGTAATTAATTCTTTAATGGTTCAGAGATATAATTGAAATTGATTTTGAAAATTTAATTATGAATTGAAACAAAGGATTCAAGTTTTGCAATAAGTTTTAATTTTTATCTCTCAACTTTTAAAATTCAATTCAAGTAATTTGTATATGAAATAGGCTAAAGAAAAGTTTTTAATATGCAGTGGTACGATTTTATTTGATTTTCATTTAACCAAACATAAATTTTCAGATATTTTTTCACTAATTATTTTAACAAACACATTGTTATTTATTTATATACATTTTATTTGAAAGATCAACAGAAAATTTAGTCAAAATCACAAGTTATTGATATGAAATCGTCTGTAAAATTTGAACTATTATTGGTTTCATTAGCACCTACTGTGCTTGCCAGCTTGCTGTCTATTTAAACATGTGTTAATAAGGCACTTTAACTATTTAATTGAAACCATAATGACTTTTATATTTTTGAATAAACAATTTTAATTAATTTATACAAAAAAATATTTATTTTTAAATTATTATTTCTTTTTTTTATTTTGGAAATTCATAACTGCTTGATAAAAGCATTAGATAGATGAAAATTTGTTTTATAAACCTTTTAAAAGTACAAAGTAAGTAATTCAAACATGTGTATTGTATTTAGTATGATTATGGATACGGATCGTTAGCAAAATACTAAAAGTAAATAACAAAATTTATTGGATTTGAATGAGTTTTATTGTGGCGCAAAATGTTACTAATTATTTTGACGTCAAATGAGTTATACTATTTATAAATTTGAGAGTTTTTTTTTTGGATTAGACAAAACAAATTATACCATGAATAGCAGAATAATGTATTTGGATACATAATTATTTTAATATTCTGTAATAAAACTAATCCCCTTATTTTTTAAATCACTTTAGCTCAATTGGGTAAATTTTTCATATAATTATTTTTTTTGATTTTCGAAATATTGTCGTAGGACCCAAAATTATATATATCCTGGGTCCTCATAAGATTCTAGGACGATCTAGCTATGTCCGAATGTCTGTCTGTTGAAAACACAAATACTCTCTGGTGATAAGGTTTGTTGGGTATTGGAAATGGGCAATATCGGTCCATGATATCACCTAGCCCCCATAAAAATGTCCCCCTGGAATACTGTTTAAGCAGTCATAAATATGTTGATTAGGCGGACATCCTAATAAAATATTGTATAAATTAGTTCTGAATACTCTGAAATTATACTATAAAGTATGTCGAAAATCGGAGATCATTTGTTCCTAGTCCCCATACATGGTCCCCCTCAGAAAATAACTTGAACATTCATAATTGTCTTTTAATAATTAATATCGTGATGGAATTGGACATGAACAAGTTTAAATCGTTCTAACAACTTTTGTAAAGATCGGTCCATAATTGATCCTATCCACCATCCATATAAACCCTATACAAATCAGAAAAATATTTTATTGTCACATCTTGTTGGTGGGTATACAAGATTCGGCACAGTCGAATATAACACTCTTACTGGTTATTTCTGTTGACAGTCTATTGTTTTGTTAATTAAATTAACAAATAGACTAATTTGTATGTCATATTAACCCAAAAAATTATATAGTTATTAATTATGTGGTAATAAATTTAAATACAACTCTAGTTGCTCATTTTTGTTGTCATCTGTTGAGAACAAAATTAAATTAAATTCAACATTGAATGAAACCAAGAGAAAAACAAAATCTCGAATTAATTAAAAAAAATCTGTGTAATTAATTAATGTTTGTTTATTTGGAATTTTATTTTCACTTTTATTAAACAGTCACTGAACTGAATAATATTAAACATAAAGTTGAAACAAAATTTTGTTTTTATATACAAATATTACACAATTTAAGGTTTTTTTTAAAAAAAATTATGGACTATATGGACTATAATGTATTGTATGTATATCTATAAACCTTTAAATTAATAAATTTGTTATTTATTATTTATTTAAATATTGATAAATTGGCTAAAAAAAGTAACAAAATATTTAACATACTAATTAAATGAGGTTAATATACATAAGTACAAATTGAATGTTTACTACAATGATTTGAAACTTTTATTTGTTTCTTTGTTTGTATACATTTTAAACAATTATTTTCTGTTAAATATTTATTGCAAGTTTTTCAAAATATCATCAATTACCCAATAAACACTAAATTCAAACACTTGAATATTTTGTTGGAATTTGACTTAAATGCAAATAAAATTATATTCTAAACCTTAAAAATAAATATTTTTCAAACAATAAAACATGTGGCTTATATTTATAATTCCTTTTTACTGTTGAATACTATTGATATAATGTGCAATACAATTACATATCAATTGGCTGACACTGGTCTCAAGGCTTGAATTACACTTGCTCTCAACTTGAGTTCCAGTAAAAATGCTTAAGCAATTAAGCTATTTTATTTAAACTATTTCACATTTAAATGTTCTCTCATTTTCCTTTTAATTAAATGTACTTTTGTTATTAACAATTTTTTTGTAACAATTTCCCATTAACATATGGGCAATTCCATATCATCGTACGTAATTTTTGTACGCCTATAGAGTGGAATAGATTTTTCAAAAATTAGAGTTTCTGAAAAATAATTTGGTCTTTATGTTCCCTTCAGAGGGGACTATATTTGAAAATAATAAAAAGTTTTTTCGAAACATTGTTGTCCAAAATATTGAGCGAAATAAGATTATATCGTACGTAACATAAAACAGAAGTCATTTCGAATCGTGAGAGGCGTTATGTTTTCTTTTAATATTTTACACTAAACCATGATACAACAATATAAGGTACACTCAGTAAAAAATAAATTATCAATTATACATTTCTTGTAACGTCAAACAAAAGAAAATATGAAAAAATATTGAAAACTCTCCCTAGTGATTCTACCTTCTACAATTACTGTATCATGCACTAAACGAAATATATTTCCTTTACAATCCGTCATATTTAAATAAAAACAATCTTTGGATGATTTTATAATAAATAAAATTTAATATCATACGTGACATACCGTACGTGACAGATTTTTCTCTTATAATAAAACAATATATATTGTGTAAATATATGTATACAAAAACTAAAAATGTGAATAGAAAATATACATTCGGTTTCAATAAACAATTTGACAATAGCAAAAAAACAATCAGAGTCAACTTCATTTCATACTACAAGCTAATTGAGAGCCTAGTTTTCGCCGCAATTTTAGCCTAAAACATACCTAAAACATTAAAAAACAAGTAAGAAAGTATGGTCGGTCAAGCCCGACCATATAATACCCTACACTAAGCAAAGAGCAAAAACCTTTTTCTTTTAAAATTTCAATAATTTATATTTTTGAGTGATTTTCGGAAGTGGGCCTTATATGGGGGCTATGACCAATTATGGACCGATCACCATGAAACTAGGTCGTGTGATTTATGTCTATATGAAAGTTTGCTATGTTGAATTTTGTGAGTATACCAACATTTTTAAGCGATTTATGCACGTTAAAGTGATTTTCGAAAGCGGGTCTATATGGGAGCTATGACTAATTATGGACCGATCGTAACAAAATTTGGTGACATGAATTTTGTATATATAAAACTTATTTGGAGCGCAATTTGTGGAGATACATTTATAAATTAAACATTTATGACCGATAAAGTCCAATTTCGGAAGGACATTTGTATGAGGGCTAGGTGAAATATTGGACCGATTTCAGAAAGTTTCAATAGGCTTGGTCCTTGGGCCGAAAAAATAATATGTACCAAATTTTATCGAAATATCTTCAAAATTGCGACCTGTACTCTGCGCACAAGCCAGCCAGCCAACCAGACGGACGGACGGACATCGTTTAATCGACTCAGAAAGTGATTCTAAGTCGATCGGTGTACTTTAAGGTGGGTGTTAGACTAATATTTTTGGGCGTTACAAACATCTGCACAAACGCATAATACCCTCCCCACTATGGTGGTGTAGGGTATAATTAAATATAATCAGTTTAAACTATTATTTTTGTCTTTAAAATGTTGTAATATGATTTAAATACTTCCACATAGTAACATTTTATTATTTTCTTCTATTCAAAACATCTTGAAAAAAAGTTTCAAGGGTTTTTGTGTTTTCAGTCGTGGTAGTGATTCTCGTGGAATTGCCCATATGAAACATTTTTAAATACAATAATTTACAATATTTTATGTACATTATTAATTCATTTCATTTCATCTTATCAGCAAATACCTAGAACACAAAGATTTAATTTTGTAAACTCTGCTCATGTATAATTAAGAAAATATATACTAAATTGTAATCATTGTTTTGTATCACATTCAGAAATTATACCCATTTTAGGGCTTGACTCACTTCATTAAAAAAACACTTTTATGGTATTGAAATTCTGATACATTCGTTTTTTATACCCTTCACCATGAGTGGCAAGGGTATATATAAGTTTGTCATTCCGTTTGTAATTTCCACATTTTTCATTTGCGACCCCATAAAGTATATATATTCTGGATCGTTATAGATAGCGGAATCGATATAGCCATGTCCGTCTGTCCGTCTGTCCGTCTGTCCGTCTGTCCGTCTGTGTGTTGAAATCAACTTTCCGAAGCCCCCAAATAACATACATACATGATTCATATATCAATATCTCCGGAATTCTTCCGGCTCGGTTGCTATTTAAAATCGAGAAAATCGGTCCACAAATGGCTGAGATATAAGGAAAAAACCAGGACAACCTCGATTTTTTACCTATTTTTGACCTATATCTGGATTACTAAGTCATTAATATAGACAATATGGATATCTAATGATAGATATTTCAGAGACCTTTGCATCGACGTATATAAGTCCATAGTAAGTTGGACCTGGGCTGAGATATAACCAAAAAAACCAAAACACAATGTAATTTGTTATTGTTTTCCATGACGTCATGCAAATATATGTATAATAACAAACAAATCTTTATTTGTATGTATGTATGTATGTGTTTTTTTGTCAATCTTCAGCAATGCGAATTTATATACCAGGTGGTGTCGATTCTACAACAAGTATTACATTTACAAAAACCACTTGCAATTTGTTTTTGTTTATGTGGTTTAAGCTGTCAAAGTTTGCCTGTTGTTTGTGTTACTTTTACGTTTGTTGTAGCATTCGCCGCAACAATCACAGGATAATTGACAGCTCAAACAGCATTAATCAGCTGTGCTATCAACACCAGCTAGTATATAAATTCGCATTGAGAGAGAGCTTTTTATAATGTGTTCTCAAAAGAGCAACTCTCTCACGCGTACACAGAACCAGTGTTGCTATATGTTTTTTGAAGAAAACTTTTTATTTCTAAGTACATACTAAAATTACAAAACCCAATTCGTACATATATGAGATAATTTATGTGAATTTGGTGCTGGAGACACTTTCAATATATTCAAATCAATCTCCCCATTTCGTGAATGAATTTGGGGACTATCATTTTGAAATCATCGGTTCAACTTATTGATATCAATATTCCAAAAAAAATATTTTTTTAAAAATAAAACTTTTTGCGTCTCAAAAACCTTGCTAAAAAGGGAAAACTTAACATATGGTAACACTGCACAGAACACATATTGTACAAAAACAACAACCACGTTGTTTGAGCACGTTGCTTTTGCGCTTATTTCATTTTTGTTGTTGTTTGTTGCTATTGTCAACAAATAATTGAGCAACGCAACCACTCCCAGCAAGGCGAATCTATAGAAGGTGACGACAGAACTACAACATGTACAAAAACAACAGGTACTTTGTTTTTGTTAAAAGATAGTCGAACTGTCAAAGTTGCCTGTTGTTGTTTTTGCTTTTGGGTTTGTTGTATTTTTCGCCACAACAATCACAAGTGAATTGACAGTTCACTTGTCTAAACAATTCGCCTTGACTCCCATATTGTTATTCTATTTTTTTAGCCGTTTTTAAACATGAAAGTAAATAACAAACATTTCAGAAAAAGCTTTTTGTTCGATTGTTGTGTTTAATTCTTTTAATACCCTTCATCATAAGTGGCATGGCTATATACATATGTATATGTAAATTTGTCATTCCGTTTGCAATTTCTATAAAATTTTATGAAATTTCAACAGATTATGTAAACGATTCTATATTTGATTTGCTGTTACGGTTCCATATGTGTTCTCCTATTTTAAGATTTACTTTTAATCTTATATACAGGGATGGAAAATTATATTTTTGTTCCGTATTAAAATAGTATTAAAAAATTACTTTCTTCATCACCAGAGTACTTAAAATTTTAATATTACTGTAGCTTTATGTTGTAAACAGTCGTCTGTTATCACAAAATTGTCTATAGAAAGTGCTGTTGAATACGAGATTTTCTATAGAAAATGCTGTTATAATAGACAAGATTTTTAAAGAAAATGCTGTTTTTCATACGATTTTCTATAGAAAATACTGTTATACACAACATGTCCAAAAAATATAGTTATACACAAGATTTTCTATAGAAAATTATTTTATTTTCTATAGAAAAATGTTACACTCAAGATTTTCAACAGAAAATATCGTTATACTTAAGATTTTCTACAGCAAATATTGTTATACACAAGATTGTTTATAGAAAATATTGGTCTACGCAAGACTTGCTATAGAAAATATTGGTCTACGCAAGACTTGCTATAGAAAATATTGTTCTACGCAAGATTTGCTATAGAAAATATTGTTCTACACAAGATTTTCTATAGAAAATATTGTTCTACACAAGATTTTCTATAGAAAATATTGTTCTACACAAGATTTTCTATAGAAAATATTGTTCTACACAAGATTTTCTATAGAAAATATTGTTCTACACAAGATTTTCTATAGAAAATGTTGTTCTACACAAGATTTTCTATAGAAAATATTGTTCTACACAAGATTTTCTATAGAAAATATTGTTCTACACAAGATTTTCTATAGAAAATATTGTTCTACACAAGATTTTCTATAGAAAATATTGTTCTACACAAGATTCTCTATAAAAAATATTGTTCTACACAAGATTTTCTATAGAAAATATTGTTCTACACAAGATTTTCTATAGAAAATATTGTTCTACACAAGATTTTCTATAGAAAATATTGTTCTACACAAGATTTTCTATAGAAAATGTTGTCCTACACTAGATTTTCTATAGAAAAAATCGTCATACACAAGATACTCAAGATTTTCTATAGAAAATATTGTTCTATACAAGATTTTCTATAGAAAATATCGTCATACTCAAGATTTTCTATAGCAAATATTGTTATACTCAAGATTTTCTACACAAAATATTTTCTATAGAAAATATTGCTCTACACAAGATTTTCGATAGAAAATATTGTTATAGACAAGATTTTCTACAGAAAATATTGTTATACACAAGATTTTCTATAGAAAATGTTGTTCTACACAAGATTTTCTATAGAAAATGTTGTTCTACACAAGATTTTCTATAGAAAATATTGTTATAGACAAGATTTTCTATAGAAAATATTGTTATAGACAAGATTTTCTATAGAAAATATTGTTATAGACAAGATTTTCTATAGAAAATATTGTTATAGACAAGATTTTCTATAGAAAATATTGTTATAGACAAGATTTTCTATAGAAAATATTGTTATAGACAAGATTTTCTATAGAAAATATTGTTATAGACAAGATTTTCTATAGAAAATATTGTTATAGACAAGATTTTCTATAGAAAATATTGTTATAGACAAGATTTTCTATAGAAAATATTGTTATAGACAAGATTTTCTATAGAAAATATTGTTATAGACAAGATTTTCTATAGAAAATATTGTTATAGACAAGATTTTCTATAGAAAATATTGTTATAGACAAGATTTTCTATAGAAAATATTGTTATAGACAAGATTTTCTATAGAAAATATTGTTATAGACAAGATTTTCTATAGAAAATATTGTTATAGACAAGATTTTCTATAGAAAATATTGTTATAGACAAGATTTTCTATAGAAAATATTGTTATAGACAAGATTTTCTATAGAAAATATTGTTATAGACAAGATTTTCTATAGAAAATATTGTTATAGACAAGATTTTCTATAGAAAATATTGTTATAGACAAGATTTTCTATAGAAAATATTGTTATAGACAAGATTTTCTATAGAAAATATTGTTATAGACAAGATTTTCTATAGAAAATATTGTTATAGACAAGATTTTCTATAGAAAATATTGTTATAGACAAGATTTTCTATAGAAAATATTGTTATAGACAAGATTTTCTATAGAAAATATTGTTATAGACAAGATTTTCTATAGAAAATATTGTTATAGACAAGATTTTCTATAGAAAATATTGTTATAGACAAGATTTTCTATAGAAAATATTGTTATAGACAAGATTTTCTATAGAAAATATTGTTATAGACAAGATTTTCTATAGAAAATATTGTTATAGACAAGATTTTCTATAGAAAATATTGTTATAGACAAGATTTTCTATAGAAAATATTGTTATAGACAAGATTTTCTATAGAAAATATTGTTATAGACAAGATTTTCTATAGAAAATGTTGTTCTACACAAGATTTTCTATAGAAAATGTTGTTCTACACAAGATTTTCTATAGAAAATGTTGTTCTACACAAGATTTTCTATAGAAAATGTTGTTCTACACAAGGTTTTCTATAGAAAATGTTGTTCTACACAAGGTTTTCTATAGAAAATGTTGTTCTACACAAGATTTTCTATAGAAAATGTTGTTCTACACAAGATTTTCTATAGAAAATATTGTTATAGACAAGATTTTCTATAGAAAATATTGTTATAGACAAGATTTTCTATAGAAAATATTGTTATAGACAAGATTTTCTATAGAAAATATTGTTATAGACAAGATTTTCTATAGAAAATATTGTTATAGACAAGATTTTCTATAGAAAATATTGTTATAGACAAGATTTTCTATAGAAAATATTGTTTTAGACAAGATTTTCTATAGAAAATATTGTTATAGACAAGATTTTCTATAGAAAATATTGTTATAGACAAGATTTTCTATAAAAAATATTGTTATAGGCAAGATTTTCTATAGAAAATATTGTTATAGGCAAGATTTTCTATAGAAAATATTGTTATAGACAAGATTTTCTATAGAAAATGTTGTTCTACACAAGATTTTCTATAGAAAATGTTGTTCTACACAAGATTTTCTATAGAAAATGTTGTTCTACACAAGGTTTTCTATAGAAAATGTTGTTCTACACAAGGTTTTCTATAGAAAATGTTGTTCTACACAAGATTTTCTATGGAAAATGTTGTTCTACACAATATTTTCTATAGAAAATGTTGTTCTACACAATATTTTCTATAGAAAATGTTGTTCTACACAAGATTTTCTATAGAAAATGTTGTTCTACACAATATTTTCTATAGAAAATGTTGTTCTACACAAGATTTTCTATAGAAAATGTTGTTCTACACAAGATTTTCTATAGAAAATGTTGTTCTACACAAGATTTTCTATAGAAAATGTTGTTCTACACAAGATTTTCTATAGAAAATGTTGTTCTACACAAGATTTTCTATAGAAAATGTTGTTCTACACAAGATTTTCTATAGAAAATGTTGTTCTACACAAGATTTTCTATAGAAAATGTTGTTCTACACAAGATTTTCTACAGCAAATGTTGTTCTACACAAGATTTTCTACAGCAAATGTTGTTCTACACAAGATTTTCTACAGCAAATGTTGTTCTACACAAGATTTTCTACAGAAAATGTTGTTCTATACAAGATTTTCTACAGAAAATGTTGTTCTATACAAGATTTTCTACAGAAAATGTTGTTCTATACAAGATTTTCTACAGAAAATGTTGTTCTATACAAGATTTTCTACAGAAAATGTTGTTCTATACAAGATTTTCTACAGAAAATGTTGTTCTATACAAGATTTTCTACAGAAAATGTTGTTCTACACACGATTTTCTACAGAAAATGTTGTTCTTCACAAGATTTTCTACAGAAAATGTTGTTCTACACAAGATTTTCTTTTTTTATACTCTGTTTATTCACTTGAGGTTAAAAAGGAAAAATTAGTCTTACTAACAATTGTTATATTATTTCAGTTGTTATACCATCATATTAGGGTGGAGGGTATTTAAGATTCGGCACGGCCGAATATAGTACTCTTACTTGTTTTCTCTCGCTTTTTTTGGGTCAAATGTCTGAAAATGAAAAAAATAAATAAGAAATATACTTTATTACGTAGTTTTAACCTCATCGTTGTTCATTTTGTAAGATCGCTTTCCCTCAGTGTAATATCTCATTTTGGTGATTTCCAGTAATCGGCAAGATCATCCGCTTTGAGTGAGTGTTTTTTTGGACACCTTATATTATTAATTGAATATTTGGAAAAGTTTCCATTGTATTGCCAAATCCCAATTTAAACATTTCACTACCAAGGTCAAAGTATAATGTAGTAAAGGTTCAAAACTTAATTTAATAATTTGGAATTGAAAACATTGATTTAGAAGAATTTGGAAGATCATATAGTGCGACTTGATTCAAGTAAAAACTGCTATTTAATCTACTAGTTTTTTTTGCAAGTAGTAGTATTTATTATTATAATTTTTTGTTCAAATAAGTTTCCGTCTAGATTCAATTTTATTGTTTTATTTACAATTTTATTTTTTTCCGCAAATTCAAAACTTGTTGGTCGATAACAACAAGATTATATGTATATAACCAAATGTAATTGTAAATCAGAAAATAATAATGCATAATTGATTTTAAATCAATTAAGTAAAATTGTTATCAATAAAATAATATAACTTTTTGTTAAATAGATTTTAAAATTAAAACAAGGTAGTGAGTTCTATCAACAGAAAAGAAAATCATTATAGTAAGCATTGAATATATTTAGCTTTTAGGGCCATTATTACAATTTGATCACAGATTTTGATGATTTTTCATATAAAAATCGATATTTGGTGGGAAATATGAATAATCACAGATTATTATCCCTTTTCGTCTAGGACCTGTTATTAACGATTTATGAGTGATTTTAGATTTTTCATATAAAAATCGATATTTGGCGGGAAATATGAATGATCACAGATTATTATTCTTTTTCTTCTAGGACCTCTTATTAATGATTTATGAGAGATTTTAGATTTTTCATATAAAAATCGATATTTGGTGGGAAATATGAGTGATCACAGATGATAGTCCTTTTTCGTCTAGGACCTCTTATTAACGATTAATGAGTGATTTTAGATTTTTCATATAAAAATCAATATTTGCTCGGAAATATGAATGATCACAGATTATTATCCTTTTTCTTGTAGGACCTCTTATTAATGATTTATGAGAGATTTTAGATTTTACATATAAAAATCGATATTTTGTGGGAAATATGAGTGATCACAGATTTAAGTCCTTTTTCGTCTAGGACCTCTTATTAACGATTTATGAGAGATTTTAGATTTTACATATAAAAATCGATATTTGGTGGGAAATATGAGTGATCACAGATGTTAGTACTTTTTCTTCTAGGACCTTTTATTAACGATCAATGAGTGATTTTAGATTTTACATATAAAAATCGATATTTTGTGGGAAATATGAGTGATCACAGATTTAAGTCATTTTTCGTCTAGGACCTCTTATTAACGATTAATGAGTGATTTTAGATTTTTCATATAAAAATCGATATTTGGTGGGAAATATGAGTGATCACAGATTTTAGTCCTTTTTCTTCTAGGACCTCTTATTAACGATTAATGAGTGATTTTAGATTTTTCATATAAAAATCGATATTTGGTGGAAAATATGAATAATCACAGATTATTATCCTTTTTCTTGTAGGACCTCTTATTAATGATTTATGAGTGATTTATTATTAACGATTTATGAGTGATTTTAGATTTTACATATAAAAATCGATATTTGGCGGGAAATATGAATGATCACAGATTATTATCCTTTTTCTTCTAGGACCTCTTACTAACGATTTATGAGTGATCACAGATGTTAGTCCTTTTTCGTCTAGGACCTCTTATTAACGATTAATGAGTGATTTTAGATTTTTCATATAAAAATCAATATTTGCTCGGAAATATGAATGATCACAGATTATTATCCTTTTTCTTGTAGGACCTCTTATTAATGATTTATGAGTGATTTAAGATTTTTCATATAAAAATCAATATTTGGTGGGAAATATGAGTGATCACAGATTTTAGTCCTTTTTCTTCTAGGACCTCTTATTAACGATTAATAAGTGATTTTATATTTTTCATATAAAAATTGATATTTGGTGGGAAATATGAGTGATCACAGTTTATTATCCTTTTTCCTCTAGGTCCTCTTATTAACGATTTATGAGTGGTGGGAAATATGAGTGATCACAGATTTTAGTCCTTTTTCGTCTAGGACCTCTTATTAATGATTTATGAGTGATTATAGATTTTTCATATAAAAATCTGTATTTGGTATGAAATATGAGTGATCACAGATTTTAGTCCTTTTTCCTCTAGGTGCTTTTATTAACGATATATGAGAGATTTTACATTTTTCATATAAAAATCGATATTTGGTGGGACCTCTTTTTCGTCTAGGACCTCTTATTAATGATTTATGAGTGATTTTATATTTTTCATATAAAAATCGATATTTGGTGGGAAATATGAGTGATCACAGATGTTAGTCCTTTTTTGTCTAGGACCTTTTATTAACGATTAATGAGTGATTTTAGATTTTACATATAAAAATCGATTTATGAGTGATTTTAGATTTTTCATATAAAAATCAATATTTGGTGGGAAATATGAGTGATCACAGATTTTAGTCCTTTTTCCTCTAGGACCTCTTATTAATGATTTATGAGTGATTTTAGATTTTACATTTAAAAATCGATATTTGGAGGGAAATATGAGTGATCACAATTTATTATCCTTTTTCCTCTAGGTCCTCTTATTAACGATTTATGAGTGATTTTAGATTTTACATATAAAAATCGATATTTGGTGGGAAATATGAGTGTTCACAGATTTTAGTCCTTTTTCGTCTAGGACCTCTTATTAACGATTTATGAGTGATTTTAGATTTATTCATTTAAAAATCGATATTTTGTGGGAAATATGAGTGTTCACAGATTTTAGTATTTTTTCGTCTGGGACCTCTTATTAACTATTAATGAGTGATTTTAGATTTTTCATATAAAAATCGACATTTGGTGGGAAATGTGAGTGATCACAGATTTTAGTCCTTTTTCGTCTAGGACCTGTTATTAACGATTTATGAGTGATTTTAGATTTTTCATATAAAAATCGATATTTGGTGGGAAATATGAGTGATCACAGATTTTAGTCCTTTTTCTTCTAGGACCCGTTATTAACGATCTATGAGTGATTTTAGATTTTTCATATAAAAATCTGTATTTGGTGGAAAATATGATGATTATATAAGTTCTAAAGACTTTTAATAAAGCAAGTTTACTTGGGACTTGGAAATTGTGGAATTAAACAATTTTTATAGAAACATTTGAATCTTTTGCACTCTCTTACTGTGTAGCCAGTTATATTTTTGCGCATTTCAGGACTAAGCTAAAGTTAATAGTTTGTATAATTTGATAGTAAATATTTAATTAGGCTTAAGTTAATTTTTCTTATATTTTATTTGTAATAATTTAAAGAATATCACTGAATACTAAAATTCTAGAGAATTGGCAAATTGAAATACATTTTCTACCCTGCCAAGGTCGTCATCAACAATCTTTATTGTCAAGGTATATTGTAAATATTTACTATCAAATTATATAAAATATAAAGTTCTAATAATTACCAAAAATCTGTTAATAGTTTATTTAAAACATGACATTTTAACGTTTTTGTGAATTATCTGTGCCTTAATTGTTTTCGATTTGTCTGTTATTTTATTTAAAAAAATGCTAAATAAAATAAATTGCATATTTTTAGGAGTATTTATTAATAATAATCAGGTTGCCATATGTTTGTTTGAGGTTATCATTTCTATTGCAAAACTTTTAACTCGAAAGAGCTTTCAGTCGTAATTCAGCTCTGGGTGGAGAAAGAGCTCGCGCGTCATTGTCATTATCGCTTAAGGGCAATCGGGCCGTCCCTTTTTCGCTGCCTTCGAGAGTTTTGCGGCTCACTCTCGCATTGGATAATGTTTGGCGTCGTCTAACTGTACCGCGTTACAGTTTCTCGAAGTTTGCATTTTCCACATGCAATCGTTTTTGGTTTTCATAACCTAACTTTTTAATAAATGATTTAAAGTTCCAGCTTCCTATATGAAGATATAGGTCGACTGGGAACTAAAATCAACGTGGGATAACCTGGCAATTTGAGAGTTTTTCAACTCCGCCAACCAAATTTAAAATTCTAAAAAAAAAAAAGAAAGAGCTTTAAAAAGTTGTGTCTTCAGACACAGATGTAAGATAATTAATTAATATCTTTCACTTTGTCCATTCGCAAAGAGACCGGTTTAAATGCTCTTTGGCAGATTGTATATGAACAGTACGTTTTTGTTTAGAAATATGATATACTCCCGGGGTGTAATTTTTGTAAATCTTTTAAACTCTCTAGCTATTAAATTTACTTGGATAGTAGTTTTACAAGTTCTACCTGTTTTATGAATTGAATAGTTTTTTGAATCAATCCAGCATTATTATTTTATTTATAGAATATCGTTAACGGTATTTAGTGGTAACGATATTTACGATTACATCAGTGACTGTATTTTAGCGGTATCTTTAATTGAAGTTATTTCGGTAACGTTATTTGAGCTGAAATGGTATTTTAAGAGTAACAGTTGCTTAGCGGTTACTGTAACAAACCTTGATTGTAACTCACTGCATATCTTTTAGATCATCTTAAATGGCCAATATATAAGCAGAAACTTTTCATTATGAATTATTCCATAGGCTTAATTAGGGTGCGTTCGTAAATGCAGTAATATTAAATTAAAACAAATTCAATGGTTTTTTTTTTAAATTTCCTTTATTTTTATTTCTATAAATATATAGTATACATTTATAATTAATTCTTTGTTTTGTTTCTTTTTGTTTTGTTAATAAATTCATTTTTGAATATTATTTCTTTACATACATAAACGTATATAGTTATATATCCACTTATTTGAATAATTTTCACAATATATAATAATAATAATATCAATTTAAAAATGTTTAGTGCAAAATATCTAAATATACATACATTTATTATGTTATTTTTTTTTATTTTATTTTTACGTTGAAATTTGTTTTAAATTTTTATTAAATTATCAAAAATGTGGAAAATATAATATTATACGAATCAAAAAAAGAAATAGAACAACTTAAAATTAGTAAGGATTTTTGAGAAACTATAAAAATATAAAAAAAAAATCAACTAAAAGTAATCACAAAACGATATTAAATTTAAATTATTTGGTAGATTATAAAAAAACTTATAATTATTAAACGTATAGTAGATTATTTGTTTGGTTGGTGGTTAGATTGTTTAAGGAATGTGTTTGTAAATGTGTTATAATATACCAAGAAAGCGGTATATTAACAAATTAATGAAATATAAACGATATCTTTTTAAAGATACCACCGATGAATGGTCGTTTAAGTTGTAATCAAAAGTTGGACCTACATGAAAAGCACAACCTAAACAAGCACTCATCAATGGTGTAGATAACAAGTTACAAAACGTTTAGAAAGAGGTAGACTACTAAACTAAGTAAGATTTTTGTTAAGTGCAAAAGAAAACTATATAAAAAAATGAACATTTAATGTGCATTTTTGTAGTTGTTTGCTGGTGTGATAAAACGAACGATTCCTTTAACAATATTATAATTATACATATGTATGTGATGTTTTTCTTTTTTTTAATTTTGTTAACAATTTGCAATTTAACCCATAATTATTATGTGTGGAATGCAAATACATATTCTAAAATTTGGTTTATGCCTTAAATGAATGAATAAATGTATGAAATGACATGACATGAAATGTGCGTTTGTTTGTTTTCTTAATGAAAATTAATGTTAAGTTTGAGGTTAAAGAAAAATTTCGAAAATAGAAATTTTCTCAGTTTTGTTGGCTGTTTGTGTTGTTGTGTGGATTTAATTTTAATTGATGATATTATTCAATATGCTCTCTATCTTTTGCAATGACTTTTCTTCCACCAAGAACGTACGATGGTTGCCTTCAACGGTCAAAACATTCACAGATTTCTGACAGACCTGAAAAGCGGAAACAGCAATATATTAGTAATTTGTTTACTTGTTATGGATAAAAAAAAGTATATCGATATTTACCTCATTAAGACCATAGTCTTTTTCTAATTTGGCATAGTTTTCAGTGGGTTTGACTAGAGTAACATCGCACGACACTTTGGTGGAGGGTACGTATTTATCGGCAGCCAGCAACTTCTTGTAGAATGATGTAGCAGCTTGTACAATCTGTAAGAAAAAAAAAATACAAAGAAATTTTGTTAATTCGAATTTTGATTTTTAAAAATGATCTTTGTCATCATTTGTATTTAGAATTCAAAATAAAACTTACCAAATCTGTTGGCTGGTTAATTTCGGCAGCAACGATTTCCGCACATTTAGCTACCTTGGTCTCCCATGTTGGTATATTCAGCAACACCTTGGCTACCAAACTGTAATCGATATTGGCCACAACCATACCGAAGTAGGCCAAACCGTAGGCTTCATTTTGATCATCGGAAGTATTCAAGCGTTGCTTAAAGCTGGTGGTATACCAGTTGACATACTTGGGGGCACCGTCTAACATAACTAGACGGGCCTTTTCCTTGAGGTTCTCCAAGTGGAGCACCATGACGAAGGCCACTAGAGCACCGAACGAGTAGCCGGCAATGGCATAGGGACCCTTAGGTTGGACAGTGCGTATTTGTTGCAAATAGAAATCGGCCAAGGTGTCGATGGAATCGAGATTGGCTTCAGCAGTACACTGTAGACCGTAGACGGGACAATCCAAACGGGAGGCCAATTGTTTAAGAGCATCGGCAAAACCTTCTATGGGGGAGACCACGAAGAGAGGACGTTTCTTGGAGTCGGCAGGAGCAGCAGATTGTAGGCGTACGATAGCTTGAGTGGGCATAAGTTCTGTGGTGAATACCACCTGGGTGCCATCACCAAATGGACTTGGGCTGGGTGTTCTGTGGACTGGAGATGCAGGAGAGGCGGCAGCTTCGTTGCCTTCGACACCACCACTAAGTTGTTTCAATTGACCGAATGTCAACTGTCTGATTTCTTGGGGAGACATTACAATGTCAAAGTTACGCTCCAAGGTTTGTTTGATTTCGGCGCCCATTAGGGAATCCATACCCAAATCAGCCAAAGAAGCTGAATCTTGTACATTCTTGGTGTCTCTTAAGCCCAAAATGTTGGCAACACAGGCAATTAAACTGACACCTCCGGCTTGGTCGGATTTGCGTTTCTCGGCCACTACCATAGAAGCCAAGACAGGGTGGGGCTGTTGCAGGAAGAAGTCAATAGTTTGTAGGCATGAGGTCATTCTTTGTGGCAAAGTTCCTCCAATAACTGTATCGTTGTCGCCCAGATTTTCAATAACCAAACCAGTGTCACCAATAGCACCCCATTGTATGGCCAAGCCAGGGAATCCGCTGGCCTGTCTCAATTCACAGATACGCTCCATGGCAGAGTTGGCCAGACCGTAATTAGTTTGACCAATATTACCACGACCGCAAGACACACTTGAGAAGCAGACAAAGTAATCGAGTTCGGAGCACATGGCTCTGGAGAATTGATCCAAGTATTTGGTGCCTTGTACCTTTGATTCGCAGACAGTTTCGAAATCTTTAACGGTTTGATCTTCGAGCAGGGCATCTCTAAGTACAGCAGCCAAATTGAAAATACCGCCTACTAAAGCCAATTTGTTGGCATTTTCTAGCAGTTGTTGGCAGCCCTTGGCACTGGTTACATCGCTGGTGTCTACCAACACCTTGACACCTCGCTGTTGCCATCTTCTGATCATAAGGGATTGATAGCCAGTCTTAACGCCGGATCTGGAGGTGAGTACTAGATATTTGGCTCCTCTGGTAACCAACCAGTTGGTAAGTTCGAGACCAAAACCGCCCAAACCACCAACGATGATGTAGCTCTTTTCGGGATGCATGTAGGTACGAGGTATGGCATTAACCAAACGAGCTGTGGGTTTTACCGTTTTACGACCATCCTCTTCATCTCTGACCTTGACGACAACTTTGCCGATGTGTTTGCCGGAAGCCATGAAACGGAAAGCGGACTCAACTTGATGTTCGTTGAAAACTGAAGTGGGCAAAGGTCTGACGGCGCCTGACTTGATGCCTTCAGCCACCAAGTTTACAACTTGGTTTTGCATGGCCTCTTCACCTTCCATGACACTGTCCAAAAGAATACCATGGAATGAGGTGTTCTTGAGGAACACGGACATGCCCAAAGGCGAGTTGTTGCTCAAATCGAATTTTCCGATTTCAAGGAAACGGCCATTCAAGCCCAAGCAGCGTACGGAAGCTTGAAGTTTTTCTTCGGCCAAAGAGTTCAAGACCAAATCTACACCGCGGCCTTGGGTTTCACGCATAATCATTTGCTCGAATGAGCAGTCACGAGAGTTGCCAATATGGCTGTCCTTGAGTTGAGGGAAACGTTTCTTCAAGAATTCTCTCTTTTCCTTGCTGCCAACGGTGGTGAAGACAGTCAAGCCATGATGCAAGGCAATGGAAATGGCCGATTGACCCACACCACCAGAACCGGCGTGAATCAAGATCTTTTCTCCCTTCTTCATTTGACCGCGCACCAACAAAGCGTAGTAGACGGTGGCATAAACACAGGGTACAGTTGAGGCTTCTTCCATAGTCCAGTTGTCGGGTATCTCCCACATCATATTCTTGGAGGCCACGCAGGTGGTAGCCATAGATTTGGCGGGCACCATAGCCATAATTCTGCGACCCTTAGAATCGCGACCAGCAAACTCCAAACCCAAGACACAGTCCTGTTGGGCCAAATCACCGGGCAAAGCATCGGCTGAAAGTTTGCCTGAGGACAACATGACGTCACGGAAGTTAATGGGAGCATAGTAAACAGTGCACAATTCCGATTTGTCATCCAACAAGCCAGCGTTAATCTGGGGGGCTTCAATCCATTTCAGCGAAGCAAGATCACCCTTTGTTAGAGCATTGACATAAGCATGCTCAACTTGCAAAGTGGCCACATCAGTCTCCAACTTCAAGTGACGGAAAGTGCCAAAGGTGGAGTTCTTCAAAACGTTGGTAATAAGATCCTTGGACAATTGTTCTGCATACAATTTACTGGTGAGCGAGAATTTTTCAGCGTTCTTATCTTGAATAAAGACCAAGCGTGCCAATTTTCCACCATTTTCATTTTTAATACAGTTCATAAAACCAATAGCACCGAATAGTTCTTCTCCTTGGCAAACAACATAGACGTAACGTTCAATTTCGGCAGCCTTAGCCAAAGCTTCTTTAAGGTCATCCAACCAGTTGAAGTTGGTTTCGGTGACTTGGACTACGACAGCTTCACGTAGCTTCAAGTCAACAGGTTTGCGTGCCATTACCAAAATATGGGAGCCTCCAATAACTTGCTCAGTCACAACGGTTAAACCGGACTTGTTCAACAATGCACGACCAGACTTGTTGTATGATGTGGTAGACTCTTCAAAGATGAGGAAACCATTATCTTTAATGGTGGCCTTGCTGTTTTCCAAAATCATAGTATCAGGTCTCGACAAAACATCCAAAGCATAAAGGAAATGACAGTTCTGCTCTACCGGTTCTTCAAGAATATTTTTGGATATAATGCGTACACCCGATTCGGCACCTAAAGTTGAGGCAATAGTCTCCTCGTTGTTGTTATAAGTTGCAACAGCGATATCAGCGGTAATAGTGGGTTCTCCTTCAATGATTTGTAGCAATTTTGCAGCCATGAGGACATCAGGATTGCGGCCATTAGCCAATTCAACACCCTTGATTTTGATGGCGCCCTGCGAGTTTTCAATGATTGTGTGGAGAGCCACTGTCAAGGCTTGCAAGCGGGATTTTTCGGAGTTTTCATGTAATTCAGCATGGTTGACGTTGGGTACGAAAGTGTAACGTTCCAAGGTAGGGGGATTTTGGGTGCCAGGTCTCTTTGAGGCCAATGAGGCTTTCAATCCTCTCATCTCGACACCACCACTCTTGATGACATTAATATCGCCATACATATAAACGGGTACACCGTTCTGTGTTAGATATTCTGCAGACATTTTCGACATTTCCTCCAAATGTTTAGTTGGGTTAAGAACGGCCTTCTCAATACGAGTAGGCAAGTACAATTCTCTCAAGTTCTTGCTTAAGATACTGAATTGCAGCATAGTATCCATAAAACTGATCCAGTTGCCTACCCATTGCAATTGGCCGGCATTGGCCACGGTATCGGATTTAACAATGCCTCTGAAAATGCCGGAGTAATCGTAGCCACGAAGTCTCAACTCCTTGTAGACGTCATTAGTGTTCAATTCTTTGCCCAAAGTACTGGCTGTCAAACCGTCCAATGGCAATTCTTCTCTTTCAATGTCTTCGGGAATGGAAATTTTACCGGAAACAGCTAAACTGCCACCCTCGCAGATTTCAAAGTTGCCGGTGCCATCGAAGAAGTTAAGACCGAATTTGACCACACCTTCCTTGTTTAGGATGGTAGCTCTGTGGAATACGATATTTTCCATAACAACGGGGCACTTTTCAAATTCCATGCCCTTCATCTTGGCAAAGGTCATCCAGGCCAAGGTCATGTAACCAGTAGCTGGGAATAAAATTCTACCATCAATGGTGTGTCCAGCCAAGAAGGTGTCGTCTTCTTTGCCCAAATTGATTTCGATGATAGTTTCGCCCGAAGTTGTTTCTTTGCCATATTTGGGAACAATCCATTTTTGCGAATGATCCCAGCCGACCTTGGAATTCAACATAGGGGTACCACGGCCCACGGGATATGAAATTGGTTTGAACATAGTCAATACCTGAGGTTGGGAACCGGCAGCATAAATTTTACCAATGTTCATCAACAAAAATTCAACATTGTTCTCATGGCCGCGTTTCACCAAACTGACATTGGTGGCTTCGGGGCCCAAAGCTCTCTTGAGAATGGCTTGCAATAAACCGGTGGGAGCAATCTCAATAGCAATAGCGTTCTGGGGGATATGTTGTAAAGCCTCGTAGAACAAAACTGGCGAAAGTAAATTGTTCACGTGATAAGCAGCCGAAGATTGTTTAGCTACAGGTGTATTCCATGCGGATTCGGGAATACTGGTACTAATCCATCTGCTTGTACGGTTCTTGGCATTGGGAATGATTTTCTCCAAGCTCTTGCGCAATTTTGGTCCAGCATCAGCGATATATTTGCTGTGGAAAGCGTAACCAGATGATTTGACGGCCTTAGCAAAGATACCTTCTGAGGAGAGTTGGGCAACCAAAGCGTCAATCGATGCTTCTGGGCCAGAAATGGTGCAGTTATCGCCACTGTTGTGGCAAACAGGGAAACAATCAGCGGGCATACGTTTGTGTGCTTCTTCCCAGTCTAAACCAATAGCAGCCATTTTGCCGGGGGGCAATTTGGTATCTTGAATGCTTTTGCCTCTCCAGTAAGCAGCCAACACAGTTTGTTCGGGTGTAAAGCAGCCATCGGCATAAGCACAACCTAATTCACCTACGGAATGGCCCACAATGCCATCAGGTTTGATATTGAGCGAAGTTAGAAGATCGGTCAAAGCAATTTGCATAGCAGCGATCGAAATGAAGGAGTTCAAAATGTTGTCGAAACTTTGTTCGGTGGATCTGGTTAAAACATCGACCAAATCAATGCCTTCTGGTCTTAAAGCCTCAGCACATCTGTGGATAGAGTTGGCAAAAACTTCAAAATGCATTAGATCCTTAGCCATACTGGCCCATTGACTGCCCATGCCGGAGTAAATATACCAAACGGGACGATTCTCATCATTGAATTCAACGACCTCACGTTGCAACGAACCCTTGGTGTCCATAACGCAATAGCCACGGTAGTAGTGGAGAGGGATGTTCTTGGAGTGGATGTCGTTGATCAAAGCCAAGTATTCATCATCATCTCTGTGGGCTGTAGCATCTTCCAACAGCTCTTGGACAGCATCGAAAGTACGACCGGAACAAACGACCATTTTTGGTGGTCCTACAGTAGGAGTAATAGCCTTGGGCTTAGGATTGGACTTCAGAATAACGTGGGCATTGGCACCGCCAAAACCGAATGAGTTGATACCAACAATACCACCTTCCCAGGGAAGATTCTTGTCAACCACCTTCAAGCGGCCATCCATTAAACCGTATAGATCAGGATTGGGACTTTGGTAATGCAAATTGGCGGGAATAACACCTTCTTCCATGGCAATCAATACCTTGGCAATCGAACAAACACCAGAAGCGGGTTCGGAGTGACCCATATTGGACTTGACTGAGCCAATGAGCAAAGGAGTTTGACGATTCTTGCAGAAGAAATCAGTTATAGAGTTGACTTCTTGAGGGTCGCCTACTTTAGTACCAGTGCCGTGAGCTTCAACATAGACCACATCGTTGGGATCCAAGTTGATTTCTTCATAGGTTTCTCTAATCAAACGGTTTTGCATTTTGCCATCGGGATAAGTAATGCCCATTTCCTTGTAACCGTCAGTGTTGGTACGAACATTCAAGACGGTGGCATAAACACGCTTGGATTGGCTGGTCTTTTGCAAAAAGATGACCACACAACCATCGGATCTAACATAGCCATTTCCAGACTCGTCGAATGCTTTGCACATACCATCGGGACTCAACATGTTAAGACGCTTGAATTGCAAAGACATGGTGGGCTTCAAAATAACACCTAAACCAGCAACGACAGCCGAATCACATTTGCCGGCTTGCATGTCGGAGAAGGCCTGTTCCAAGGCATACAAAGAACTGGAACAAGCGGTGTCAACACTGTAACTGGGTCCTTTGAAGTCAAAAGTATAGGAAACACGATTGGCAAACATAGCTCTGGCGCAACCGGTCAAACCATAACCATTGACACGATCTTGGTCGGCAGTCCAATATTGTTCGGTTTCCGAAGCCGAAACACCAATGTATACACCAGTGCGTGAACCTCTGATTTCCGAGGGATTAACACCGGAATCAATAATAGCCTCGTAAGTACACTCCAATAGCATTCTCATTTGGGGATCCATGCATTCGGCCTGCTTTTGATGTACACTAAAGAATTGCTGATCGAAATGTTCCAAATCTTCATCCTTGATTTTACCAATGCGATCGGGCAAACCGTACAAGCCTTTTTCCCATCTTCTGGGATCATCATTTACCATGTCCACACCTTCGAAGAGATTCTTCTTGAACTCATCGATGTTGGAACTCTCGGGCAGACGGCCAGAGAAACCAGTAATAGCAATATCACTGGTAGTCATGGCTCCGCTTGAACGCGCACCGAAACGTCCCTGCAGATGGTCATGGGGGACATTACGGTCGGCGCTCTCATTTATAACATCATCAGCAAAACGGGCAGGCATATTGTTGATTAGATGATTAGTTGCGTCGTTTGAATTAATTGAATTTGAATTGGTTGCGTTGAATGCTGCTGTAGTCGATGACAATAGAGATGTGTTGCTGTTTGCGTTTGTCTCTTTAACTACCACTACTATCTGATCAGTTTGTTCGTTTTGTTGCAGTTGGATATCCTGTTGCGTTGGCGTAGAATTTCGTTGCTGTTTATTGCGTCTCTTTTTACGACGATTTGCAGATTTGCCTTTGTTACCAGATTTTTGCAGAGATGGCGATGATGATGAATTAACGTTATTTTGGCTATTGACTGAATGTTGTTGCGTTTGGTGAACAGTTTGTACAGAATGAATCTTATTCTCGGATTTCAACAGTTTGAAAAAAAGCTGCAATAAATAAAAGAAAAATAATTATTAGTTTTTGTTTTATCTTTTTCATAATTTATATGTATTTAAAAGTTGTAGAGTGTAGAGGAGTAATTAAATATTTCTTTATTAATTAAAAATACATACATATGTAGTTTATTTTCTGTACACCTACATAGGTATGTATGTTTTACATATTTATTATGTAGTTATATGTTTCAAATATTCCTAACAGTTTTTGTTGGTTCGAATCATGCACTACCATCATTAAATGGGTTAAAATAAAAGCTTTTTCTCTTTTGTAATTAGTTTTAATACATATTGAGAGAGATTTGCTCTTAAATATTTTAAGTTCAGTTTTGTTTCTTATATCTTTGTGTTGTTATGTTTTTGTTTATTTTCTCTTTGTGCTTTTGTTTCATGTGAAGTAGCCGGAATTGAAACGTTAGTATACATTGTGAAAATCAGGTGATTTTTGGGCTAACTTCAATGTTATGGCTTTCTTTATACATATGTACGTATGGATGGATGTATATACTTATATATATAAAATTATGTATTATCTGTACATATGAAGATATGGAATAGTACGGATATTATGTTGTGTTTGTAAAACTATTGTGTTGTAGGTTTTTTATGTAGTGGCAAATTTGTATGGCATGATTTTTAGTTTGTAAACGATGCCGGTTCAGTTTGTTGTTGCTTGTGAGTGTTTTTTTGTTTACTCATTGCTTTGCAATGAATTTCAAGTGTGCAGAAAATAAAATAAATAAAAGAATTAACGATAAAGTGTTTTGTCAATATGCGACTTTGAAATACTCTATAGTTTTTAAAAAAAGTGTGGTGTTTGTTGAGTTTTTAAAGTTCAAATAGGTATGAAATTTAAAAATATACCCAATAAGCCCCAAAAATTCAAGCACTTGAACGTTTTGTTGGAATTTGACTTGAATGCAAATTATGTTTTAAACTTGAAAAATATTTGAAAAATTTAATATTTTTTAAATGGTTTGAATTTATATGTTTCCTTTTTACTGGAAAATACTATTGAATTAAAATGTATATAATTCAATTGCTTGCCTATAATTCAAGGCTTGAATTATACTTGCTTTCAACTTGAATTCCAGTAAAAATGCTTATTGGGTACCTATTAAAAAGCTTAATTCAATCCTTAAAATTAAATTGTATGTCTTAATCACTCCATTAAAGAATTCATTACGAATTAATGCATATGCTTAATTCATTAGTACTCAAACGTATTGAATTCATTCCTAAGATAAATCATTCTTTATGGAATTAATTCCTTATTGAATCGTTCAAGTTTTCTTTAATTCAAATCCATTACAAAATAGGTAGCTTAATAAAATTTTTCTTATTTTTAGATACCTATTTTAGATAATTTTTTTCAAATCCTTTTGTAAATGATAATAACAAAAGCAAATTGAATGAAGAAAACAAATATTAATTCAATTTGAAATAGTTATACTTCTTAGCATTGAAAAAACAATGGACACAACTAGGCTTGTAACCGAGTGTTTACAATCCAATGACAATATGTCAATCCCATACAAAACCTATCAAAATTATACCACGAAGGAAGCTTTATCCAAATGGCAAAATATTGCAAAGAAGACGAATGATTCTTTAATAAAATAAATAAAAGATTTTGAAATATTAAATAAAAGATTTTGAAATATTAATTGAATATTGGGAAATGTTTCCATTGTTTTGTTGTCAACCGTTATTTATGTATGTAGTCGTAATTACTAATTAAGTTTTTAAAGGAATATTTATTTTTAAAATTCTGAGATATGGTGCAAAACTTTTTTCAACATTTTATGGAAAATTTGTTCACTATTATTTGTAATAACCAGTACCTAGTATAAGTGAATAAATATCATACGTTATCAATGCAAAATATTGGTTACCAGTCTACGATTAAGACAATATTTTATTTAAATTATAGCTACGAACTTGGCGATAAGTATATTTTCAATAATATTTCATACTTATAAGGGAATTTACTACTAATCAGATTTAACAAAAATCTACAAATCAAAATTTTAACATCTGTGTGTTACCAATTGCTCATAGATAGCATTAAACTGAGGATCGCTACAGTTTAAATCAAACTCACACACTTATCATCATTCTATATTTATACAGTTACTTTTTTTGCATTAGTTGGTTAATTTCTCTTGAAAAAAAAAATCAAAATAGTGAGAGATAAGGTGGCGTGATTAAAAATATTTTCAAGTTCAATGTGAGCAATGGAAAAGAAACTCCTCGTATGATTAATAAATACACATAGGTATGTATGTATGTAAATAATAGATTTTATAAGTATGGATGAGTGTAGTTTTTTTTTGTTTTGTTTAAAGTAATGACACCTCTTGATCAAACAGTTATTTATTTATGCCAACTGATAAGTATTATTATTAATGCAAACAT
The DNA here is from genome assembly GCF_958450345.1 of Calliphora vicina. NCBI lineage: Eukaryota > Metazoa > Arthropoda > Insecta > Diptera > Calliphoridae > Calliphora > Calliphora vicina. Next base: position 7,024,272 of record NC_088781.1, read on the forward strand.
TTAAATGAGAAGAGCAAGGCATAGGTAAAGAGACAGAATGTTAATGAAGAGAGCGTTATGAATTAAAAAAATAAACTATTTGCAGATAAGCTATACAATTTGTTTATAGGTATCAACATTTTTAACTTTATTATTTAGAAAAAACTTTTCCTGGCATTTTAATTAAATTTGTATGTATGTACCTAATTAATGTATTCTTCATTCACTTTCAAATGCTTTCAAAAATTAAAATTCTACATTATTCTGTAGCTGAACACGCAAAATAAAATAAATAAAAAATTTATATATTTTTAAGAGCTACATAGGTACATAAAAATAAATACAGTAAAAGATCTGTTCGAATCAGGGATGGCTATTTTATTATGTGGCAAATATATAAATTTAAACCAATCCTGATTCAGAAAACAATTTTAAAATTTTTGTATGAAAAACACTTAAAAATTATTTGAAAACTGAGTAATTTTCATACCTACAACAATTTAAAAATAGTTTTCCGGTCATTTTTCTAACAGCTTTTTGTATTATATGTAGCAAATGACAGGTTCCAGGAGGCTTCCTTCCACATGGAGATATTTGTAATTCAAAAAAGATAAATATTCGATTTTCGACCAGAAAATTTTTAAAATTTTTGTATGAAAAACCAGAGACGTGATACTCTGATCAAACTAAAATAACAACAATCATATGTCTTATACAAAAACAAAAAACAGTGACTATCATCATGTATTTTCTTGTTGCAAGAGTTAGGGTTTTGACAATTACGTATCGTTTGACAATTATCATCGTAGGTATGTGATAAATTATTTGAAAACTAAGTGATTTTTAAGATAAAAATTTAATCAGGCCCTTAGTAATACAAGAAACAAAAATGTGTTAAAAATCAAGATAATTTTTGCAAAAAAAAAAAAAATAATTTTGAATCAATTTGAGTAGGAGTTTGTAAATGACACTCAATCTTCAGGAAGCTTTCTTCCTCAAGTCGACATTATAGATACCATTCAAAAATATCTTTGTAAGTCATCTACGGTTTTTGTCAATTTGCTTTCTATTGACAAACGCATGATGCTAAATCAAATTGTCAATTGTTTGTTAATCCAATCTAATTCGAAGAACATAATAAATCATCTAAATGACACTAAATTTTGAGGAGTTTTCCTTTCACAAATTGATTTTTGTAGCAAAAAATAGACTATCCTTTAAAAAAAGTCACATCTCTGCCATTTATTATAATTCTTAACACTATTGATATCAATTTAAGATCTTTGTAAGTTATCTGAGGTTATCACCATAATTTAATGAAAATATTATTAAATTAATGAAATAATTTGTTAATATTTCCCTTAAATGCTTAATTCAATTAATGCATTCGTCTTACTCAGTTATTTCTTTTTCTTTATGAAAATTTTCAAATTTTTTGTTTCGACTAAGATTTTGTTCTACTTTAAAGAACATTTTTTTAAAAATTGAAAACAGCACTTAGTTTGCCATCCCCGCTTTGAAATGTGTGGCAAAAAAAGAGCTTTATTCTTTTGTTTTTTTTTTATCAAATTACTGAGGGAAAACACGTTTAGAATTATTGTTTGGCGTTTCTTTGCCGGCATATCAGGCGATATGAAATTACGTCATGGAAAACAAAAAATATAAAAAAAAATACAAAAATATCTTTCGTTTTTAATACAACGTGAATGAATGAATATATTATTAAAGGAATTACCAAACGGCATTAAAGACTTTTATAAACATCTACAATATTTATGCACATGCAAAAAAAAAAACAAAAAGGGAAAATAATTCCATTATAAATTTAATGTTTATTGATTTTTATTATAATTTGACATATGACGCATGACAATTTGCTGTTCAAATTGAAGTTCAAATGTATTAATTAATTAAAATTTTAAATAAGCTTAACAAAAATAACAACATAAAAGAAAATTACGAGTACCTACCTACCATCTACCTCAGTATATGTCTGCTTAATTTACATAAATTAATTAAACTTTAATTGTACAAAAGAAAGCATAGGAAATTAAGAAATGTAGGACTAATAAAATTATAAAATCATGTTTTTATTTTGTTTATACCTATTAAAAAAGAAAAGAAGCAAAATACACAATTTAATACATATGATCATTTATACACCAGTACATACGTTTGGAGCGTGATTGACACAAATCGTACGATCACACAAATTATATGTATGCAAAGCAAACTTTTTGTTTGCGGTTTGTTTTTCGCATTCAAGCCAGTAGCAACACTACTCTATAACAAATGTAGCTACACACGTTTTTTTCTAGCTTTTTTTCACATTTCTAAATAAAATTATTTGTTTATTTTCGAGAATTCAACTTTTAAAGAGAGTTATAGCAAATATAGAGAGCATTATTTAAGTTTGAGTATAGATTTGTTTTATTTTAACAAAAAAAGACGAAAAAAAATCGTATGATTTTAAAATATAAATACAAAAAAGAAAAAAAAATTAACAACAATCTGATGAGGTGATAGTATTCTAAATCAAAAACATAGATATGAATATTGTGGGCGATTTGTTGCTGTTTTGGGTAGAGAAATTTATAAAGATTCTCCCAATATTGGATAGCAACCACATTTGTTTTGTATTGGCCACGTTATAGAGGGGATGCGTGTCTTGCAAATCGATCAAATCTATATTAAATGTTAAGTAAAGAAGGGGGATAGTTTAAAAATTAACAAATGTACTAAAATTAAGTGCAAATGTACCTACTTATTAAGCAAATAATACACTTACTATTCAAGTACTAAGACCGCTTAAGTCTTAGTCTGGTAAATTTTTAGTTTTGCAAAAAAAGTTACGATGTTTTATTTCTTATGTGATCGACTGATCTCATTCCTTAGAGGCAAAAGAGAAAGGGTAAAAGTAATTCATAAATTTTTAAGTTTAAAATAGAGTTTGGTTATTATAGTTAAATTAAATAATTCGGTAAAATAAACAGTGTGAAGCTGTTTAGTCTCCTTGTTTGAAACTGTTCTTTTGAAAATACTTTTAAATAGCATAAAATGGTTTGAATTGTATTAAGTTCCTTTTTGTTTACTTCATTATTAAAAATCCAGTTAATACCTATTAGGCCAAATTTTCAGCAAAAACATTAATAGAGGAATCGTTCATAAACTTAGTTCAGTCAAACAAAACTCCTCAGAATAAAAATCAACAACTGAACAAACTTTATTTATTTGTTCTAAACAAAATTGACCAATTAGTAAAACGAACAATTGATTGATTATGATTCTTAAACTATAAAGCAATTATAGGTCTAAGAATGTGGTTTAGCGCCGATCTAGAAACACTAACGGAAAACAATTTTAAATTTTTTTTTATAAAGAACATTCAAAAATTATTTGGAAACTTAAGAGATTTTCATACAAAAAGTTAAAAATTGTTTTCTGGTCTTGTTTCTGAATCAGTTCCTTACATTTTTATGAATGTGAAATAAAATTCTAATGATCATTGTTCTCATTTGTTAAGCGTGTCATTTTAAACCAGATTTAAACTCTTTTAACTTTTGAAATTTCTATATCAACTGAAAACCGTATTCGCTCGTCTATAACTCGTTGTTTACAGTTTGAATTTAACATAATTTTATGGCAATTGTTTTTTTAAAGTCATTATTGTTATTTTATTTTAAAAACAGTTTTTGTCTTCTGTTTTATTTTTAATTTTCTTAGCTTTTACTTTGCCATCTTCGTAAACTTTTTCTGTTTTTAATAAAATTTAGTTGTTAGTTTTGTAATGGCAAAAAAAAAATAAAAAAAGCAAAATAACAAAATAAAACAAAAGTTCAATGGCTTAACTTGGTGGTGGCTTATTTTCTGTATGTATTTGTTATTTCTTTTTTTTCCAGTAATCATTATAAAAATTTAAAAGTAAAATATTTTGAAATACTTTTTTCAATTTCTCTTTAAAGCATCATCATTTTAAAATCACGCCACCTTTAATTCATAGAAATATTGTTGGTCAAGTTTCGAATACATATTGATTGTAACGAGTATTCGTTTAGTATAGTAAGCGGTTGAGTAAGGGTTAATAGAGATAAATTAATTTAGTAATATTGGCTGACATTGTGCAAGGAAACCCATTAATTAATTAATTAAAGACATTTATAAGGCATCCTATTGCTATTATTTAGATTAATTAGTTTTCTATAATCAAGAAGTCCTATAAATAATAATAAACAAAAACTATTACAAGAATGGACACAAGAAGAAACCTTACTAGCAACTAAATATAAAAAAGCGATAGCAAATGAGCTATAAAAAGTAATACAAACTTATAAAGGATAATTTAGTTAAATTTTGTTAACAAAATTCACAAAACAAATATTTAAGTTCTTCTTTCAAAAAAATAAACAAAACTTTTACAATCTTGGTAATATTTTTCCACTGTAAATATTTTAGTTTAAAAATTAGGGAAAAAAACACTGATAAGATTACATCAGCCACAATTTAAATTTATTTTGGCTTGATTTATAATTGTTGCTTTATTTTTTTATTTTCTAATTAAAAAATGAAATAGAGCCAACCGTGTTATGTTTATTAATTTTAGAAATATTTTACCAAATAGTATATGTATATTATTATATAATGAGTTTCTGTTGCTATACAATTTAGAATTTACATGAAAAGTGTTTGCTAACTCAAATTTCTTTATACCTAATTTGCTAAATTTCTTATTAAACACTGTTAATTTGAAAATTTTTAGAATGGAGTAATTGATTCTATTTAAAAGTTGTGTAAAATTTTCACAACAAACCAGTTTTATTAGGAAATTTTTACATTCTTAGAAAATAAGTAAGAAAAATAAAGATTCATGATGAATAAATTTTTATTATTATGAATATTTTTTTAAAATAGGTATATATTAATCATTATTAATATACCAGAATATAGAAATCTAATTTCAATTTAAATATACTTAGGTACATAGTTAATGAACACAAATATAATTTTTTAATGGTTTTCATACAAAAACATACAAATTTAATCAGTCCTTAACTGAATTTTTTCCATAAACTAGGTATAAAATATTTAAAATGAATAGCTTTCAAGAAATATTCAAAGTGTAAGCAATTTTTATTATTTTCATAAATTCAAAGCCCATGGGGCCAAATATTGCAATTTTAGAGAGTTTTAGAGTTTTTAAGTTAAATTTTAATGAGCCTATTTCCATTTTACTGTATTGAATTTAAATGTGTACCATTCCTGCTTGCTTAGTCCATTACGCCCACTGTAGAGATTCGGCCTAGCTGGGGGTAAAACAGCACACGAGTTTTTCAAGTGTACTCAATATAAAATTTAACTGATTAAGATAATTTATTTATTAGTTATTTAATAAACATACTGATTAGGAAACTAAACATATTTTTGAATGACTAATAACAATTAATCTTATAAAATATAAACAAATAAATCATTTCAATACCTAGAGTACTTTCGATTTCGTTTTAGGTTCTTCAGATTCCGTGTAATTAATTCCAAAAATATTTAATAATTCTGTATTTCTGATTTTAATTTGACAGATTTTAAGTGAAGCTTTTAGTGCAGAAATTTATTAAAAATTTTAGAAAAACAGGTATGTAATTACAAACGAATATCAATTCAACTTTGAAAACTTTCTGAAGAAGAAAAATACGGAATTAATTCCACTTTCGGTCGGTATGAAATTCTGTAACAGGCCTATATGTACATTGAAAATATTTAAAAAATAATAAACATTTTGAATTTTTTTTTTTTTAAATTTTTATTTTCGAAATTGGAAAGTAAAAATTCATGATTTATAATTTTTTTAAAAAATTTCGTACCTACATAAGTTAAAATTTTTGAACATAATATTGCATTGTTATCAAGTTTTATTCATAATCTATAGAATATTTTAACAGCTTTAAAATTTGTCGAGCATGAGATCGAATTTAATTTCAAATTTTCAAAAATAATATTGCATTTTCATCAGTTGTAAGTAAGCGTGAATGTCAAATTTCACAAACCAAAAGTTAAATAAAAACATCATAATAAATGTTTCAAACAGTATTGAAAACTCATCCCCATATTCATAAACAGTTTTTAAATGTACCTATTAAAGGTTTATAAAACAAATTGTTAATGTAAATTTTAATAAATTTCAACATTGTTTATGATTTTTTAAAAAATAAACTAAATAAATAAATATTGAATTGAAATTTAATCTTCCGATTTTTATCATTATTTTTATAGAAGTAGGTATATATAAAAACTTCCCGCTAACAAAAAATTAAGATTGAAAATAACCTCAAATCGGTTATAAACTATATAAAAAGTTGTTTTGAATCAAAAAACAAAAATCGATTTATTTCTCTACAAATTTAAGCTGAAAACTTAATACTATTGGTTAAAAAAAGAGAGTACACAAAACCATTAGATTCTCCACCTTTCCATAACATCATGCCACCACTAACAATTATTAATAACAATTATATTGATTACTCGACCAAAAATACATTTATTGTAAATGGAAAAATAAAATTACTAGTTTTCAACAACATAGGTACAACGTAAAACAGGTGGTGGTGGTGGATATTTGCCCAATATTGGAAAACAAATAAACTAAATGGAAAGACGGAAGGAATCATTAGCAAATATTTACTTTTACACCGGGTTTGCGTACATTTTTAATTATTGTTTTCTTTAAGCTAAACTAAAATGGTTGTTTTTGCAAGGACACACCTAAATGTCATAATATCAGATGTTTTCCTCAAAGGACCTACTAAGGCAAAGGCATACACACAGAAATTCACACACACACACTCTCTCTTAAACACACACACACATTTACTTGTGTACATGTATGAATGAGTGTGAAACACATTTATATGAATACATACCTTAAAATCAGGCGACTTTTATGAAATTCAGAAACTTTTTTCTTTTCTTGCTGTTGTTGGCAAAGTCCTTAAAGGTTGCTTGATTATTCTATTTGTTGGGGTTGTTGTAGTTATTCAGCACGAAAAACTAACTAAAGAGTGCTATACCGTAGGTCCAGTAAAGTAAAGCACAAGGTTCAGTTAATTTAACAAATTAAACTTCAACAAGATTCCAATTTATGACGTTGTAAATTTCCAAAAACAAATTTATTGATTTTGAAATTTTCTTTTGTTTTTTAGAGTTTCTTTTGTGATTTAAGTTTTTCACTTGATTTGTTTTTTATTTTCTTTTATTGAGTTTATTTTAACACTTTTATTTTGTTTTTATATTTCTTGTAGCGGTTTTTTAATAAAATTCCGTTACTTTTGTTGTTTGTTATAGTTTAAATATTTCAAATATGCAATAATAATATTTATTTTGTGTTATATATGTAGCTATAATCCGTTTTTAAATGGAATTATTAATATGTATGTAAGTAGTCCTCACAGAACTTCAGCTTCAAAATGTGAATAGCGATTTTAGGAATTGTAGGTAGATCCTCAAAATGTTAAACGTCTATTCGTTTTGAACTGTCAATGAAGACTAATTTAAAACTGCTAATGTTAGCGCACATTTAACCCACTATAAAATTGGTCTGAAAATCTACTCGGAACAGAACGTTGTCGTGTCACTACGCTAAACAAGAAGAAGCAGAATACGAGAAAAGCTACAAACACAGGCAAAAACGAAAATGTACACAATAATAATATAAAAAAAAAACTGCAACAACAGATGATGTGATGATGTTAAATGAAAAGGAATTGTGTATATAACAACAGCAACAACAAAAACCGCCCCGATATAAAAACACACATCAGGCGACATGAAAGTTTATAAATGTGTGTAGTATGTTGTGTGTGCTTTTTACACTAAAAGTTTTGTTGTACTTAATTGTGACATGTGGAATTGAAACAAACACACACCGTCTTAGTAAGAGAGCGGAAAAGAAAGTGTATGGGAAAAAAATATATGTAAGAGAACGTAAAATATTAGCATATGCAAAATGAATAAGAGAGCATGAATGAAAGACGGCTTGGCTTGTTGCCGTTACAAATTATTAAAAATTATTTACAAATTATACAGAGACGTCGCATAATGGAAATAAATACGAATTATTTTATCAGTAAGAAGTGTGGCATTTTTATAATAAAACACAAATTTGTACGCGTGTAGCTATGTATGTATATTTAAACAACAAATATTACACTTTTAATTTTTAACAGAAATAGGTATTTGAAAAATTTTAAATTTTGTACCTATAACAAAAGACTTTATTAAAAGAATTTTCAAACGATAGAATAAGTAGTTACCTATAATTAATGAACTTATGATTCTGTCAAAAGTATAGTCTCAATAATAGTTAAATTGAAGTTAAATGAAAACTTAGCAAAAGTGAATTTAATTCAAAACTACAATTAATTACATGTAATGAATTTGAGTAAATAAGTACTAAAGAACTCATGAAAATATACATTCTTCTTGAACAACTTCAATTTATTTTTGCTGGGCAATATCGAAAATGTTTTCAACTTTGTTTTTTTTTTTAACCGTATTCCATCTGACGTTTAATTTAAAAATACTAATTTTGTAATTATTTATGTATTTATGTATGTATGTGTTTATTGTTTTTTCAATTCTTGCATTCTAAAATAAAAATAATTAAAAAACATGTTTGCTTCGAATTAAAGGTTACTTAATTTCCTTAATATTTTGAATTCTCAAAATAAATGGCAAGGTACCTACGTAACCAAAAAGCCAGGGTATCCCACTCGATTTAAGTAAATCCCTAGTCGACCTATAATTATCGAAGGCAAAAATGAAAACGGGCCTGATTGCACTTAAAAAATAATTACAATGATGCGCGAGTTGTTAATCAACCCAGACCTACTTTGCGACTGAATGTTTCCTCAACCAAAAGGAACAGCTGATCGATAGCAATGATATGTAACCCCTCGCATTTGGTCAACATTCCAATTAATGACAAAACTTAAATTGATTTCCTTCAATATTTTGATTTTGTGACTTATCAAATTATTGAACTAAGCTCTTCAATTGTATTTTAATAAAATAAAACAAACATTTCCTCATATTAATGAAAATAAATGTCAAAAGTAAATGAACTAATGTCATGTTAGTTTTATGCAAACATGCAAAAGTTTAAAATACAAATCTTTCGAATATATTTTATATAAAGGTATTTCTTGTTTACACGATAGTATTCAAAATATGTTTTCGTTAATTGTGCAAATTTTATTTTTTTTATATTTTCTTCACATTTATTGTTTGCCTTATTTGTTTTGTGTTATACAAACCCAATACATATGAAAATAAAATGTTTTTCAATTGTTTTAAATAATTTATAAATACCGATCGTAAATAAAAAAAGGATTTGTATTTTCAGAAAAAACAATTTCCTAAACAGTTTCAATTATTCCATAATTCAATCAAGTACATATTCATGTGCTCAAAAAGAAAATTTTCGAATTTTGAAAATCTTTATATACATATGTATATAATTCTTCCGTACGTGTGTTAGTAACTGAACTCCTCCTTAACGACTGGGCCGATTTCGATGAAATTTGTTGTGTGTGTTTGAGTGGGTCCCTGGATGGTTTAGATTCACAATTGACCTATATAGGAACAATGAGCATGGCACCTCCCGTACAAAGTAAAAATGTATTATTGCATATCTGGAGTAATATTATAGTGAGGGTATTCATACTTTCTGTATACAATTTTCGTTATTATGAACTTTAATAAAAAAAAATAATTGAATAGGTATACAATTTTCGTATGAAAATACCGAATTTTATTACAATTATTTATTACCTCAATATTTCAATTTGTTTGTATGTATGTACCTATATAGATTTACCATTTGATATAACTAAATCCTTCTAATCTGATTAGTACGAAGGCACTGCTATTGTGTTTTTATTGACATGTTATAAATTATCACCTATTCGCTTAACAGTTTAAGGAAAAACCTTAAAATATCATAATTCATTCCATTTAATTTGCTTCCACTTTTATTTTAAACAACTGTAAAGTAACCCTACAATGAATATAGGAGCTAAAGAAAAAACTTGTACTTGTATTAAAATATAACTAAAACCGTTCAATATAAAAATTCTCTTTAAACATTAAAATGGCTTGCCACACAAGAAACTTCTTAGCGAATTTTTTTGTTTTTCCAGTATTGTTCTTGAACATTACCTCGTCCATCAGCCACATAAAAATCTTGAACCGGAAGTTGTGAAAAGTCTGCCAGTACATAAGTTTCATCCTCCATTACACAGCAAGTGTATTTTTTTATAAAATAGATATAAATTTATTCGGTGTTCGGTGCTCTTCGAAAGAGTTGTTCGACTTCTTTTGCCAATATCTGTTAAACCTTTTTCTTCCTAATCCAGGATTTCTTTCAATGTTCAAGTCTTCCATATATTGTTTAATGGCTTTTGGAACAGTATGACGATGAATCTTCAGATTTTTATAAATTTTTTTTTTAATTTTTTTCACGTTGAAAATGAGTGATTCAGAAAAGATAATTTCTAACATATTTTTAAAAGCTAACGTGATTAGAAAAATAATAATTTGTTGGAACAAGTGTATAAGTTTTTTCTGACATACTTTTATATGCATGTAGTTAGTATATTATGTATGAATATATCTTTAATACATACGGACAATGGCTATATTTGTTTACCAAAATAATAACGCTCCAGAATATATGTCAAATGTAAAATGTGTAAATTACAATCTTATATATACCCTTATCACTCACTCATAACGAAGGGTATAAAAATCCATTTTTAAAAACATTAATTTCTTCAATACCATATTCAATTGATTTGAGTTGTACTTTTATCAGATTAAATAATGGCACGACTTTTTTTAAAAAAAATGTAAGTATAGACCACAGTCTAGACAGAATTTACTTATTATTTAAGGTCTGGTCAATTTTAGACTTTGCTCTCATATTCATCTGATGATCTCAAAATATGGAAGTTTCCACCTTGATTATCTACTTTGAAAACATTGACGAACAAAAAAAAAAATATTCCATCAAAACACTTTTGATTTCTGTGTATTAATCAATTGTTCATAATTTTTCTGAGACTCATAAAATTATTAATTGCTGTGGAAACATTTTTTTTAAATCAATTTATTGTGGCATACTATTATTAAAGAACAAATTAAATTGAAGTGAAAAATTAAACAATGGACCTTAAAAATTCTGCTTTGTTACCACATATTTTGGAAAGCCTCAGTCAAAAGCCGGAATTATGTAAGTTTTTTAATGTTGCAGATTCTATTCAAGTCTGATAATACATTTTATTTGATTTTTAAATTTCAGGTGACACTTACGAAAATCTTTGCGAAGATATTAAATGCGTTTTGTCGTCAGAGAATCTAAAACAATGCTATGGAAATGTTCAAAAGGCCATAGATAATGCTTTGGATGTGGGTCACAGCTTGGGTGTTATAACATTAACAGATGATCTAGTACGGGTGCCAATTAAAACTGTAAAAATTCGTAAAAAGATTTAAATTTTTGTTCTTCTTAAAATCAGGCCGCACCAACTGATGATTCCAACAATTTTGCAATGCAACTCCGGCGTTCGCATACTGTCCGACCGAATATGATGCCTCATGGCCGTTCTAGGAGAAGGGTGTCTAGAGGTCGTCGACGTAGACGTGGTAGTCGTCGTCGCTCCCGTTCTCGTTCCCGACGTCGTTAGTGTAGCTTCTTTCTAATATCATTGTATTTTATTTTATTGAATATACATATTTATGTTGCATTTTTACATTTATGTGTAATAAAATTAGAAATGTGCTTAATGTTTTTAATACGAAATTTTGTTTATTTCTTAAAGAATTTCTATAACAAGAATTTAAAATGTCGAATAGAATCTGAAGAGGCTAAAAATTAATAGGTGTAAAGGTCCATAACATGTTCAAATATATATCAAGACATGATTGAGTACTAAAAATTAATCAAATTCTATAATAAAATAGCGGACCCGGCGAAGTTCGCCTCGCTCCAATTTTAAGCCTTCAGACAAACTTTAGAGTAATAAAGTTTCGCATTTTCCGCGATCGTTTTCAAAACTGAAATTTCAAAATTTCATACAAAAACTCGATTTTCGATTTTTCCAATTTTCCGACTTTTCCGGAGGGAAAATCCACTGACAAAAAATTTTTACAGAAATCGGCCCAGCCGTTCTCATTTTATGAATTACTATACATTTTTATATATATGGATTTTGAACCAACTATTTTCTACTTTTCACTGTAAGATATGTCGTCATGCCAAGTAATATTAGTTTTTTTTTTAAGTTGTATAAAAAGTGTATGACGATCATACGACACTCTACGGTAAAAATACTTAGTCATCAATCATGTCATCAGATATGGGGTAAGTTCCAAGGCATCGGTTGCAAAACAACTTAAAGTCATGCGTTTCTAAACGCAATCGTTTAAACTTTGAAAAGGATCCAAAATGCATAAAAAAGAAAAGGCTAAGTTTTTTCACATCAAGTTAATGTTACGGATATCACTCTTAAGTTTTGTCATGTTTTGGAAATAGTGCTTTGAATTAAATAATTTAATTTAAACTTAATTAACTAAAATCTTAGTTAAAAATTTATTCATTCCAGAGTTTCAAATTAATTAAATTTTAATTAAAAATTTCCGTGTAAAACTCGTTCTTTTTTTTTGTGAGTCCAGCCAACTGTAATAAAAAACCTCCTTGAAGTATGCAGTACAAATTTAGATAATTTATTTGCAAATAAATAAGAACAGGCTGGTGTGCGTGGGTTGGAGAAACTTGAAGAACTAACATTAGTTCGCACGGGCGAAGCCGGGGCGATCAACTAGTTTATTATAATTAATTCCTTTATTGAATTTATATATAACAGAATTCATTCAATCAATCATTTTTTGAATGATTAAATTTTTTTTATTAAAATTTAATCCAAATTGAGCTAATATATTTGTTATTCAATTTGTGTTTTGTTTTGACTTAAGCGTATTTGTAATAGATTTGAATTGCAGAAAAATTTAATCATTCAATACTATTTTGTAATTGATTTGAATTACAGGAAACTTGGATGATTCATTCAATCAGAAATTCGGGGTTGTCATAGAATCATATCATTGTCGGAATCGGTTTTGAAAACGACAGAAAAAGTACATTGGTCTCGTGAAATCGAAAGTTATCGGTTTTATATTCGATCTAGAATTAAATTCTTTATCGATTAAACAAAAAACAAACATACAAATGTACATTTTTTATCTATGACAACCCTGATTAATTGTATTAATAATGAATTCTCAAAGGAATGAATTCAATACTTTTGAACTACCAACAACTTAAGACAAAAAAATCTTGTTGAATGCTTTAATGGAATGGTTAAAGAATACATTAAATTTGATTTTGAAAACTGAATTAAGAATTTATTCTTTTGAAGCTTAGATTCATTCAATGACTTTACCCCCTGTCTATACTTGACAAATATTTTTTATAACAATTAATGACGTTTGTTGTCAAGACAAAGTTGTCTGTGCAAAAGCACTAACAATTTTGTCATAACGAAGCAATAATACTAACCCCCTGTCTATACTTGACAAATATTCATCATAACAATAAATGACATTTGTTGTCAAGACAAAGTTGTCTAAGCAAAAGCACTAACAATTTTATCATAACGAAGAAATAATACTAATAAATGGAGACTATACCTGATAATTTTTTATTTAGACAACCATTTTGAAGTTTATCATGATAAAAATTTATCAGGTATAGACAGGGGGTTATGGAATTCATTCATTGTTGAATGAGTTTATAATGGAATTAATTCATAATAAAATTGAAATTTTTGTTAATTCAAATCTAATCCAAATTCAATAAAAATATTTTTTCTTCCTTATTTTTTTTTGTATTGTTATTCCGTTTGTAATAGATTTAAATTGAAACAAATGAAATCATTTCCTTAAGCTATTTTGTAATAGATTCGAATTAAAGAATAATTTTAATGATTCTATAAGGAATTATTTTTATGATGTATGAACTGTCAGGGGAATTAATTCAATATCGTAATAAATGCTATTCTAATGGAATGGTTAAAAGATCAAATTTAATTTGATTTAAAGAAAAAAATTCATAAAGAATTAATGCTTTCCAACATTTCGGTAAAAATCAGGGTCAACTAAATTTAATTTTTGTAGTTTATTTTTGCGTTTCGTACTTTTTTTAATGAACATAGAAACATGAAATTTGCCTGAAATCTTGGGGATTATTTTGTAATTGGTTTCGAAAAGAAAATCATTCGAATTTGTAAGTTTAACACACTGTACTTCGAAAATGTGTTCTTTCGAATCATATTACACACTAACCTTCCTGATTTTTGACCAAAACTCCCACAGCTAAATTGGAAAGCTTTTAAATTATATAAGAATAATAATATATTGTCATTTTAAAAACCAATGGATTTATGATGTACTATACATTTGCTACGTCACTTGGAGAGTGTTTTTTTCACTACAGTACACTATAAATAATTAATTTGTTTTAAATTTTGTCACTATACAAATTTTTTTACCTTGAGTGGAATGTATTACATATTAATTAAAATTAAATCATGACTTTGGCTCTTAAAATAAATAAAAATAAAATTAATTTGCTTGTATCTACTATATGTATACTCGTACTGGGTGGAATTTTAGTCTGTTCGTATGTAAAACGGTCAGACATTAAGTCGGTCTTATGTTTAAAAATAAAAATAATTTTATAATGAATGTAATTGGGTATGAAGAAAGGAACTTTTTACAATAAATAAATAAAAATTCTTTTAAATATATGTATAAAGAAATCATTAAAAACACTATTATTGTCAAGTACGAATACAATATTTATTATTTATTTAGATCGTATATTACACATTTTTGATTTTCATAATTTAGTTTATGGAAATCTAGCGAAATAACATAGATTTTGTTTCCCAAAATACAGTTATTGGTAAACTGACGTTAAACTTTTCGAATCGATAGCCAACCTTGGACAAGATAGCGATTTTGTTTTTCCTGTGTTGTAATCAAATGTTCGAAAGAATTAATTTTTAATTAAATTGTTAAAATCATATTAATTTTTTTCTTTTAGCAATTCCATAAAGAATTCATTGCGAATTAATGCATAGGCATAATTCCCTTCAAACATATTGAATTCATTCCTTTGGGAATTAATTCTTTATTGGATCATTAAAATTTTATTTAATTAAAATCCATTACAAAATAGCGTAATAATGTATATTGATTAAATTTTTCTTTAATTCAAATCTATTACAAATATGCTTTAGACAATTTTTTTGTGAATGATTAAAGGAAAAAAAAAGAAAAGAATTCAATTCGTATTAGATTTGAATTAACAAAAATTTAACCATTCAAAATTTCATTGATTATAGAATTCAATTCAAATAAAAGCCTTTACATGAAGCTAAATAATTGTTAATGTTGGGAATGTTTTTAGGGAATGAGTTGCTTTAAATTATAATTCTGAATTATGATTTTTGTGAATTAAACATAAACTGAATTAATTCGAATCTCTGTTCAATTCAAAAAATTGTCTAAAGCCTAATTGCAATAGATTTGAATTGAAGAAAAATTTAATCATTCAATTTGAGTTAATGATTCAATTAGGAATTAAACAAGTAAGAGATCTATATTCGGCTGTGCCGAATCTTATATACCCTTCACCAAATTATACTTTAAAATAATTTTTTTTAAATATTTTTAGGTAAACAAAATTTAATTTTATTTTAATTGTTTTTCAAATTTTTTTTTTCGAAATTGTGTTTTAACTTTTTTTTAAAAAAAGTTTTTTACAAATTTTTTTAAAAAAAAATTAAAATTTTTTTTTTTTTAAAACAAATTTATGACAAAAAAATTTTTTGATGAAAAAAAAACCGGTTAAAAAATATTTTTCCCGATTTTGACCCATTGTAGGTCCAACTTACTACATCGTTGCAATGGACTTTGAAATATCTATCATTAGATATCCATATTGTCTATATTAATGACTTAGTAATCCATATATAGATCAAAAATAGGTAAAAAATCGAGGTTGTCCCGGTTTTTTGCTCATATCTCCGTTATTTATGGACCGATTTTGCTGATTTTAAATAGCAAACTTCTCGAAAGCATGTCTGACAGAATTATTGAAGATTTGGATCCCGAAGATATCTGGGGTCTTCAGAAAATTGATTTCAACAGACAGACGGACAGATAGACAGACGGACATGGCTTAATCGGCTCCGCTATCTATAAGGATCCAGAATATATATACTTTATAGGGTCGGAAATGAAAAATGTAGAAATTACAAACGGAATGACAAACTTATATATACCCTTCTCACGAAGGTGAAGGGCATAGACAACAACTAGATAGGTAACTGAGAACCAAAAACCTAATTCATGAGAATGTATTGCATGTAATTTGTTATTGTATCACCCGTATGTGTGAAAAGAGAGTAATTTTTCCATATATATTACTCTCTCCTTCCGTTCTATGTGTTTATTCTAAGGTGAAGGGTATAAAAATAAACTTTGTTTTTTAATCCCGATAGAAATTGAAATTGTAAAAATAACACAAAAAAGTAATTTTATTCAAAAAAAATATACATATTTTATTAGAAAATACATGGATGGCATGTTATTCTTTGCATGGCATTAATATTTGAAAATGATTTCTGGAAGTCCAATTTTGGCCCACTTTTTCAAGCATGTCACGATTAACACGAACATTGTTGGCCTCCAAAGCGTCAGTTGTTTCCGGTTTTTCATTATAAACCAGTGAATGCACGTGGCCCCACAAGAAATAATCAAGAGATCAAATCGCATGACCATAAAGACTATTTCTCGAAATGGGTCGCCGTATAACATGTAGCGCTATCTTGTTGAAACCATATCTCGCCCGGATCAATGTCATCCTTATTTTCAAACAAAAAATCGTTGACCATGGTGTAGTCACGATCTCCATTGACCATAACGTAAGCTCTGGCTTCATTTTTGAAGAAATACGGTCGGATGATGCGTGTAAACCGCACCAAATGCGAGATTTGTCTGGATGTAATGGAGTCTGTAGCTTCTGTTGTTGATTGATCTCACTCAAAAATAGTCGTCTATAAGTTGCCCAAATGGATAAATTTGGATAATTTGGTAGATTTGATGATTATTTTCCAGATTGTACTGATCATAAATGTCAAAAAGTGAGTGCAGTATGACAGTTCGTTAGACAGATGAAATTTTATTTGACTTTGCAAATCATTTCTTTCGAACTCTATAGTCGTTTTGTTTTTCATGTGCTGTAATGGTACAATCTCGATATAGTAAAGTCTTGTAAAACTTGTTTTCCATCATTTCTGGAATAGTTGTAATTTTGTATTTATTGGAGTGATATGTATCTGATTCTGTAATTAATTATTTTGCTAGGGTCTTCACGAAAATTCAACATACATATGTATGTTAAAGTGTTTTTTTAGTTAACAAAATCTTTAATCGAAATTGACAACAAATAATAATTCTAATCTATTAAAACAAACAATTCCATAACTGATTCATTATAATTGGCTTATTTATTATTCAAACTTTATGACAGTTGATATCAAATAAATCAATTCGTTCAGGGAATCGAATGTTTTTCTTTACCAAAATAAAAAAAATTCCGATCCAATATCTGAAACTAAAATTAGCTACCAAAGCCACTTTAAATTTAAATTCAAAACATTGATGAGGAGATAAACATACATTCATACATAATATTACCAATTGTTTATGCATGTATGTATGTATGTTTGTATGTATGTACTATAAAGTAGATCTATATAAAATTTTCCTTTCGACGATAATGATTTCTTTTTGTTTATTTGCATGTCAACTGGAAAAAACTAAATAAAAATAAAGAAATGTTAGTATGTACTAAAAAAATAAAACAACAACAAAAGCATATGCCGTTGAACTTTTGATCTAATCATTAAATATCAGATGGTCGTCAGGAGAGTGTCAAACTTAAATAAAAACATTCGAATACATACATATGTATGTACATATGTATGTATTTAGTATAGAATTCATGGTATTTCTCTTAGAGAACACACGTGGAATGAGTGAACATTTCATGATATTCAAGTACTCGAACACGACACATACATATGTAGATACGATTATGTACATATGTATGTACATATATATGTATAATGTATATGATAAGTGTGGTACGATGATGTGATGATGAGTTTATAATAATAACAACTTGCCCATGCTCATAATAAATTGTTTATTGTTATTATTATTATTTTTTTTTTGCTTTAATTTATTTTTGTATAGATTAATAGGTATGATCACGCGACAAGGTAGCAAATAATAATAATAAGTAGGAATTATTTAAAAAAAGAAATGTACACTCTCACAAGTCGCTACATATGTATGTATGTGAGTATCTAGTCGTATGTACATAATCATGTAGAAAATAATAATAAAGATTTGATTATTTTAAATTGTTATAAATTATAAATTAGTTTTTGTATTAGCTAAAATTATCGATAAGTGCATTTCATTTAATTTTTTTTGTTGCTGTTGCTGGTGTAGTTGTCTTTGATTTTTCCATTTTAAATGTTGCTATAGCGAAATAATTTCAATATTTTTTTCAATTTTTGCATTCGTGTTATAGAAATTGATAATAAATGTATGTAATTTAATTTGTTTTAATCACAAGTTTATATTATTTGCTGTGTTTGTGCATTTGCAAGATTAGCACTGTTCGCGTAATTGTCAAATAATCCCTAAAAAAATTCTAAAAATTTTTAAGTTAAAAGTAGGGTTATTTTAAGAAAAAAGTTGTATTTTTGGTTAGTTCATAATTAGGAAGACAATTCACTGAAACTTGGCATAATTAGTTACAAATCTTTATTATTTCCTTAAAAATTGTATGTCTTGAGTTACAAACTTGCATCACACAAAGCTACCAAAAAGCTTTTAAAGGAATAGACCTAAATACATACATGTATTCTCAACACTTAGGTTTCTGACAACTGAGTTAGGTCTTTGACAGGAGAGTTTCCCATCTATGGCCTAAGCTTTCTTTTAAGCAAAAATAAATTAAACAAGTAATAGAGCTATATTCGGCTGTGCCGAATCTTTTACACTTCAAAATAAAAAGTTTAAATATTTTTAGGTAAACAAAATTTATTTTTTTTTGGAAGTTTAATTTTTTGAAAAATTATATATTAATATAATAATATTTTTCCGATTTTGACCCATTGTAGGTGCAACTTACTATGGTTTAGTGATCCAGATATAGGTCAAAAACCGAGGTTGTCCTGGTTTTTTCCTCATTTCTCAGCTTCGCGAAAGCATGTCTGACAGAATTATTGAAGATTTGGATCCCGAAGATATCTGGGGTCTTTAGAAAATTGATTTCAACAGACAGACAGACGGACATGGCTTAATCGACTCCGCTATCTATAAGGATCCAGAATACATATATTTCTTAGAGCCGGAAATGAAAGATGTAGAAATTACAAATGGAATGACAAACTTATATATACCCTTCTCACGAATGTCGATTTCAAAAATTGATTCACTTGACATGAAATCCCGAATATAACTACTTTATGGGGTCGCAAATGAAAAATGTTGAAATTATTAAACGAATGACAAACTTTTATATATCCTCGCCCATAGAGATGAGACACTCCGATTTGTTAAACAAAGATATAACAAATCATATGCCTGATACAACAACAATATACATTGAATAGCATATTTTTGTTGTTGCAAGAGTTAGGTTTTTGACAATTACGTCTCGTCTCTATGTTACATTATATCCTTGTCACTCATGGTGAAGGGTATAATAACATTAAAATAGTGTTAATCAATAACCAAATTGTAAATTTTGAAAAATGCATACATTTACACAAAAAAAGTTTAATTTATTTAAATTTGTCTCAAATATTATAATATTGTTAAGAACTAGCGAAATGTTTCGACAAGGGAAATTTGGATCACGGGTTCTCAGTGGCAATACGAAATTTGAAGTTGATTAATGTTTAACTTTGGTATGGTTTAGATTTTATAGAATTTCAAATTTTGTATAAAAAATTAAACACATGAATTTCGAGATATTCCTATTTCTGATAAAAATAATTTTTAGAATAACCAACTTTTAAGGATTAATATAAGACGTAAATAAAATGTTTCAAATAGGTTAGATGTACATATGTACAAGTAGTCGGCAGTTTAAGACCTTTACTTCTTTTTAATCTACCGGCCTTGAGTGTGTGATTTTGCTATTGGACTGATGACTAGTTATTACAATTAAATAATTTCTATTGTTTTAAATAAATTAAGTTTAGTTTTAATATATGTATGTATCTTCATTTAAATTTAAATTAGGAGAAAGATATTTGATAGTGTTTATAAAGCTAAATTGATCTTTTTTAATAAATAATTGCAGTTATTCTTATTTATTTGAGTTTTAATATAATAGGTATACTTGCCGACTGCTGGTACATGCGGACTTAGGAGCACATACCATATATCCCTAAATTTCAATTATTCTGACTTTTATATATGTTTTTAATCGTACATTGGCTCATATTTAAGAAATTGCTCTTTTGGTTACAGCCATAGAGAAACATAGAGCGGAAACTTATTCAAAATAATCACAAATACGAGTGTAGTTTTTGATTTCACATAGTTTTTTTAGTAATACATTCCCACCACTTAGGTTTTAGACAACTGAGTTACGTCTTTGACAGGAGATTTTCCGATCTATATGTATTTATTTACAGCTACGTATAAAGTAGAAAATATATATTTTCTTTATTTGTTTGCCATAGCTCAAATTAATAGATAAAAACTTAATTTAATTAAGTGAACTTATACGTCTAGATATTTTTTTGTCTCATACAAATTAATAACTAAAAATATCTACACAAATGCAATCATTATTTTAAGATCATTTCTATTAATTTAATTGTGGGGACGAAACGAAAAATGTCGGTAAATAATAATTGTTATACATGTTATCCATGGCTGTAACATACTCGTATTTTGTTAAATCTACTTTACAAAAACTTAAAATAAAGACAAATCGCTCTTCATTTGTTGAAAAACAAAATACTATATGTGAGCAACTTTGACACTCTACAACTCACTCTGTATTCAAATAGTCTCGAAAAGATTAGGTTTTCCAGAATAATTTTCTTCTAATTTGTTGCAAAAAATAAAAATGTTGATAATGTAAGTATTTTTACTTATTAGTGTATATGGTGCAGGGTAAACAAACTAATAATTAAACAACTAATGAATAACATTAAAAAAATGATAATAATTCGGTTAAATAGAGGTGAATTATTTAAATCGTATTAACGATTAACGTCAGACAATTACAAAATATGTCATAATTAATTATTAAACACAGGGAAGGAATCCCAATAAAAATTTTCTTGATTATAATTTTATGAATTTTATTATTTTCTATATTCCGTCAGAGCTTAGTTCGCTATAGAAAAACAGCACATTAATTCACTAAAAACTTAATTCAGAACTAGCAAATTCATTCAAATAAATTCTTTAGCTTCAAAGTCTTTTACTTGAACATAATTTATTTATTGTTGAATTAATTCAAAACAAAATTTATTCAACCTTTGAATGGTTAAATTTTTGTTAATAATTCAATTGTTATTCAAATTATAAGAAAGTAAATTTATTCGTTTAATTTCTTTTTGTTTTATTTTTAATCATTTACAAAATAAGTTAAAAAATCGTCAAAAACCTTTTTGTAATAGATTTGATTTGAATAAAAATTTAATCATTAAATTAAAGGAAACGTGAATGATTCAATATGGAATTAATTCTTTAAGAACGAATTATAAAAGTAATGAATTAAATATGTCAGAAGTAGTTACTAATTAAGCCTATGAATTAATTCGTAGTGAATTTTTTAATGAAATGGTTAAGAGTGGGGATATGCGATTAATAGAATAATCAAATATTCTGATTAATCAATATTATAATTATTCAATTAATCTATTAGTTAACATTTCTGATTAACCAAAACTAAATTAATCAATTAATTAATTTGAATTTTGATTTTTCTAATTTGAATATTTTTGTTCAGAAAAATTAATAAGAAAGAAACAAGTGAGAGTGTTATACTAGGCTGTGCTAAATCTTGTGTGAATCAATGTGACAATAATATATTTTTCTGATATAGGGGTTATATGGAGGGTAGGGTCAATAATGGACCTATCCTCACAAAAATTGGTAGAAATATTTAAGTTCATAGAAAACATGTTTATGTACAATTTAATCACTATCAAGTAATTTTCTGGGGGGGCCTTGTATGGAGACTCTATAATTTCAGAGTAAATTAAATATAAGGGTCAAATGTATGTAATATGTATTATAAATAATGATTTTCAATATGTATAATATTCTTATGTCTTAATGGATCCAGCAGCTAGTGTTCCTTAAATTAATTCTTAATATTAATTGCAATAATTAAAATAATGTGTATTATTTCTATTAATGTTTCCAACGGGATGTTTTTCTGCAGTTTTGTATAGCAATTCAGCAAATTTTTACAAAAATATGATGCATTTGGTATTATAAAAACAAACGTCATCAAAGTGCCAATAAAATAAATGCTAATAAGGCATATTTTTATTGAAATATGACAGAATAGCATTCAACTTTTTTTCTAATAGCCTGTTGCAGTGATTTGAATTCAACATTTATAGTTAGTGCCAAATTGATGAAAGCTATATTCGGCTGTGCCGAATCTTATTATACTTCAAAATAAAAATTTTAAATATTTTTAGGTAAACAAAATTTATTGTTTTTTTTCCAAATTTTTTTTTTTTTAATTTTTTGGAAAAAAAATGTTCGAATTGTTTTTTAGTTTTTTTTTTAAATTTAAATTTTTTTTCTTTTAATTTAAACATTTTTTTTTTGTTTTTCAATTTTATTTTTTTAATATTTAGCGAAAAAAAAACTTTTGGTTTAAAAAAATTCGGGTTAAAAAATATTTTTTCCGATTTTAACCCATTGTATGTCCAACTTACTATGGTATTATATACATCGTTGCAAAGGTGTGTGAAATGTCTATCATTAATGACTTAGAAATCCAGATATAGGTCAAAAATCGAGGTTGTTCTGGATTTTTCCTTATATCTCAGCCATTTGTGGACGGATTTTCTCGATTTTAAATAGCAACCGAGCCGGAAGAATTCGGAGATATTGATGTATGAATCGTGTATGTCTGGTATTTGGGGCTTCGGAAAGTTGATTTCAACAGACAGACAGACGGACATGGCTTAATCGACTTCGCTATCTATAAGGATATAGAATATATATACTTTATAGGGTCGGGAAATTATATTGTGGAAATTACAAACGGAATGATAAACTTATATATACGAAGGTGAAGGGTAAGGGCCAATGGCCAAAATGGGTTCAATACTACTAGTCGTGTATCTTTCAATTATTACTTCAAATACTGCCTGTTTAACTAATTAGGCGTGAAATGAAGAAGGAAATTTATTATGAGACGACCAACTAAACGATATTCCTGGCGAATTACAATTATTTTGCAGTAGTGACGGTGAAGGTGATATCGGGCATAGACAACAACTAGATAGGTAACTGAGAGCCAAAAACCTAAGTCTGTTGTCAAAAACCTAATTCATGAGAATGTATTGCATGTATTTTGTTATTGTATCACCCGTATGTGTGAAAAGAGAGTAATTTTTCCATATACATATATTACTCTCTCCTTCCGTTCTATGTGTTTATTCTATGATAACGGGCCTGATTCAAAAAAAAATACACTCAAAAATTAAGTGATTTTTATACAAACATTTTTAAACTGTTTTCGTGTTTCTGAATCAGACTCATAAAAAATCTTAAAGTTGAGAAAAAGAACAATAAATATTTTCGATTATATCACAAACATGGTTTATTTAATAACAAATCATAAATAATACAAATATGTATAAAATTAATCAATATTCACAACAACTTTTCCGCGTAAATGGCCATTGCGAACCTTTTCAAATGCTGCCGGCAACTGTTCGAACTCAAAACTGCTGTCTATTAAGGGAATAATCTGAAAAATGTAACATAAAATTTAAATGAGTCCATTAATCAGAGTAAACATTATTAATTTTTAATACCTTTTCACGCTCCGCCAATTTTTTTAAAAATTCAATACCCTGAGCAGCAGGAGAAAAGAAACCCCATTTAACCAAACCATTTTGTTTGGAAACTGATTTAAAATTTGTTTCCAAAATATTGCGAACATTTTTCAAAAGTCCCAAACCCAAACCGGAGCTATCAATATTTTTCAAAAGTGGTGATGAAAAGGTTACATATTGCTTGTAGTTAAAGTTCAACAGTTCAGCACCTTGTGGTCCCTGACCACTGCAATCAAGCACCACATCATAAGGAGCAAATGAACGCAATTTAGCCATTTCATCAGAATTATTATAATCAATAACAATATCACAACCCAACGATTTAACAAGTTCTGTGGCATTTTCGCTGCAGGTGGCTAAAACTTGCGTTCCTTGCGCTTTAAGCATTTGTATGGCCAGGGAGCCGACGCTGCCAGAACCGCCTAAAACTAAAATACGTTTTTGTGCACCGCCCCCATCGGCAGAGAGAGCACCGCAGACACCGCCTATATTGGCTGTAACATAGAGACCCGACCAAGCTGTAAGACCGGCATATAACACTGAGGCAGCTTCTTCATCACTAAGATTTTTGGGAGCTGCCGAAAGCTGTAAGAAATTAACATTGATTGGTAAGTGCACTGCCTAAGTGTTTCTATAATGAAACCTACACAGTGATTCGTTACTGCTACATACTCAGCATGTGTTCCATTTGTATTTTGTACCGGTACCACACCCCAAACTCTTTGACCCAAGGGTATATCAACATTCATGCCTTTCTGCACCAAAATACCACAAAATTCCCGACCCAAAGTCAAGGGAAATTCTATGGAATTGCCCTGGCAACGCATGGTATTCAAAGTGGTGGCACCATAACCATCTATAAAATAAAATCTTATAGAGTTTGTTTCAATTGTAAAGTACTAAAATTATTACTTAACATGGCCACATCTATGGGATTGACTGTAGTGGTCGTTACTCTAACCAGACATTCGTTGGCCTGCTTCAGTTGTGGTACTTTCAATTTGTCGGTTAACAGCAATTCATCCACATCACCGTAACTATGGATTTGCCATCCTTGCATTTTTAATTTCGATTTGCTACTATCATCCTTCTCTCTTCTTTTAAGGGAGCTTGTTGGTATTTGTTGCTGTTTTGCACCAGTAGGTGGACTGTGGGTTTGTGTGACAAATCGTTGTGAAATAAAGTAATTGTAACGATTTAAAGGTCTTATTAGAAATTTTAATTGCATCCTTATTGATTATTTTAATGATTTCTTATACAATTTTCAGAAATTTTTTAATTTCTTTTTTCGATTTGTTTGTGTTGTTTTTTTATTTTGTTTTGCTCAGCTGTTTGCAATATTTTTTTTAAGAGTTGCCAAGATATTCTAGTTGATTAAGGTGACCATGGGTTATTTTTAAATTTATCAAAGGCAGGAAACATTGTACATACACTAGTAGAATTGAAATAGGATTTGAATTTGAATATTTTGGTTTGCATAAATTAGAATATTTATATTTAATGATAAATTATTCAAAACAAATGTCCGTTTGTCGTTTGAAATCAAATAGCTAATGCTGGATTCATCTAGATTACATTCCCCCAAATCAGGGGTGATAGTCCCTAGATTCGAAAGGAAATCGTTTCTAATTAAAATGTATGTAGCGCACAATTTCGAACATTTTCGTTTTTCGACTGAGTTAGGCAGTAACCGCCCAGATTTATTAAAATACTAAGTTGAATTGTATAAATAATTCGGCAAATCCGAATATTATCACATAAGATACACATTTCCAAGTTGTATTAAATTTTATAGTTGTTTTATTAAATTGGCTATAAACACAAACAAGTATTTGTATATATTAGTTATTTTCGATTAAAATACACAATATAAATATAGTAGTATTATATTACAAATGTACTTTTGCATGTTACTGTAATTAAATAACATAAAAGAATGAATATTTTTTCTTTGAGAAAAAAAAGCTAAATGAAAACAATAAACTTAAAAAGAAATAAAATACAATATCACATTAAGAAATCTTTAAACATGATGATGCCCACCACTTTGTAATGATGTCAAGTTAGAGTCTGAATTAGAAAAACACTGAATCGGTGTCGAGTGGCAAACTTCTTCCTCGCTATCCGTATAAGAGCCAACAGAACGACAATTTCTAAACAAAGAAAACAATTTATTAGAAAATTCCATAAATGTTTACACACACAAATGTTTTGTAAGCTAGTAGTAAAATAGAACAGCATTTACCGTTGTTGATTTGTTGTTATAAGTACTGATCGATCTTGTATGTCGA
Source organism: Calliphora vicina (assembly GCF_958450345.1). NCBI lineage: Eukaryota > Metazoa > Arthropoda > Insecta > Diptera > Calliphoridae > Calliphora > Calliphora vicina. The sequence goes on from NC_088781.1 coordinate 7,050,787, forward strand.
TTGGGTGCGAACTTATACGTGATGCATGTAACAGCTTATCAGCAGTTAGCGCAAATACAGGCACATTATGATGATGGTGATGATGCATCAGTGTTGTTGGTGGCATCATATGATTCATATCGACCGACGAATGCGACTTCGATAGGGAATAATCTTGTTCACCATTCTTAGTTGACATTTGATTGGGCAAATGCTGATTATCATGGTGACTATCACTATGCTCCTGATGATTATGATTGTGATGATGATGATGATGCTGCAGCTGATGAGATCCACCATCCACCTCATTGGAATCATTTATTTCAGCTATAGTTAAACGCTTTACCGCCAAAGTTCGTGTGTGTGAGTAGATTTCTCGTTTGTTCTGTTCGATTTGAATAAATGTTGCAAATATATTTAATAAATTGTCAATGGTGGCACGCATATCACAACGTATTCCGGTGATATCGAAACACAACTGAGCAATGTTTTGATTTAGCAAATTAACTGCATACTTGACTGGCTTTGTGGGTATTGAGGATCGACTGTAGAGGGGAAATCTGTGTAAAATAAACAAAACAAATTAATTATAATTCTGATAAGAATTTCTAGATAATACTTACTCTCTTGACGTATACGAGGGTATATCTTTGATAACATCCATAATACGTGTTCGTGAACCCTCATGTATAATTGGATTTCTGTAAGGAAATGAAGAATTGCTACAAATCTTTAAAAGAACAGAACTGCCTTACAAACTTACCTTAAAGGCCGATTTAGAACGACTGATATCATTTCGACCAAATGAGCCACATACCCCAATGAAGCACTCAAAGCCATTGGTGTAATATTCTCTGATATATGCACACTTTGGGCATTGAGAGAGTCCAAAACGTAGCCATCCATTGTAGGAAATGGTACACCACAGATTGTATAGAGACCATAGCGATTACGGGCAATTGGATAAATGTCCCTGAGTTCCAAACATAACGAGGACATTATACGTTCTACATGTTGGGTAATGGAACGTCTGCGATGACGTCGTTCCAATTGCTGAACCGTGGATTGTTCTAATTCCAACTTGTCGTCATGTAGATGGCGTCGACGGGCTGACAACCAAGTTTGCATTTGCTGCCGCGATGTAGTAGCACCGTTCAATTGTTGCCTAAGATGAGTAATACGTTTAGAAAAGGTTTCCTGAGCACTTAGCAATAGCCGCTGTTTACTTTTCAGTGACTCCAATTGCTGTTGCAGCTGTTGGGCCCTCAGCAGTTGATGAGGATCAATGTGCTGCTGTTCAGCCAGCAGAAGACTAAGAGTACGACCCATGGAATGATACTGTGAGGCAGTTGATGCAGACGATGAGATTGCTGAGTTCATCGAAGTGGTACGTGGTTTTCTTAATAGTTGTTCTTTGGTTATACATCTTAAGCTTAAACGTTTAATGTCGGCTGTCATTTCTACACTTTCGCGCTGCGTCTGCAAACGTTGTCTTTGTAGTTGTTGCAATCTCAACAATTTCACCAAGTCGTAGCTAGCTCGTACCTCGGAACGTACGCAGTTCAACTGGACGTAACGTGTCTTTGACATGCGCAGCAAATCCTTTTGCCAATCAACAGCCACAGGACTAGAGCTACGGGAAACTTGCGGAGAGTTAATGGTAAATTCATCTGGTGTGGGTATGCTACACTTTGGCACACTGGCCGAGTAACGTTCATAGTTTATAGCCAATTGTTGACGTAAACATTCCGTACTAAAGAGTTCTGGCGAGGCAAAGTACTCATCATTCATTTGAAAAATCAACGAATTCGCACAACACTTGACCTCGGTATTTTGAGACAGGGGTATGAGACCAGAAAAGTAAATAGCCCAACTGAAGAGTAGACAGTCTGAGGGTTTGGGCAACTTTTGGAATTTAACAAATTCTAAAGTTAAGGCACTAAAATACAAAGCAATACATGAATATTCAACAACTAAATAATAAATACAGTTATAACATACCTCATGGGTTCCTTAATCTTCTTTGTTCTCAGCAGTGTATTTTTGTCGTCAACCTCAGCTATCTGGCCCTTTTCTGTGGGCGCGTCATTTTCTGTGTTCACTAATTGTTCAGTCTTCTTTATGCAGGCCCATATTTTAATACAAACACAATTAGCATTGGACTTTAGTATTTCTGGACATTGTATCTCCGCCCATTTCACATGTAAATGCTTTCGCAAGGCCACCTTTTCACTCTGATAGAATGGCTCATTTTCCGGATGATCGTGCAGTGTGTAATACAAAAGCGTCTGTGTGTAAACCCCCCCGGAGGACGATCTGGAACTGCCTTTTGTTTTTATTTCAATATTAACGCCTTGTATTGCTTGAAGGTTTCTTAATCTCAATTGCTGCGTACTTAAGGGCAGCCATTCACGACATCTGGGTCTTATATTCATGTTGTTTTTTAACAGATATTTACAAAATATTTATTTTTAACATTGAATTAAACATAATTTTGCTATAATATTGAATTTATTTAACACTTTTCCAGTTTTCTGCTAAATAATACAATTTTGCAGTAAATTTTTCATTTATGTTTTTCTTCTACTCTTTTTGTTAAAATGAAACGTCAAAAATCTGACAAAGCAGAGTTACCAATAAGATTGCCAATTTAGCCTTTTTCGGGTTAGATCTAGCGATATTATTTTTATTTATCTATAAGAAAAACTGGCTAAGTTTGATCTAATCAGAAAATCCAGGCATTTTATATTATCCTAGCCTTTTTTATTATTATCTTTTCTACAACATTTTTGTTTTTAATTTCACGAAAACGAAAAAAAATTTAATATGTGATTTATGAAAAAAATTTCAAAATTCAGTTTGAAAAGTTATACGAAACCATACGCATATAAATTCGAGCCCAAAAGGGTCCTATATGATTAACACAATAGAAATTACAATGTCCATGTAAATATAAAGGAATTAAAAATATAATAAATCGTATCTATTGAGAAAAAATTTATTCTCATTGTTTAAAATTATCCAATTATTTTCCTTTAATGACTGAAATGCCTCAATTCAATGGGAAGCGAGTTGCAAAACCTACATGTCCTTATTATTTTCCTTAAAATACATTTTCTGGCGGATGGGAACGAGACATATAGACGGAATATATTTAAAATCATCTGTTAATAAGGAATATTAAATTCTTATAGTATCTATTCCGGCTAAAATATTTATGTAATGGGCGATATCTCGAAAACGCGTTAGTCAATTTAAAATATTTCGTTAGATTCATCAAAATAAGTAAGAAAAATATTTCGTAACTGAAAATTATACAAAATAATGGAATTATAATGAAAATATTCAAAAACATAGAGGGTTTTGCATTCAAAATTAAAATTTTTTTAAGATAGAGTAATTACAAAAATATCACTAAATTGATTTATACCATTGCTTGAAACTGAAGAAGTGTATCTTTTTTAAAATAAAATATTTACATGTTAAATTTAACTTCACTAAATTAAGAGATAATTTGCATCGATTTTTTTCAGTTACTTGGTGTATTTGCATTTCTAGTAATTTTTTATTTCCCCAGCACAATCTAGCCATTTTCTGCGCTAAAGAATTGGCAACCTTGGTTACCAATTAGAAAAACTTGCTTGTTAATGATGCCACCCGTTGCAATTGTCATTTTATTGAGTCAGCTGTTTGTTGTGGATAACATCTCTGCTTTGTTTTGAGTTGTTTCCTCTTTCATTCTCCATCATAACACCACATCAAAGAAGAATTTACTGGTCGATTGTAAAAAACGTTTTGTTTTAGTTTTGTTTTCATACGCTTTCGAATATATTTTATTGGCAAATAAACTTTTTAAAAAAATGGGTAATCAACAGGCCAAAAAAGGCGAACAACTACCTTTTACAGCTGACGAACTGAAAGTTTTGGAACATTCATTTCGTCACACATCAGGAGGACATACAGAGAAAATTACGGAAAACAAATTATTGGTAAGTATCAATAAACCACAAGCTAAACCGGTATTTGCTTGCCCATATTTACATCATACCACGCAATAAAATAAATTCAAAATGTAACAAGATCCCTGGCATAAACAAACAAAAGTTTTTTGATATAAAATACAAAAAAATGCAAGGTCAGTGGATTTGTTTCCTACAAATTATACTAGCCAGGCACAAAAAAAGTGTATACTTACACATATTTATTGTATAAGGAATTCGTATTGGATTTTCTATAAAAACGAAAAAAAACAAAAAAAATTTTAAATAAAGTCATAAGACATCAAAGACCTACATATTTAACAACTGCTTGTGATGGATAACAATTAATAAAAAAGCACACATAATAAGAGGGAACAACACACTAATGTATCTTTAGCTGATAACATGTAAAACGATCATGATGACGAAAGCAATTAAAGCGAAAAGAAGCAAATCAAAACGATGACTGACAATGCCAGCCAGCGTTAATGGCAATTATTTGTTTGTATGTTTGTTGGTTTGTTTGTTTATGCAGATCGTCTAAGGAAATTGATAATGAAATAAAGAAAATTTAACGTTATACAACTTACAGTTAAATGAGTGCTTCCTAAATGAAACGGACAACAACAAATTGATCAAACAAACACTGTACGACGACAATAAGTACACAAAAGAAATCAAACAATAATTATTACATACATACATATGTATGTATGTATGAATGTACACATTTATTTGTTGGACTAATTGACAATATTTTTTAGATTTAGATTTAAATATAATACACATTGGTCTGTTATTCATGCATATAAAATGTGTATTTACCGTTATAATCATAACGGCAAACATTGCTTTTGTTATACAAAAACGTTTTTTCACTAAAATCTTATTGTTAATCTAATCCTCTATTACGTTTTAAATCATTTAATTTGTTTTATTATTAATTTTATTAATAATAATTGTCTGTTATTTAGAATATCTATTAATATCTGATGTGTAACAAACTTATTTATAAATCTCTGTTCTCTAGATCTTGTTATTTGAGGCGATTTAAAGTAATGTGAGTAATCATATTAGCAAAGTAGAAGTTTCTACAGATGACTGAAAGAAAATGTATCATAAAAAACTACATATTTAACTTAAAAATATTTTTTTTTCATAAAAAAAAATTTTTCCACCAAAAAACTGTTTCCAAAAAAAAGTTTTTTCCCTAAACGAAACATTTTCCCTAAAAAATGCTGTTTCACATATAGATCCAATTTCTACTATAGAAACGATTTGGCACTAAAAAATATAGTTCTGGACTAGAAAATCGAATTCCGCTAAAAACCAGTTTTTCTCAAAAAACAAATTTAAAAACCAAGTTTTTCATTAAAAAAAAGTTTATCAATAAAAAAAAATTTATTTTCACAAAAAAAAAAACGAAGGAAACGGTTTTCCACTAAGAAACCAGTTTACGATTAAAAAACAGTATATTATTGGCTGTATGACTTAAAAAAGCGAAATTTTTTAAAAATTTTAGCTTTTATTTTTAAACTTTTGCCATTGTTAGCTATGATTCCGAAAGAACTGCTCATTTTTTGAGGCCAAGAACGAATCGAACCAATATCGGATACTCTGTTTCAAAGTGAAGCGTATCCCAGAGAGAGCGTTCTGCTTCGATCGAAACAAATAGTAGTCGGACGGACTATAAAGCGGGTGAGGCAAAACTTCCCAACAACTTATTTCTAAATAGTTTTTAACAACTATTACAACATGTTAGCCTAGCATTGTCATGATGGAATATTGCGATTTCATGTCTGGCCGCATATTCTGGGTGTTTTCCGGCCAATGCAGGCTTCAAACGAATCAGTTGCGTTCGGTATTGGTTCCTTGCGATGGTCTGGTCAGATTTCAGCAGCTCATAATAGATAAGACCCTTTGTGTCCCATCAAATACAGTGCATTACCTTAGCGCCATGGGTATTTGGCTTTGGAGTCGATTCAGCTGGGGTTCACATACGATCTCTTACGCTTCGGGTTATCGTAATGGATCCAGTTTTCATCGCAAGTAATGATTCGGTGCAAAAATGTTATTCTTTTATAGTGCCCAAGCATCATTTCAGACATGCAAAGTCGTCTTTCAATGACTCTTGGCTTCAATTCGTATGGTACCCAATTTCCCTGCTGCTCGCAAACATTTTGAAATTGCTGCTTGAGTAGGTCCCAATGATTTTGCAAGCTCTTGTTGAGTTTGACAACAATCTTAATGTAGAAATGCCTCCAATTCTTGGTCTTCAAACTGTTTTGACGTTGAAGCCGATGGAACCCATTCATCATAAGCTTTGGTGAGCAATCGCTGTGTTTCAGCTGCACTTTTTCTCAAATTAAAGAAGTAAAGTAAAACTTCCCGAATATGACATGACGCATTGTTGGCACAAAATTTTATATTTTCGAAACAAATCAGTTTTTTACTAAAAATACAGATTTTCACTAAAATAAAATGTTTTCCCTAAAAAATGAAAAAAAGTTAAAATTGAGGGGTTTACACCATTGTACATTTGAACTTTTGTACATTTTGAACTTTGAACCTCGAAAATAACCAAAGCGAATTTATAATTTTTGAGCAACATTAAATTTTGTATGACCATAAAGAATCTGTGTATCAAATTTTATCAAATTTGGGAGGGTTGAGGTAAATTCGGTAAAGTCGAAATATTTTTTTTTTTTTACAAAAATATATTTTACCATAAAAATTAAGTTTTTATGTTTATCAATTTATTTTCTGCAAAGAATATTTTTTTTTACAAAAATACCAAGATATCGATTTGTACCTAAAAAATATTTTCGGCAAAAAAAAAAATTTAATTTTTTTCACAAAAAATCTTTTTAATCTAAAGGCATCTAGAGAGTAATAGTGTACTCAACTACATACTTATTTTCAATTCTTCTGTTTTAGGAAACATGGTCCACGATTGTCGATAAAAGTTTAGCCCAGTTTATTGCAAATTTTCTGTATACTGCAACGCCCACACCACAACAAAAACAACAGCAACGACAAGCTCAACGAGTTGGCACGATAGCTTTTAGAAAATATACCGAACCTTATTACATAGTTGAACGAGGCTCTTTAGATGAACAAATCAATTTTATACACTTGTCTTTGGGAGGAAAGTCAGCGGATGAAATTGATTTAAAACAACTTGAAATGGTAATATTTATTTGTATTTATCTATAAACATTAACAACAACAACAATTTCCAATACATTTCAGTATATTACTTCAGTTTTATTAAGTTATTTGCATATAATGAGAGCTAGAAATTCAACAGAATATGAATCATGGCTTAAATTTGGCTATCACTGTAATGATCGTTCGGCACAGTGTTTTGCCAAAGGTTTGATACGCCTGCTGGATAAGGAAACGGAAACAGAGTCTACAGCTTCTCTGTATGCTTTAGAGAAATGGTTGCAAATAAATCCTACCTTTCTCATAATATGGCGTAACGTTTTCTCTCATCTGTATGGTTCTAATAATGGCAAAAATGGCAAATTGGGTTCACAACACACCAGTCAGCAAATACTACCCATACAAGAAGGTATTTTTCATAAACATTTATTTTTGAAATGAATTTCCTAATGTTATTTGTTTTTATTTCGAAAGGTCTACCCAGCGGTACAAATTATTCACCAATATTGGATATACCACATGTGATTTATATTAATAGCAATATGCCCGCTGATTTAAGAAATAAATGGCGTTTTTTGTTTTCTTCGAAAATAATGGGCGAAAGTTTTTCCACCATGTTGGGTAAATTGCTTAAACGTGGTCCTACTCTTTTGGTTGTGGAGGATGAAGATCATTATATCTTTGCTGGCTATGCGCCCGAATCATGGGTTTTAGGCCCTAATTTTCTAGGTATGTAGTGGAGTTTGTTTATTTGTTTATTTAAGAATTTGTGTCATCATTATTTTTGTTTTCAAGGTGATGATAGCTCAATGTTGTTTACTTTAAGTCCCGGCATGCGTTGTTTTAATACCACGGGCTATAATGATCATTATCAGTATTTGAATTTAAATCAACAGACAATGCCAAATGGTTTGGTAAGTACAATATTTTATTTGTTTTTGAGCTTTTCCATTAAACATGAATACAACAAGCAAATGTTGAAATCATTATAGAAACTTACTTCCCTTAATAACAAATTTAATTATTTCTTAAAAAATATTAAAATAAACTGACTGAAAATAATTTAAATGACCGCTGTGTACCTAAGCAGCGCTTATACAAGTATCATCATTAAATCAAAGCTAAAGCTTTTGTTTTAATATAAACTCAAATGATTATTCTGTATCATATATTAAACGCTTCTTGTTATAGTCAGTTTAATTTGTCTGAAGAAATAATAATAATTGCGTATTTTTCATAACACCGTTTTTAATTCCAACTAGTAAAATACTAAATTCGTTTTTAATGAATTGAGCAAATAGCTGTTCAATTTGTTGGCTTTACCTTAGTTCGAATTACACTTGTTTCAATTCAAATAATAGAATATTTTAGAACTTGTTCCAAAATCACTACTTCAGAAATTTAGTGGGAACTAGTTCCAAAAGAACGTCATTGATCCATAAAAAATCTTAGAATTTTGTTTTGGAAAAAACTAAATTTTATTTGTAAACTAAAAATTAGTTGAAGAAAAATAGAATATAAAATTATCTCTTTAATAACTATGAACATTATTAATCTGCTCCACAATTGGAAATGGTGTAGTTCAAGGTAGAACCGTTCTTAAGGGGTGACAATTTCAAGTAAAAATCATTGATAAGAGAACTTTCCAGAGTCGTTCCAAAAGAATAATTTTTTCATACCCTTCGTGCGGCCCTACGAAGTTTATATATTCTGGATCGTTATGGATAGCGAAGTCGATATATCCATGTCTGTTTGTCCGTCTGTATGTTGAAATAAACTTTCCCTAGGCCCCAACTAACTTACAAACATGATTGATACATCAATATATCGGGAATTCTTCCAGCTCGGTTCCTATTTAAAATCGACATAATTGGCCCACAAATGGCTAAGATATAAGGAAAATCCGGGACAACCTCGATTTTTGGCATATTTTTTTATCTATATCTGGATTACTAAGTCATTAATATATACAATATGAATATCTAATGATAGATATTTCTAAGTTAATTGCAACGATGTATATAAGGCTAGCTGAACCCGGTCCGCATTGCTGGCCCTTAGAAAACATCTGTTTTATATTGCATCTCGATCTCGATTTTAATATAGAGTGTCGGTTAAAGTCGGTGATCCAACCTTCAATGTTAATACATGTAGTGGCATTTCAGCTGGTTCCAATGAATTCAAAATTTCGTATGGAAATTTCTTATTCATGGACCTAATATGCAAGAGTAAACAAAATTGTTTATCACATTCTGAAGATTCCGTGAAAATTTCATCAAAATCGGTCCAGCCATTTTTGAGTCCATATGGAACATACATACACACATCCATTTTTATGAAATATAGGGCATTAGCGGTATAATGTAAAAATTTGATTTTTATACGCCCATCCGCCCACAGACCGAATATTAAAAATCTGATTATACAGTGTTAGCCGCTCGGCAATTCTGAAGATTTCCTGAAAATTTTATCAAAATCGGTCCAGACCTCTTTTATATATATAGATGGCATTAGCGGTATAATGTAAAAATTTGATTTTGACACACCCCTAAGCCCACAGACCCCGAAAATCAAAAATCTGACTTTAGACTAGCGGGTAACAGCTAGGCTATTCTGATGATTCCCTGAAAATTTCATTAAAATCGGTCCAGCCGTTTTTGAATTCATTCTAGAGTTGTGTAGCTCATGAATGACCTAGTTCAATTGAACGATTCACTCAACTGAGCGAAGTGAATCATTCATCATACTGAGCGTTTTCAGCTCAGCACTGAGCGTTTTCAACTGAGCACTGAGCGTTTTATGCTCATGTTTCTTTCAGTACTCATGAAAGAGCTGCACAAGCACATTCATTTGTCATCAGCTCAGCACTGAGCGTTTTCAACTGAGCACTGATCGTTTAATGCTCATGTTTCTTTCAGTACTCATGAAAGAGCTGCACAAGCACATTCATTTGTCATCTTCAATGATTCTCATGTTTCACTTTACTCGTCAATTCTGTAACATTCTTTCGCTCACTGACATTGAGAAGTGAGTGAGTATTGTGTCCTACAAAAATAAAACGATCATTCGGATGTAGGTTTGTTATGTATGTACAGTGAATGTCACTTAAAATCGTACACCATCGTAGTCAAATTTTATTCATTAGTTTTAGAATGTTGATGTTTTGGAAATATTTTAAAATGCTATTTTTATATTGTGTGTGCTATTTACCTATCAGAAAATTGGGTATAATTTTAATTGCCCTTATCCACAAATAAAAAAATTGGGTAAGACTGTCAGTGCCCAGAATATCAACGCTTCATTTTAAATCGTAAAGGCACTAAAAAATAGCAAATGATACCCTACAAAGTATTAGGATTATTTAATATTAACATTTTGTTTAATTTTTAAAGTTTTAATTATAATTTAATATAATTGTACGAATTTAAGTGAAATATGAATTTTGTGATGTTCTTTAATTTTCATCAATATTTTTTTAACGAATTGAGGTTTTGATAACTTTTTTGTTGAAATACATATTTTTTGTTCCAATTAATAAAATTACTTTTAATTTTTTATATAAACCTATTATTGCCTGTATAATTTCATAATATTTAAAAAAAAAATATGTTGTACGATTTTGAGTGACACTCACTGTATATGATCGTATGCTGCCGCGTATATATTTTTGTTTCAAGAATTATTAGAGTTATTCAAATTGTTTTTGTTTTCATGAAGGAATTTTTATATGTGTGCTATTGAATGAGTGTGAATTTATTTATGGTATGGTGATGTAGAATGAAATAAAGAAAGAGTATTGCTACAGTTTGTAAGTAAATTTCATAAAAAAATAATGAAAAAGGGAAATACATAATTGTTATTGTTAAAATAATAATTGTAATTGAAATTAGCGACCTATCGTGGGATTTTCGCTGTTTTTTTGTAATGACAGTTTAGAATTTCTGAATTTAAGGAACATTTTCGTGAATTTAAACGTACACAACCCGAAAGTAAACAAAACACACATCAAGAGCGTAAAAAATACAAATAACAAAGTTGCAAACAATAGAGCGTAAAAATACAAATATTTCATTCTGTTGCTTGATGTTGTTGCGATTTTTTTATTTTTAACCCATACATGTACACAAAGTAAATTAATAAAGTAGCGACAGTACTACAACAAATACAACATTTACAAAAACCACAAGCAATTTTGTTTTTGGTTTAAGGTCTGAGCTGTCAAAGTTGCCTGTTGTTGTTTTTGCTTTTGGGCTTGTTGTATTTTTCGCCACAACAACCACAAGTAATTGACAGTTCAGACCAAAGTAAAAAAAATAGTCAGCTGTTCTACTGAGTCTACTTTATTAATTTACTTTGCATGTACACAAACTACAATTTCTATTTTTGCGCTTCCCTGGTCTAAACATTTGGTTAGTATCGGAAATTAGAAATAATAAAAAATTAACTCTTTTTTCCGCAAAAATATTAGTTTAAATAAAATACAATTTGGTTTTTTTAAAATTTTAATCAATTATTTCACGCATAAATCTCTAATTGTCAAAAGACTGTGTGTTTTTACAACTAACAACAGAAATAATTGATTTAATTCACTACAAGCAATTCTCAAAATGAAATGGTCATTATACAACATACTGAGCTAATGAGCTAAAAGAGCGACCTAGTTCATTTCAGTGAGCTGAGCTGAAAAGAGCGGTCACTTCACTGAGCTAATAAACCCAACTCTAATTCATTCGGAACATGTATATTAGATGAAAAATGTTTGTATGAGAAAATTCGAAAATCTTCTTTACGAATGGACCGAAGTGACCTAATGTAGTATTTTAGGTGTCTAAAACCATATTCAGGAAATTTCCTTTACAATGATACAAGTTTATAGCTAATCGGTTGGATGGTCTCAGAGTCTATAACGGACATAGGTAGAAACATTTTTTGTATTTTATATATATAGATATATAATAGATAGATAGATATATAGTAAGTTGGACCTACAAAATCGGGAAAAATATTTTTTAACCCGAATTTTTTCCACCAAAAATTTTATTTTCACTAATAAATTTAAAAAAAATTAAAAAAAAAATTGTAAAAAAAATAAAAAAAAATTTCTAAATTTTGCTTACCTAAAAATATTAAAAATTTGTATTTTAAAGTATAATTTGGTGAAGGGTATATAAGATTCGGCACAGCCGAATATAGATCTCTTACTTGTTTTATCAATAAAAACAGATTTTTTTTTATAAAAGAATTTATTTCACCAAATTGTTTTTTATTTCACTAGGGAATGGGTGGTCAATTTAATTATTGGGGTCTATGGCTAGACTGTGAATACGGTCTGGGTCATAGCGCGGAGTCCTGCACCACATATAAGGATTATGTCCAGCTAAGTAAACGTAAAGACTTTCGTATACGGAATCTAGAAGTTTGGGGTATAGGAGATGAACCCAAACAAGGAGAAGACAGTGATGAGGAAGAGGATGTAAGTACACAACTATTTTAATAAATTAAAACAACAACTACTGTATCTTTTTTTGTATTTTCCTACAGGGCACCAATAAACGTTCGATATTGGATCAAAATTTGGAAGATCGTGTTATGTTGGAACTGTCTGGTCGCAAAATGCACTCAGAAGGCTTAAGAGAACCTGATTTGGATTTATAAGTTTCACAATTTCAACAATGTTCTATATATTTGCTCATGTATTAACGTAAGTTTGTGCTGCAAATTTTTTCCTACAACCTTCTTTGTAAATTAGTTTTAACCAAAGACAATAATGTGGACCATTTTGTGGACAAGTTTAAGTGAAATGTTCTTTAAAAGAATTTTAAAAGTGTTTAGAATTTAAAAAAAACTCATTCCTTTTACAGATTTCTAAAATTTAAATTAAAATGTTCTTTCAATAATAATTAAGGCAAGAAGAAAAGAGAAAAAAACAAAGAAAATCTTTCAGCGAGTTTTATTTAATTTTTATTTGCTTTTATTAGAAGAATTCCAAACCAAGTATCAGTATCATCATTATCATCATCATCATTATAAAAATATATAAACCATTATAATATAATCGTATAATATTTTATGATTTCTGCATGGCAAAAACAAGAAAAATTTTACAAAATTTAAATTTCATATTCTTCTTCGTCATTGTTGCCACCAGCCTCTTCGGTTGATCTGTCATTGCTGTAATCATTTGAATAACTGCTAGACTGCTGGTTCGAAGACTGCGTTTCCATATTACGTTGACCAAACTTATTAGCAGCTCCGTATTGTGGCGCATTACTCTCCTCAAAGCGTCTACCGGTGGGTCGTAGTTTTGGCGGCTGAAACGATTGATTGTTCTGATTGAATTCATAGGTTGTGGAATTGTTTTCAGGTCTATTATAATTGGTTTTGCGTAGCATGGCCTTAAAATTGAATGGTGGTTCTTCAGAATTCTGCAAAAAAACTCAAGCATAAAATTGTGGCTCTTGCCATAAAGAGAAAACTTAACCTACATCCTCATTATAATCACGGCGGCCTATTAGATTTTGTAACTCATTAACAGGATTTTGAGCCGGTGGATACGAATTACGCATGTTCTGTTGTGGCTGATTCATTGGCTGCCTGTTATACATGTTCTGTTGCATGGGCGGCATAGGTGGAGGCGGTGGTGCAGGATAATTTTTCAAACTATTACGCCTAGAGCTATTGCGATTGCCTTGCCAGGGTGGAGGGTATGCATTATTGTAGTTGCTGTAGCTGTTGTAGGCATTCATTTGCATCTGCATTTGATTTCTGAGACAAAAAATACACTCATACAATATAAATATTTTTTTTTTTTTTTAATTTCTATTATGTAAAAGACTAACCTCCTCATTATATTAGGATCACGATAGAAATTCTGATTATAGATTACATCACTCTCTCCCATGCGATCCCAGTTAGTTTGACAGGCCTGTTCCTTTTTATAAGCATTATAAGTCAATAGACATGATGTCGTTGAGGGATTTCTTTGCAATGGACTATCCCAGGGTTCATCATCATCCATCGTTGTTACGGTTGATGTATATGTTTGTCTTGTCATCGAATTGGCCGGATCCACCATATACTGGGTATCATAGAATGGTATTTGATCTAAACGCATGGGCAATTTACGTACGGCCACCTAAGTGTTGAATAAAATGCAAAACTATTTGAATAGAAATCTTTGAACATCAATTTCAAACTTACCGGCATGGGTCCCAGTTGTGAGGAATTGACTTCTCTGGTATTAATGCGATCATAAGGTACGGTACGTGTACATTTATTAAGACCAGCCACAACACGCTGATTGTAAATGTGAACCTGGAAAAACAAAATTAAATTTGGTTTTGTTATTAATTCAAAAAAGCAACTTAAACATACATTCACGGTTTAAGAACAATTTATATCTGGATTACTAAGTCATTAATATAGACAATATGGACATCTAATGATAGATATTTTAAAGACCTTTGGAACGACGTATATAACGCCATATTAAGTCGGACCAATAATGGGTAAAAATTGGGAAAAATATTTATTAACCCAAATTTTTTCATAAAAAATTTTGAAAAAAAAAAATTTTAATTCTGAAAAAAATTTGTTTAACTAATTAAAAAAAATAGGAAAAACTAATAAATTAACAAAAAAAAATATTTAAAAAAAAATTCAAAAAAAATTTTAACCTAAAAAATTTATTTCAAAGTATAATAAATAAAAGCTCTGATAAACTAATAATTTCGAAATTTTTTTTTGGATTTTGGGCTAATAATATAATATTTCAGAAAGTTTGCATTGAATTGTCAACTAAGCATGTTAATTTTCGAATCAAGTTACACATGATACACCCTACTATGTATCCATGTTTAGGAATATGTATTTACAAGTATGTATTCGTTACTCACTTGTTGGCATAAATTAACAAAATCTTGAAATTTTACAGCTCTATAGTGCAAAAGAACTTGGAACAATGATTTCTCACGCCATTTACGCACATAATGACGTATAAATTCTGCAGTCTCTTGATTGATTTGGCCATTCTTTTCATTCACCAAAGGAGCATAGCGTTGGCGTTCACGAAAACCACGGTAAGCTGAAGAAACACAAAAAAAAAAAACAAATAAAAATAGAAAGAATTAAAAAGAAAAAAAGAAAAGAATATTAAAATGTTAATAAAATAAACCAACAATTTAAAGCAATTAAATAAAACTAAAGATTATTGGCTGCCAAGGAAGAAGAAGTGAAGGAAGAAAGGTTGCGAATTTGTGTGTTAACACCAAAACATTTATTACATGGGTCAAGGCTATTGCGTGGTTGATATATGTTTTTCTTAGCATCGCGTTAATTTAATTAATTTTTCATTTATTTTCAATATTAGTTTTTTGCAGTTTATTTTGTTGCGTCTATAAGAGGCTTCATTCGATCGATCGATTGATGTTATAAATAAATAAATAATAATGTTGGAATAGTGCTGCAAGAAGACCGTAATAAGCAGCTTTTCTTTGTAATCCCCTGACACTATTACTACAATGTATTTCTTTGTTAATGTCTAACGATTCCATTTAAATGAAAAAAAAAGAAAAAAACATTTATTGTGGAAAACATGCAAATTATACCATAGAAATTTGGCCAGAAACCAAGAAAACGTTATTTTTTTTTTGTGTTACAGAATGTTAACATTCAAAATTTATTGAAATTTCTTTTGTTTAATATCAAGTATTTGTTGTATACATACTATGTATATATAGCTAACTATGTAGTATTCTTTTTAAATATCGTTTATATGTGAAATAAATATGTATGGTATTGTATTGTATAATATACATATAATAAATATATAAATATGTTGATTTTTAAGAATATGTAAGTAAGTAAGGACGTTTATAATACGTCCGCTGGACTGTTATGCAACAAATAATAATAAAACATGTTCTCTTAATCATCTTGATCGTCGAGTATGGCATTTTCTCGTTGAGCTAACATGGCCGCTGCTAAGGCCTCTTCTTTGCGATCGTCTTCGAATGTCTCTTCGGCCTCTGAATTTGTTTCACTTATATCTAAATAATCAACTTCGGGTATATTGAGTAGATGATCATTATCACCTTCATTCTCATTACCTTTTTGTATTTTAGCAGCTGCTACATCTTGATGTCCTACAGTTTTGCCTAAAAAATACAAAAGTTTAGTATGTTATTTTCTCTTTATAGTTTTTAAGTATGTAGAATTTATGATATTTACCTTTAGCTGCACTGCTACCACCCTTCATACGTTTGCGTGCCAACAGAGCTCTGATCATTGATTGAACCTTAATGACTTTCTTTACTTGGATTTCGTATAATCTAAAGATGGATAGAATGTGTTCAAATAAATAGAATATAAAGAAAATGTGTTCTAACGTAGATTCAGTGTTTAAAATGGACGATTTTGATTTTTCTAGTTTATAAAAAAAAGGCTTTCTAATTAACATTATAAAGTATATATCTCTCTAAATAGCGATTTTCAAAGCCCCAAGTTTACGTATAGTATCAATATATTAGATTACAAAGACGAATCGCGATTCTTGTTCTGAATTTCGAGCCCCCGGATTTTTCAAAATATGTATTTTTCCAAAATATTCAAGAAACGAGGCAAAAGAAAATTTTATTTTCTCTAGCCAAATGTGTATGTGGGGCTTTTATTTTTGAGTGCCGCCAGATGCCTCTTTCGTACATTTTTTTGATTTTATTGTCTTTTTTCGGGAAATTGACGAATATCTGATTTTCTCATGATGAAATCCGCAGGCTCGAAATTCATTTTTGAGCAAACATTGCGGAAGAATGTTTCTTGGAATGATCCATAGAATAAGAATCGCTACAATTTTACCCACCCTAATATACAGGCATGTCATGAAAATCGATAGATTTTGAAACGTACGTTTTGGAAAGGTGTGATGATTTTCGATCGATTTCAAGAATAATAGTTTAACCCAAAAGGATATTATTTTCTAGCAAAGTCAAGACCAGGCTGTCACCTGTAAATTAATAGTCAATAAGTTTCGTTTTCGAAATCGATTTCCATCATAAAACTGACAGTTTATGATGGAAATCGATTGGGGATTAACAATAGATTACCTATCTTTTGAACGCGTTTTTTGTTTTTAATAACTTATATGTCATTTTGAAGGATACATTTCTGTCAATTATTCTCACTTAATTATTGAACACGTGTAACAAAGTTTTTTTTTCGAAAATGTCAAATTTTGTGCCAATGAAGCGTCATATGCGGGAAGTTTTGCTTTACTTCTTAAATTGAAAAAAAGTGCCGCTGAAGCATACCGATTGCTCACCGAGGCTTACGGTGAATGAGTTCCATCGGATTTAATGCGCGAGAGATGGTTTGTGCAGTTCAGAAGTGGAGATATTGACACGGAATACAAAGATCGTTCAGGCCAGCCACAGAAAGTTTGTACACCAAGATTTGGAGGCATTACTCCATTAAGATTGTGGTCAAACTCAACAAGAGCTTGTAAAATCATTGGAAGCTACTCAATCAGCAAACGTTTGCAAGCAGCAGGATTCATCCAAAAGCAGGGAAATTGGGTACCATACGAATTGAAGCTGAGAGACCTTGAAAGACGATTTTGTATGTCTGAAATGCTGCTTGAACGCTAATCATTACTTGAAGAATGGATCCATTACAATAACCCGAACGATATACATATATTATCCTAATCGGTTGATATAAGCGAAACCTGATTTTTCAATAAATCCAGTTTTTTAGTTCTCGTGAAAATTTGTACATTCTGCATTCTAAATTTTACTTCTAATAAAGTAAATAGTTGTGCGTAGAACAAAATGACTTATCTTTGAATTCACTCATGAGTTTTATTACTTCGTTTTGATACGCCAAATTAGAAATCAGCGACCTAAAGTTTAAGAACATTTTGTCATACTATTGATATTTGCACATTTTTTACAATAATACTCGTAATTTCGTTGAAACAACTCGTGAATTTTTTCGTTTATTGATTTTCGCCAAGGATTATCTAAACAACATTATGGCGACTTGCTCATGCCTTTACTAAACCAACGAGTGACGTTAGTTTTTGCTTCTTGAAGGTCTACTAAAATCGGTTTTTATGGCAGAAAATTTGGAAGATGTGTGAGAATTGATATGGAAAGGTCATCTGAGACTATAGTGAAATCGAGGTATCCTATAGCTAAGATTTGAATATCAATAGCTACAAAGCAATATTCGTGGCAATTGATCACATGAAATTAAAAAGATGCGATCGTGGTACTGGAAAATGACTTCTCAGAGTGCGAAATCCGTTAAGTCATTTGCGCACTTAGCATATGTCGATTATGTCTGATTATTATATAAAAAAAGAAAAAACAGTAGACTGTAATAATCTTTCACGGCGAACATAAATACGTTCGTGAACTTTACAGCAAATGGTCAACAGATTCATTGAAAAACAGGGAGAAGAAGTGTGCAAAATATACATATGTTTGATGAAATTCGATCAATATAATTCAAACGATGTGCTAAAGATATTATAGGTGATGAAACATTTTAGCCCGAAAATAAACGACAGTAAACTGTATATCTTTCAAGACTATTCAAATCTTTTAAAAGTTGATAAGAACTTTGAGCAAACTATCGTCTGTATCTTCGGAAATTTTGTCAAATCGGTGACAGGTTGAAAAACTTTCCTCAAGAAAGAACTCTCGATAACAATGGAACTGTTACAACAACATCATCATTTCATTAGAAAAGTCAATTCGGAATGGAATACATCTATTGGAGAAATAAGAATAAATTATTGTCAAAAAATGGATCATTCTCCAACATTAGAAATCGAACTTTGATAGGAATTTTAAAATATCATTAATTGATTGGTTTTGAATTTAATCACTTGATATTAAAATAAATTATCAGTTTCACGATTTTATTCACCCTTGAGATAGCGTTTGATACTTTTTAGAATTTTTTCGTTCAAAATGGAAAATGTGCTACGGAACTTGACTTAATAAAGGGTTTGATCTTAACATATTCATATTGAACAGTTCTTTTTAAAAGTTTCTTTAATTTGGGACCAAATTCTGCAATAGATTTCATTTATAATGAAAAAAATACGATTTTATAAATAAAGGCAAATATTGCAAATATTTCCAGAAAAGGAATCCGCCTTAGAAAGCATAATTTTGAAAATAGATTTAAAAAGATCTACATGATCAAATATAGCCCTATATTCTGAACATTTACAATGTGGGGGTTTGAATTGTTTATCATACGAATCATAGATACAAATTGTATACAAATACTTAATTACCTGGCCAAAAATTCATCATTGTAGTAGCGCAAAAACACTTTCGATTTACCAATAGCCCAGCCTTCCATTTTCAAACGAATCAATAGCAAACGGCAATTCTCTGAAGTTATATCGACAGTTTCATCAAAATCGAAAGCCAAAAATTGATATCTATTCAAAAAAATCAACACTATTTTCATTATTCAAATTTCAGAAATTCAAAAGACGAAAGACGAACCTCTTAAGAAATTCCTCAAATGTTAAACGACATGAATAGCCCTGTTGACGACCAATAACGGTATCCAATACGCCCAATGCCTTCATTTGTTGCTGCACCATATCCAAATGGAAATTTCGGGGTTTATATTCCAAGTCGGCACGAATGCAACGTACAAAATGGACGCCCACATTGGTGCTTTGGCTTAAAATTTTGAGCATGGTCAAGCAAGTGTAACGGAAATTGGCAGCCAAAGTACGTAGATTATTAACTTGTGATATGACACCGTTCGTTAGGTGATTGAGAATCTAAAGAAAAAGGTAAATGGATTTGAAAATGTTTAAAAATCAATTGCTGAATTTTAAATTTAAATTTTTACTCACATAAGCTGTTTTTTTATTATCTTCGGCCTTGTGTTGGACCTCGAAATTCATGGTTAAATTACCCGCTTTAGTTAATTGATTCGTAAACATGATCATGATATTCTCATCACACGACGACCTAAAAGCCTCAATCATTTCGGGTGGCACAAAATCGCGATTAATATCGGTAAAGGCACGTGTATCGTAAATAATGCGTCCCGTGTAATGAGCCACCGAAATTTCAGTGGCTGTGTGTTTCTTAATAAATTGACTGTGTTTCTCAACAACGCGATCTAAATAATATACAAAATATAATGAAAATTAAAGTTTTATTAAAACTGATAAAATTTCACTAATGTACCCATTATTAAGTCTTGATCTTGACTAATGCGTGAGGCATCATCAATGATATAGAACAGGCCATCGGGTTTTGTTAGCAGATTATCCAAGGCCACTTTGTTGTCATAGAAATTCAGATTGACCGTTTGTATATCTTCCGCTTCCTTTAAAAGACAATTACATAGTTTTAATAAAAATACAAATGTTTTGTAATAAACATTAGTTACTTACCATTTCCAACATTTCATTGACAAATATACGCTGATTATAATGATACTGCAGTTGTTCATTCAAAGTATTGATCATCAATTGCTCCAAACCATTGCGATTGAAACATTCAAAACCAAACATGTCATGTATGACAATGGTATTCTGGTCACCACTGTTTTAAAGCGAAAAACATTAACAAATATTCTAAATATTTTTAGCTTAAGATCACTTACAAGACAGCTCTGGGAAATGCCATATTCATGTTGATCTTATTGATGATCCAGTCCACCAATCTAGAGTAAATTGTGGAGGCCACTGCATCACGGGCATCTCTTGCCTCTTCTGTGGTATACTGACGTCTTTCCGCTATGCCTCCCTTGACCATTATGAAGTTGGTCAGGGACCACATGAATTTCTTTTCATCTACTCTCAACAATTCAGCAATACGTGTCACAACTTCGGTATTATCTACTTCGGCATAACGGCCCGACTGGCGGAATCGTATGTTGCCGATATTCAAAATGGCAGCCATCGCTTTACGTATCGTTTCCAATTGTTTATAATTAAAATCGAGTTCCTTGAGTATTGTCTCAAATTGCCGGTAATGTTCAACATTACCCTGGGGATCATCGCGATGATATTTGAGTTTGGTAGGTGGTACATCGGGTGGTATGCGCAAATAGCGATAACCACGTTCTGGCTTTAAACTGTACTCCTTCAATAAGCCCTCGGCATTCATGTAGTCGTAAAAGAAATAGAATATATGGAAATTATGTTGGTTTCTGGAATCAAAAACACACAGATATTTAAAACTAATAAAGTATTTATTCAATTTACTTACCCATCCATGGTAGAAACTCTTAGCTTTTCCAGCATGTACATATTGAATACCGCTCCCGACATCTTGCCAGTTTTGCCAAACGTTAAAAAGTACTGCAGCACACAGCGTGTTGAATCATTGTTAATGGGTGTTCCCGCATTGATCAGCATCATAATGGCCTTAATGGAATTCTCCACACGATCTGTGGCTCCTCTATTGCCGGCACCCAAATAGCACAAGTGCTTAATCATCAGTTTAACATTGGTCGATTTACCCGAATAACTTTCTCCCGAAAATACCACATGTTGCGGCTCCTTATGATGCAACATATCCTGATAGGCCACATCGGCCACGGCGAAAATATGCGGCAAATTTTCTGAGCGCGATTTGCAATTGTATTTCTGATGAAATTCCATGGGAAAATCATTTTCCAGATCATTCGAGTTAATGGCTAGCAAAATGTCACCAATAAATGAATAAGATTGTCCCATTTCCAGACGAATGCGTAGATTTTCTAAAATATTATCCTCCACGGGATTTTCTATGGCGGCCAAATCTTCCTGATGCATGCGTTCCGGTTTGCCTTCGAAACGTTTAATGTAGCCGGTATCGACAAATATTTCCGGTTCCTTATACAAGTCGCCAGCGTCACGGGAGAGGGCAATAAGTTCCCGTATATCAGTTTGCATCTGTGTATTGATATGTAATGGAAAGTGTTCTATTAGTAATTGAGAACGATTCTCAATTTATATAAATTTCTATATTCTTTTCTCTATTTTTAGTTAAAATCCCTAAAAGATTCTCCAGATAATATATTGAGACGGAAATATCCTCCGATTTAAATGACTTGACCTTAATTTGTCAAGACGTCAAACATTTATTGTACCGGGGTTATATTTTAAAGAATTCGTGTTCTCACGATTGCAAAAATATTGAGGAAATCTTAAGGAATCTTCCCTAAATCTTATGACAAAAAAAAACGGTTGCATTGATTCAGTCGCGGATCTAGGTCAACCATTTGGAGGGGGGGATTAGTTGGAGTTTTTTTTACTTTTTTATATGAAAACATTTCGATTTTGGATCCGCGGTTCTTTTTTTTTTTAAATCTCTCCGTCATTGAAAGGATTCAAAATAATTACAATTACTAATTACCTCTTCATCGTTTTCGAAGAGTTCCGTCAAAAATGGATGTTCCACCATCTCTACCATCATGGGTCTATTCTCCTGATTCTTTTCCAAACATTCGGCAATGAAATCGTTCATTTGCTGTGACCAATTCGAAGGCTTAAATAATGTTGGTGGAGGATTGCGTACAATCTGAAACAATGCACGCGATGGATGCATATCGGCAAATGGAGGTTTGCCATCGGCCAATTCAATGGTGGTGATACCCAAGGCCCAAACATCGACACGAGTAGTAATTTCTGGATCTTCTAAAATTAAAATAAAAAAACATTCATAATTTTCAACTCTATTAAAACCATTACATGACAATACTTACTGCTTTCCATGGCTTGTACAGTTTCGGGTGCCATCCAGCATGGAGAACCAATGCAAGTGCCACGTTTACCAAATGTTGAGTCTACTTGACGAGACAAACCAAAGTCACACAGTTTAACTCGGCCATCGCGGGTCAATAAAATATTATCGCCCCGGATATCGCGATGCAAAACATGATTGCGATTAAGCTCAATGGCTCCGCGACAAGTTTCGCGTATTATATAAGAAATATGCTCCTCACGCATACGACGATCCAGTTTGATTAATTTATTAACCAAATCTACAGCAGTACCACCGCCACAGTACTTTTAAATTGAACAGAAACAACCAAGTTACATATATAAAGTCAAATTTTTGATTTGGAAATCAAAAAAATACCCACCTCTAGTACAAACCAGATTTCATCTGGTCCATTATCCTTTTCCAATTTATAAACGCCATAGAACTCCAGTAAATTAGGACTATTGCAATAATCCCTTAGGGTATGATATTCCTCCTCTATAGACACCTGATGTTCCTCATCGTAGTGTTGGATTTTCAAAGCCACTATACGATCATTGTCCAGCTCTTTGGCCCGAAACACTTTGGCATTAACACCCTGAGCGATTTCTTCATAAATCTCAAATTTATCCGTAGGATCCGGTAGCTGGGTATAAGGCAAATACATTTTGCTAACGCTTCAAATACTCTGACTTAATTTAGCAACTGGCCGCAATGGAATGAAATTAGAAAAAGAAAACGTCTTTTCAGTTACACACTCTCTGGTCAAGTGTTTTTCAGCGAACTCTTGTAATTGTAAAACACCTTGGCGAAAAATGGAGGCCCAATTGTTTTAATTGCACATTCATTTGCTGTGGTTGGTCGGGCGAAGGTGGTACAATCAATGTAAATCTCATTAGACACAATTTATGTTTCGTGTGTTTTGTATTTTTGCAATTTTTGTGTCCATCAGTATGTCTGTCTGTCAATTGTAAGCAGATGAAACCTTATAAAAGCACCATTTGACCCTGGTTTTATTGTTTTTTTCCATTCTATTTTTATTTCGAATTTAGTCAAATAAAATGTTGCCAATTTTACATGAACGTGCAATAAAAACGATATCGACGACAACGGCGTTGGCCTTAAAGTTAATTAGTGTATGTTGGCATCCTAAATCTCTTTTGTCTAGAATTTTTGATGGATAAGGATAGCGCATACTTGGAAACCTTAAAAGGCGGTGCTTAGATAAAATAAAGTTTAATAAAATGTTTTTGCCAGTCATGCTTTCAAGGAAATTTACTACAGTTATAAATTTTTGAATCGAGATTAATACACTGAGAATAAGCGACATTTATGTACCCTTCAAAATGACATATATGTTATTAATAACAAAAACCCCTTTCAAAAGATACGCCATCTATTGTAAATCCCGAATTTTTAAGTCATACGCCCAATAGAAAATACATTTTTTAATGCAATAAATTTTTATATACTACATATTTTTGATTAAAATGCAAAAGTGCAAAAATAAATTTAGATTTGCTGTTGAGAATTCCAAAATTTTCAACAAAAAAAACTTAAAAAAACCCAAAAATTGCATTTAATCTCTATTAAGGGCACCAAGACCGGCACGAAAAATTCCCATTACAATATAATTTTAAATATGTATATTGGGACATACAAAACGGGTTTTAATTTTTTAAAAGCAGATATGTTGGCTTAAATTTGAAATTTACATACAAATAAGTCTAAAAATATTTTCTAAAATGTTACCTTTCGAAAAAATATAAATCCATAATAAAATGTATTTTAATTTTCTATAAACTAAATAATTTTTTAAATACTCATAACTTTCAACTCAGTAAAGATTTTTAAGTAAAAATAATCAATCTAAAAAAAAACCGAGAAAGATTTGGATCAAATATTAGCAAAAAACGAGATTAAGGTAGATAACAAAAAATTTAATTTTAATTTTCAAATGCGAAAATTTATAAGATTTTATAAAATCCTTTTCAATTTTTCATATATCCGAACTTTTGGACTTTGAAGTAAAATTCAAAACATAAACTCAACTAGCCATGGCAAATTTAATTGTAATCGGAATATCCATTTAGAAATTAAAGATTTATTTCCATTTCATTCCGAAATTCCCCCACTGTGCGCTTTTGCAAGTTCTTTCGGTTTCATTTAACAAACATTTTATTGTATTGCTTGACCTAGTATATCTTCTATGGACACAAAGATATTAGACGTTAGACGAAACTGAATTTCAGTATATAAAAAGTAGTTTTTCATCATTTCTGAATCTATTGTTGATTGGGTTGTCGAATTCATATCAGAACTTTATGGAAAATATATATGTATTTAAAAAAAAGTTCGTTTTTTTAACAGTTTTATTTTAAAATGACATAAAATCCAAACTTTGTTTTGATTTTTCCTTCCGCTTTTATTAAATTTCACTAACACTTTACCACAGCAGTACGTGTGTTTGCTGATCTTACTACCAATAAAAACAACAAAAACAATAACTTCTTTCTCCCACTCTCCTTTATCCGCTTTTCTAGTTCTCAAGAAATTTTGCAAGTGTTTAGTTGTTTCGGGAGTAATTGTCTTCATTTTATTAATAATTTTCAACTAAAAACTAAATGAACCTTAAATATGTTTGTATAAGTGTATAATTTAAAGGTTTCTTAATATTTTTCTAAAAAAAATTTAGTTAAAACATGTAAAGTAAATAACAGAAAAATTTGTTACAAATTTGTTTAAAAAACATCAAAACCTTGTTTTGCTTTTATATACCGCCTTTATTAAGCATGGTTCACAACAACAACAATAACCTACTTCTCCTACTCTTCTTCGTTTTCTTTTTAGTTCTCTAGAAATTTTACAAGTGTTTAGTTGTTTCGGTAGTAAATTGTTGTCAATTAAATAATAATTTTTAATGAAATACCAAGGAAAAATTAAATATTTTTCTATAAATGTGTAAATTAAAAGTTTATTAATATTTTTCTATAAAAATGTTGTTAAAAAATTTAATGTAAGTGATAAACGTGTTAGAAATTGATGAAAAAATGTATATATAATTGTCAATGTTTGCTATTTTTTTTGCGGGATTATAAGTGAGTGTTGTTATTGTAAAGTTTATTCAAATGCATGATTGTATGTTTGTATGTTGTAAAGAAAATAAAAATAAATAAAGCAAAGAAAGTGAAAATAAAGTAAATAGAAGCCACAGGTGGACATTTAAAAAATCATTGATCACAGGGCAACAAAATCAAAAAAAATTAGAGGCTTTTTAAACCACTACACAATTTTGATGTATTGTGGTTCCAGTAGTACAAATATGGTCCAAATTTTAAATTCTATTAATTTTTTTTTCTAAAATTACGAATTTTTGTAGATATTTCTCCACATAATTTAAAAATATATAACGTTAACTGGTGCCGCAACGACGCTGAAGGGGAAAAAAGGCAATTTTTTCAGTTTTTGTAAAAATTTTGACATTAAATAATTACTTTTGCAATTTAATTTAAAATAATCGAAATGTGTACGTAATTGTCGTTCTAATAAGATATAAAAGACAAAAATTGGTTAAAAAATATTAAAGTTATTAAAAAATCGCCAGGCCATTAAATATTAAAATAAAAGTACATTTTTACTTAAAATATATCCATATTTACTTGTATATGAGTTTTTGTCTTCGTAGGATACCTTTAACCTATTCGGAGGTATGACCAAACAAATTTAATTTTTTTAAATGCAGTTTCAAAACTCCAATTTCAAATTTTTAAAAATTTTGTTAAACAAATTTCAAAATTTGTTGATCATCACATTGGGATTTATTGAGAACATAATAGGTAATAAAAATATGAAAATACCTCCTATAGTTTTTCCGTACCTGCGATTTCAATTTTGAGATTTTCGAGAAAAACAATTTTTTTGGCCATATTTTGGCGAATGAGCCGAATTTCTTTATTGTTATGATTTTTAAGCAAAAGCTATTCAGAGTATTATATTCCAGGTAATTTTAAATATAGTCTGAAAGTTTTTCTGAAATCGGAAAACGTTAACCCTTAAATCGTGAAGGTCAAAGGTCAATTTTTTCAATATTTGGAATTTCTCATGGAAACATAGCGAAATGTTATTTATTTTTCGGCCGATTTTGATGAAACTTAAGAAAAATAAGTATAACACAAAGTCTAGTATTTACAAAAACAGCAGAAAAATTAATATTAACCCTTAATAGCACTTGGGGTTAAAATGACCCCAAACTTCTAAAACCATAAAAAAATTGTCAATTTCAAAAATTGTTTTTTATAGGAAACAAACTTTAGAATATTGTATTGTGTATTAGAAAATAGTACCACTAAGCCACTTTGAAAAATGTTCACATTTTTGTTCAATTTTGACCACACATTTTTCAAAGGACAAAATATTTTATTTATACCTGATTTTTGCTTTAATAACGTATTTAATATTTTATTGAGGACTTTTGAATAATAAAATTTATTTTAACCCTTTAGTGCACTTTCGATTTATTAGATTTAAAAAATAACTCGAATGATTCAGTTTATTTAATTCTGAAAAACATTAAAGTTAGCACCATTCATATTGACTGTGTTTTTCGTGATTTTAATAGTTGAGGTTAATTTTAATCCCAAGTGCTGTTAAGGGTTAATTATAATTTGTCTGCAGTTTTTGTAAATACTAGACTATGTGTTATATTTTCTTAAGTTTCATCAAAATCGGCCTAAAAATATATAACATTTTGCTATCTTTCCATGAGAAATTCCAAATATTGAAAAATTTGACCTTCACTATTTAAGGGTTAACGTTTTCCGATTTTAGTAAAACTTTCAGAGTATATTTAAAATTACCTGGAATATAATATTCAGAATAGCTTTTGCTTAAAAATCATAACAGTAAAGAAATTCGGCTCATTCGTCAAAATATGGCCAAAAAAATAGTTTTTCTTGAAAATCTTAAAATTTAAATCGCAGGTACGGAAAAACTATAGGAGGTCTGAATGTTTTACTAAAATCAGAAAACGCTAAGCCTTTAATCTTGAGGGTCAAATGTCAAATTTTTCAATATTTGGAATTTTTCATGGAGAGATAGCGAAATATTATATATTTTTGGGCCGATTTTGATGAAACTTAAGATAAATATGAAATAAAGTAGTATTTACAATAACAGCACAAAAATGGAAATTAACATTTAAAATCACGAAAAACACAGTGACATATGTTAATTTTGTTCCTACATTTCTTGTTCTAGTGGCCTGAGACACGTTAATGGCCTGGCGATTTTTTAATAACTTTAACATTTTTTAACCAATTTTTGTCTTTTATATCTCATTAGAACGACAATTACGTACACATTTCGATCCTTTTAAATTAAATTGCAAAAGTAATTACTTAATAGCAAAATTTAAAAAAAAAACTGAAAAAAATGCATTTTTTCCTCTTGTAAATCCACCTCAAAAGTAAATCGAAAGTCTTAGAGCAAGCTAAAAAATTTGTTGGTGGTATTTTAGGCCATTACGAAATTTTTCAGGGGGTACCGTTTCAAAATTTCAAACAATTTAATTCTAAGGGACACGTTTTCAAAATCCAATCAATCGAAAAAAGCAATTTTATGTATATCAAACAAAAAAGTAAAATTTTGTGAAAATGAGCGAATTCACTTAATTGTGAATAAATTCGAAAAGAATCAATCGACTTTTATATGTGGGTTTATGATAAAGTAATAAACCTGAATCATTTTTGCCGTTTTCGATTTTTCATGAGTTTTTAAAACAAAAAAAATTTGCTATTTTCACTTAAAAAATATATTTTTTGCTTCAATTTGTTATTATAACCCCGAAACGCAATATATAAACAGATTAAATGTTATGAAAATTGGAACTTGTTTAAGTTTACTTCAATAATATCGGATTAACCCTTTTTGAGTTATCATAAATTATGTACAGAAACATCTACAAAAATTCGCAATTTTAGAAACAAAAAAAATTTAAAAAAAAAAATCTATCCATAGAATTAGAAAATTTTACCATTTTTGCACTTAGGTAACCATGATGCATCAAATCTATATAGTGTTTAGTGAAGCTTTATTTTGCTGTTAATTAATATGTATGTATAAACTTGAAAAGTAATATGTAAATGAATAAATAAGTGTGTGTGTTTTTTTTTGGCGGATATCAATAGATGCGGTTAAATTTGTAAGTAATAATTTACTTTCTTTTTTCGATTCGAAAGGAAATCTTTTCGAACTACAATGTATTTAGCACACATTTTCGAACATTTCCATTTTCGGATTGAGTTACGCAGTAACCGCCCTGGATAGTAACTAAAAACTATAACGAATTATTAAAATCTGTTTTAAATTAAAAGCTTTTCATATGCAATTTGTAAATAATCATTCGTCCCACCACCACACTGAGGATTCGCATAATTCTAGAAGTTTAGGCCAAATCTTACTAAACGTTAACAAGGATATGACTTCATTACTTTGGCTTCATTACAGTGTTGTGTTCTTAAAATTTTATTTTATTAATCATTTCGTTAGCTTAGTGTACATTATAATATTGAATATTGAGAAGAAAGAAATATGTAAAAAATAATCAAAAATTAATATTAACAAGTAAAATAGCTTATGTATGTACCAGAGCTGTAAATGAATCATTCTTTTTTGATTTTAATTCATTATGAATTAGCTAAATTTTGAATTAATTCATTGAATTGAAAAAATGAATTGAATGAAATTTGAATCAATTCAAACGAATTAGGCAGAAATGAATTTCAATTCATTTCCAATTCAAATGAATTTGTAAAAATGAATTGCAATTCATTTACAATTCATTTGAATTGAATTGATTTTGAATTAATTCAAATGAATTAGAAAAAAGAATAGCAATTCAAATGAATGATTCAAAAATGAGTTGCAATCAATCAAATTCAAGAGCAGATCTCTAGGGGGAATGAAAGATTTCTCCTACCAAAATGAAAATATCCAGTACAAAAATTGAAAAGCCTTGTCCTGTATACGCGCCTGATCAATGAAAACATGGTGTTTGGAGTTTATTTATTCAAGAAGAACTGATTTTTATTTTGAAATACGCTGAACGACAAAACATATTTAATATTCAAGAAGCAATTAATAATTTTTGAAATTTTGTGACCCACGACCACCCAACAGCAAACTTTTTGCTAATATTTATATTATATTTATTTCAAAAAAATAAAACTATCTTCCAAAAATAATCAAAAATAAGGAAAAATAACAATGTATGTAGTTCAAAACACAATTGAGTTTCATAAATAAGGCTAATTAGATTTAATTAGAATGCATCATTCACCTTAAACAACAATAGCTTTTCAAAATTATCATCTGAAAGAAATCCACGTTTAGGGATGTTTAGAATAGAGGCGTACGAAAATAATCTTTCAACACCAGCTGACGATGGTAACGGCGCATTATATTTAAAGGAAGACTTTTTAACCGTCGATTAATTATACTGCATACTTAATGACATTGAAGAATCTGCTAAATATGCTGCGAATTTCGCGTCGGAGTTGGAAATGAATTGCTATTTTTTTTTTTAATTCGTTTGAATTAATTCAAAATCAATTCAATTCAAATGAATTGTAAATGAATTGAATTAATTCAAAATCAATTCAATTCATTTGAATTGGAAACGAATTGCAATTCATATTTACCAAATTCATTTGAATTAATTCAAAATCAATTCAATTCATTTGAATTGGAAACGAATTGCAATTCATTTTTACCAAATTCATTTGAATTGACTCAAATTTCATTCAATTCATTTTTTTGTGTGAATGATTCGCGAATTAATTCAAAAATGAGTGATTCATTTACAGCTCTGGTATGTACCCTTCACCAAATTAAACTTTAAAATAAAAATTCTAAATATTTTCAGTTTTAAATTTAAATTTTTTTTAAAATTAGAATCTTCATAGGATCCTTCGGGTCATTTGAGATTAAAATTTATTTTTTTCTAAAAGTGAGTGGTTGATATTTTTGAAATTTTATGAATTTTATTTAATTGCAACAATTTTTTTAGCAAAAAAAAGTTGGAAAAAAATTTCTATAAAAAGAAAATTTTTAAAAAAAAAAATTGGCAAAAATTCTTCGGGTCAAATTTGATTGTTAACGTCAGTAAATTTGAAGGTTATAAAGTTAAACTTTAAAGAAAACAAAAAAAAAATTTCACTAAATTTAAAAATATTTTTTCCAAAAATTAAAAAAATTGTTTGCCATAACATTTTTTCACTAATAAAGTAAAAAAATGTAAAAAATATGTTTTTTAAATTTAGTTTACCTAAAAATATTTAAAAAATTTTATTTTAAAGTAAAATTTGGTGAAGGTTATATAATTTACAGCCGAATTAGCTCTCTTACTTATTATTTTATGATTTTGTATGTAATTTCCACATTTTTCATTTGCTACCCTATATGTTTATTTTGGATCCTTGAAGATAGAGGAATGCTGTCCGTCTGTCTGTTCAAATCGATTTCTGAAGTACCCAAATTACTTACATACATGATTGGAACATCAATATATGAGGTAGGGTCTGCTTCTTTTGAAGAGTATACTAGACTCCGCACAGTCGAATATAGTTTAGTTTTTTTTAGTGGCATATTAATCCCTCGCATTATAAAAAGAACATTTTAGTGGCAATACAGATATGAGGAAGGGTCTGCTTCAATATATGAGGTAGGGTCTGCTTCTGTTGAAGAGTATACAAGATTCCTAAGATTATTTTAATGATTGCTTTGACATTGAGATCTTATTGGGGATTCTTGAATTTCATGTCAAATTCTAAATGTGATTTATGGAATCTCAGTTCCTTCCCTCTAACTTAGAATTATTTTTTTATTATTGCACCATTTCTGTTAAGAAATGAAAAGGACTTTTGCCACTTTTGCCCACAACAGAAGTATGAATTGCTGCACCATGCACCTAATTAATGTAATTATTTTCTATCTAACAGTATAAATAAAGTTTTGAAAATTTTTGAGAACCTTGATGAGTCCTGATATTTTGATGTTATACCATGTACAGTAATCATAATTTTTTAAACTAGACCACTTTTTTGTTAAATAAAAAATATTTTTTGTTTTTAATTTTACTCAATTCGATATAAATTAAAATTATTTGAAAACGAAAACATTAATTTTAAGTAATAATTTCAAAATAAATTTAAAATTGATTTAAAACTGTTCACTCTTTTGTTTGCCCATTATCCTTTGTATCCTTATTTTGTTTAATTAGTTTATTTCTTATTTTTGGTTTGCTAATTTGTAAATCCACAAACCACAGTTCATTTTGCAGTCTCTAATTATTATCATTATCCTTTTTTCACCTTTTAATATTTATTTTAAATTCCAACTATTTATTCACCACACTACACTTTGTTTGTTGTTTTCACTTGATTATTTCTTTTGTTTGTTTAACCGACCGAACGTGCAGCCTAACAAGCTGCCAAAAGCCAACTGAAAATGTTAACACAACATGAAAGAGGTTTAAGCATTTGTAATACCCCGAAAATGAAGCCTTACATAATAGTTTACATGTTTTTAAACACTTTTTGTCATGGTAAAAATGCACAGAAGAAGAATAGAAACGAATAAGTGCCGCCACCCACAGTCTATGAAAAGTAAAACTGTGGTGCATTGTACGCTAGGCTCCCATTAAAAGGTTAATTGAATTAGAAATGTCTTCTCTAAGCAGAGAAAAATAAAATGGAAGAAATTTAATTTGGATTATATTAAAATTTGCTATAAAATTAAAAATTTTTGAAATATTAAAAAAACCTTTCTTTTTAAAGAGCATATTACTATTAAATTTATTTTATTTTTATTATTATTATTTGATTTCTTTTTCAATACAATATTTACAACTAAAAAAAATCAGATTTATTTGTTTTTCTTACATATTTTTAGGGATTTTTAAGAGTACATATTTGTTTTAAATTTAAAGTTAGGAAAAAAATAAATAAAAATAATTAATAATACGAGTATTTTTTTTTTAAAAAAAAGTAAAATTCATCTAAACTATATTTTACAACAGACACCTACATACGTACAAGGACATTTTTCTCTTTAGATCATTATCATTATATTGCGAATCAACTGGGTTTTTTTGTTACTTATTTGTTTTAGAAGCATAAATTTATGATTTAATTATAAATAATATTTAATATTATTAAGTGTTGTTATTTTGTAAATTGTTTTTTTCTTTTATTATTATTATTATTTGCATTAAATTTATGTAAAAAAGTCTTTGTAGAATTTAAGTTGATTGTGTTTGTTTGTTTGGGGTTTTGTTTTAGTTTGTTTATATTTTCATTTTGTTTTAATTGCACACACTAATCCATTCCTCGACATGACATTCGTCACATTCTACATTGCAGCACCATTGAAATTTACAATGACAACGTTCGGCTCGCCGTTCCTTAACTAAACTGTAACCACGGCCACAGCATAAAGATGTGCAACCATCACTTAAAGTGCTATTACGATTGCATTTGCGACCCACAGTGCCTGTAATGGAAAAGAAAGCTGAGTTTATTACAAAAATACAATGATTTTAATTCAATTTAATGTTACATTTGAATTTTTTGTTTTTAAAATATTTAAAATTCAGTTTAAAGTAACTAATGTAACGGCTTTTGTTTTGTTGTTTTATTTAGTACAGCCATTTACCATAATTTAGCTAAATCTATCCTAGACACAATTAATACAATACAAATTACAGTTTGGCATCTCTATTTCCTTTATTTCAGTTGTATTACAGTTTGGCATTACTTTTCTTTGTTTTGTTTACATTTTACTACTGCAACAGTTTGGCATTTCTATATCCGTTATTATTCGTGTAGCACAGTTTGGCATCACTATTTTTGTTCAGTTTATTTAGATTTTGTTATTAATTTTAGTTATTTTGTTATATGTACAGCTAAAAAATCATATCTAAATTATGGAAATATCAAGTTTTAATTAGCTTTTTTTTTAAATTATAAATTTTTCATGCCATATTTTGACAATTATTTATTTTTCCAGTGTCTACACAAAAAATGACAGCTTAAGAGTGTCTCAAGCCAGATATGGTTATGTTTTCGTAAACAAATTAATTAAACAGGTTTTACTGAAAACAATTTTGTTTTTTAGGAGTTTAGCATGTTAATCTGTCATTGCAATTAATTAAGTGACAAACATAATTAATAATTAAAATGGTTGTTACTTATAAGATGAAAAATGACAGCTAAAGAGTGTCTAAAACCAAATATGGTTATGTTTCGTTAGCAAATTAATTAAACAGATTCCAAACAAATTTTAAATGTGGTTGAGATTTTCACGATTTGTTTTTCTAGATTCCAAACATGTTATTTAAAGAAAATGAAATGATTTTTTTTTGGTATTTTGGTTACTAAAATAAGGATTTTATAAGGACACTAAATTCCAGTTGCAATTTGCAAGTAATCCCTTGTTAATTATAAAAGTTTGGCAAGTCTTGTTAGGAATAGGATTCTACATCATTTGAATACAAGTAAAATTAAGAATGTTTTGCAAAGAAAATGGCTAAAAGAAACACTAAAGACATTTATTTTGCACACAAATTGGTTTGCCGGTTTAATTCTCATTTTGACGATTTAACGCACGGTCGAGTACCTTTTATTACCAAATTTGTATTCAGGGACGAATTTGATTTTAAAGGAATGAAAATAATGTTGCATAAGTGCAAATATTATTATACTTAAGATTAGCAGGCTACAAAGGAAAATTATTATGACAAGCATTACTTGAGATTGTTTTTCTTTTTTAAAAATGTTTATAAAATATTGAGTTTTTTTTTTTGGAATTAAAGACTAGGTTGGGATATGTTATGTACAAAATATTTTTTTTTTCATGAAAATTATATTGTTTTTAAAAGATAAATCAACTCATACAAATTCTGGAGTTGATTTAATTTTTTATATTTAATGAAAACGAAAACAAACAATTTTTTTAAATTTTTGATTTTTGTTTTCTATATAAAACTATTACTTGACGCCGGTATTTAGAATATAAGGCCCTAAATTCTTAGCTTCATTCAAAGGATTTTACTTAAAACGAATTCACTTAATGCTGAATTAGTTCATTACACTTATGTACAGTATCGGCCAAACTAAAGCACCCCCTCAGTGAATTTTTTTCATATTATATTTTCTTTTATAAAAACAAAGTTTTAAATTTCGATTACGTATTATTTTCATTTGTTAATTTATTTATTATTGATAAACAAATACTTTTAAAGTTAATCTTTCCATAAGTGGTAACATAAAATCAAAAAATAT
Source organism: Calliphora vicina (assembly GCF_958450345.1). NCBI lineage: Eukaryota > Metazoa > Arthropoda > Insecta > Diptera > Calliphoridae > Calliphora > Calliphora vicina. The sequence continues at coordinate 7,085,983 of NC_088781.1, forward strand.
TTTAAGGTAGAAAATTAAACGGACTAAACTAAAGCACCCCTTGATGGATATAATATAACACTAATTTTAATTACTATTTTGTTGCAAATGCTTTGCATTGGATGACACAAGCACCTATTTTTTATAACATAAATAATAATTGTTATAAACACCAAATTAGCGAAGACAACAACTTTCCCTGCTTTCATATTCACCACTGTTATACTGTAAATCACAACAACAACTAAACAAACAAGATGTGGCATCACTTTTTTTACTCTCTTTCTCCGTTACATCGTTTTGTTTACTTTTGCAAATATAACAGAAAAAATTTGTACCTAATTGATTTTACAAGAACTGAAAATTTAAAAATTTTTAAATAAAAAGTTTAAAATGTTGTAACCAAAGTATAACAAGTAGTCCAACTCTTTGACAGCAGTACCTAACTCTAAGCATGTGTTAGTGAAAAAGTACCTAAGTCTAAATATGTGTTAGTAACAAAAATGTACATGTGTTGGTGCCTTTTTAATTTTCACCAGACAAACAGAGTTCTATAAAAATGTTTAAATTTTAATTTATTTCAATTTTCTTCTATTTCCAATACCAAAAATTTAAACTCTGTTCTATAAATTAAATTCACCACAAAGAAAATTATGTGTCAAAAATATATAAAAAAATATTTTTTTCATTTGAGCAAAATTAACGGGTTTCGGGAATAAAAGTGTCCTGCAAAGTGTTCAAAAAATTCGTAAAATATTGTGTAGAAGTGTAATACGTGGTTCGGTCTTTATTTAGTCGGTAAATAGTAGTTAAAATTTCAAGTATTTTGATGTGTTCAATTCTCTCACAAGGGTGTTGAATTCACACGGTACCCGTATATGTGGGAGAGTAATTTTAAAAACTTGGTATACTTTGGTTGTAACTAATAGTCATTAATATTAAACAAATGCTTAGAAATGTTTATCTGCTGTGGCAGCTATGTTTTCAGTAAATAATTTGATTATAAAAATAATAAAAAAAATATTTTCTATAATTGATATCTATAATTGATATCTTTTTGTGAATTTTATTAATTAAATTTAGGACAGACCGAAAATACCATTAATATAGCATTACCTAAGTAACAGCAAATACTTTGAAACGTTTCGCATCTTTAGCAACGCTTGGCAAATTTCTATATAAGTATACTTTTCCAAAAGTTAGAAAATAAATTTGGAAGGTTTAAATTATGAGTTTACTTAGTTTGCCTAAAGGCAAAGGGAATCATCATGGAACTGGTTCAGTGACTATTTATTTGGGGTTAGGGACTATTTATAGTTTTAACATAACAATGTTCTAGGAGGAAATTGATATCTTTAAGGGACTCTCTGATAGGTTTCGGAAACACGGAAGACAAAGATCTCCCATGCCAGCCAAAAATGTTTGAAGATCAAAACATGGAGGAATTACTCCATGAAGATAGTTATCAAACTCAACAAGAGCTTGCAAAATCGAAAACGAATCTTTTACGATAACCCGAAGCGTAAGAGATCGTATGTGAAATCAAAGCCAAAAATCCATGGCGCAAGGCAATTTCGTGGGAGCAAAAGGGTCCTATTATTGTGACCAGACCATCACAGGGAACCCGTACCGAACGTAACTGATTCGTTTGAAGCGAGCATTGGCCGAAAAACGCCAAGAATATGCAGCCAGAAATGAAACCGTAATATTCCATCATGACAACTCTGGGCCACATGTTGCAATAACTGTTAAAAAGTATTTAAAATGAAGTGGTTGGGAAGTTTTGTCTCACTCGCTTTATAGTCGCTCACCCTGGGATACTCTTCACTTTGGAACAGAGTATCCAATATTGCTTGATTTGTTCTTGGCCTCAAAAGATGAGCAGTTCCTTTGGATCGGAATCCATATGTTGCCAGAAAGATAGGGTCATAACTAACAATGAGCAATACTTTGAATAAATTTATAAAAGCAAAAACTTTTTTTAAAAAAAAAAACTTTTTTAAGTCATACAATATTCATTATTGCCGTCCGTAAATACCTTTATGACTTTATTAATTTCTAAATTTATTTTAAAATCATCCAAAATATTATTTCTTAGAAACTTTTCTCATCTTAAATCAACCGCCAATTAAGGCTACTAAATCTAATGTTTAATAAATTAAACAATATTTAGCTACTTAATAAAAACAATTTATTAACTACTAACTGACTAATTAACTGCCTTTTTGGTTGGTCGGTCGATCGATTGATTGTTTATTTTGTAGTTGTTGTCTGTTTCTCAGCCAATGCATATTAAATTTAAATAGCGTTTATTTATTATTAAATTAAACGCAAATAAAAAAATACAGCAACAAATTGCATTTAATTTTTAATAACAAATACATGAATGAAATATAAAATAAAATACAATTTATTATTAAATAATTAACACTTTTTTTAAACTGCAATCTGTCAATTTGCAACAGTAACAGCATGAGTTACGAGTTTTTGTTTTTTTTTTTTTGTTAATTTTTTCAATTTTTATTTTCTTAGTAGATATCGAGATGTACTTTGTGTGTACACTGGGAAAATATGATGATTATTTGAATATATTAGAAATTTTTGCTATAAAGCAACAAATTGTGTTAATGTTTTTGAATTGGGAAAAACAGAAATTCAGAGTACTGTAAATTTGTATCAATAAATGAAATCAAATCTACGTTTGGCTGGAATGTACAGTGTTTCCTATATTAATGGACTATTTAGAGGAAGTAAACATGTATGATGGGTCCCAATTGTAATAGTAGATAATGATAGTGCATTATTCCAAATTATTGTTTTAACGGAGAAACCATCCAACAAGTTCCTCAAGAATTATCAAGATGACTTGGAACGTGTTGAATATAGTTCTCTGAGGAGATTAAATACCCTGGGATTATTATGAGACTTACCAATCCGACTTTAATCTTGTTGACAATAGGTCTCTGAGAAGGTTAAATACCCTGGGATTATTCTGGACAAACTTGTAAGCTGTAATAGTCATGTGTCCTGCACTATCAGAATGGCTATAAGGATACTTTACTCTTTTTTCACTGAATAAGGTCTATCGCCGTATTTGCATATTCTTCTGGGGTCATGAGAACTTGTCCTAGCTTTGTCATGTCGCTATTTTTCACATTCAACCTTTGCTTATATTTGTAAAGAATGAGGCATGTAAAAGCCCAATTCAATTACCGAGAATATTTCAACTAATTTTTAATCCCTTTTATGAATTCTGATATCCATCGAAATACTTTGTCTCGGAATGGTTCATACTCAACGAAGTTATATTCATGCGATCAATGATAGAATTCGGAAAACGTGTGAAATACTGTGTCCCACGCAGGTTCTTCATAACTAAACGATTGAATTCCGGATGCTCCTTCATCATCTAAAACCGAAGATAGGTTGCCCGCACACTGTGGTTGAGTTAATCCTTGGTTTATGCAAAATATTTACAAGATTCTTCCTGCAGCGACCGAAATTGACAATTGAATTCGGAAAACCACCGAAACATGTTGGTTCAGAATGTTCCCTTAATGGTGAAACGCCAAACATAGTAATTACGCAGTCAAGTTTGAGTTCATTCAACTGATTTAGGATACAATTCCCCAATTTTTTTCAAGAGCGAACGACGATTAAGACTAAATTAGGAAAATGTTGAATCGGATTGGTCCTTCCTTAAACAAAGTCATCAGCAAGTGAAAAAGGATAAAATTCGGAAAACCAGAAAAATATGGTGGTTTCGGATGGTCCTTCAAAACCAAAATTCAAAGCGAACTGAATCAAACGCAGTTGTTGTGTTAATGCAACCAATTGGAACATTTGTTCTGGATTTGAGGTTCAACTGGACTTGGTGGCACGAAGTGATCGATCAAGTATGAGATAATGTTGGAAGTTCTGTGGGTCCGAAACCCTTCTTTGGCATCCTTAATGGATATGTCAGAGAAAAGACCGGATTCTGGGTTTCTTTGCGATAGGAGATCTAGATGGGCTATTGCCCATTGGGCGATCTTTGGACACTTACAGGATTTTTTTTCTCCTTTACCCGACTTGGGGGCATTTGGCTTTCACAAAGCATCTCCATCTTATATGAATTGTTGCAGTTGTTTTTTTCGCGTATTTCCCATGTAGATTGCACTGTCCTAATTATTGGGGTATTGTGCGTCTCCATGTAAGATGTTGCCATTAGATTCATTGTTAGTTTTTTGTATCAGTTTAAACGGTTGTTGCTCCAGCTAAGTAGATGATTGGTCTGCTGTAGCGGGTCCTCGGATACATGTATGATGTTGCCATAAGGATCCAATCTATTGTTATTATTGCTTTGTGTCAGTTTCGTTAATCGTTTGTTGTTCCAGTTAAGTAGATGATTGGTTTACTATAGCTGGTCTAGAATAATGGGGCTGCCATCTGTCGTTGCCTAGAAACAACTCCCTCTGTGTATTTGGTGTAGTGGTGGGGAACCTTACTGATTTTTTATTCCTACCTTTTTTCTCCCAGGGGGTGGCTGGCTTCCTGACCTTTTCCATGATGCTATCCTCTTTTCCAGGTGGAGGAGTGGTCAGGGGGCTTCTTTGATGGATTGTTTAGAGGGAGGTTAATTTTAAGAATTCAAAAACCATGATTTAAATTTTTTGTCCTCTGCCAGGAATTAAACCTGGTGTGCTTGGTTTTGTAGGCAAGCACTTTAACAACTACACCATGCCGCCACTTACAGGATTACTTACTGGATATTGTGGTCTTCATATCATTAGAAACCTCATAGCTTATACTCTGTGACTGGCACGTACTGGGATTCTCATAGCACGATATTTCTTTGGGGACCTTAGCTCAAAGGAATGCTTTTAATATCTCACCACAGAGGAATTTGAGCTTCATGCTTGAGCCCAACCTGCAAGGCTGACCAAAAGGTCCTTTGGCTGGTGGTAACGGCCTAAAGTGTCACAGAGAGCAACTGAAATTATTAGATTTGTGACCCCATTTTAATCCACAAAAATTGCCCCACAATTTCTTTGAGTGTTTATTATATTTTTTGCCAACTGTATGTATATTTACTTTTGCTGAATATTTTTTTTATCTTTATTTATAACGAACGCCATTTATGAGGTGTGTATGACTGTATGTGAGCATTTACAGAGTGGTGGGTCGTGTAAAACAAAAAAATAAAAAATGAAAAATAAATATTACAAAAAATTAATGTTAAATCGGTGTTGAAAGTTTTAATTTGTTGTTGCTGTGTGTTTTTGCATTTATTTATGTATATTTTTACCCGCTTCCAAGAGGTGTTTATTAATTTTGTATTTTTTTTTGTGCTGCGCGCCTCACATTCATTTTGTTTTTATACACATTTTATTACAGCGAATACGAAATGAAGAGAACGTCAGAAGACCGAAGGAGTGGAGGGATAATAAAAAAAAATAAGCAAAAACTGTTTTGCATATTTCATTAATAAGCCTGTCAATTGAAGTGTTTATTAGCATGATATTGCACGTTTAAATTAAATGTATTTCTCGTTGGCAATTTGTTATCAGCAAGAGCAAGTAATAATAACAGCATTTTCAATTAATCATTTATTAATTAAGTGGTGTTTGCAGCCAATTAAATGCACAACAACATAGTAATACTTAATACTTAATAATATAATTATATTTATTTATTTATTTATGTATTTTTTGTGTAACGGTAAACTTACCCAAAATATCCGCTGAAGGATCTTTCTCACAAAAGTTTGGTGATCTTTGATAGTAGAACAGTGATGTCTCTAATTTCCGGGCAGATCTTTGAGCATTCTTTTCCGTATTCACTTTTGTATTCGAGGGCCTTTCGTGTCGTTCATTGGTCCGTTCGGTATTGGTAATACCGTTGTTGGATTTTTTATTACGTGATCTTTTTAGCACCACTATGGGTTCTCCATTGCCTAAATTTGACTGATCGACCAGTAGAGCTCGCCGAAATTGATGTTTTAATACTTTGCCGACTACATGAAAGTCTGGAGCAGATTTCCAGCAAGTTTTTAACTGACAGCTGCCGGACATGCCGTGACATTTACAGCGAAATTCCATGTTGTTTGAAACGGCCTGAAAAAATTTATTTTTTTTTAAAGAAATTTCTTAACAAAAAGGTTTTTAAAGTTTCAAGACGACTAAAATCTTTTTGACAATAGTTCAATGAAGGTTAAAAACCCTGGGATTATTCTGGACAAGCTCGTAATCAGGAATAGACATGTATCCTGCACTATCACACAGAGAAAACAGATTCGTGATTGCAACCGAATTTGTTGCCAATCGAATGATTCGGTTGCACACATAGAATTTGTCTGTTCTAACAACAGAAAGTTAGTTGATAAATAAGAATTTCAGTTGAGGCAACCAAACTTTAGTTACCCCTTACAAAATATTGTAGTCACAACTGTAAAATTCGGTCACTAAGATACAATCATTCGATTGGCAACAAATTCGGTTGCTATCACGAATCTGTTTTCTCTGTGCAGAATGGCTACAAGGATACTTTATGACTGCTGGAATAGGTCACTGCTATGTTTTTGTTTATTGCCTTATTTGCATATCCATCTGGGGTCATGCGAACTTGCCCTATCTTTGCCATGACGCAATTTTTCATATTCAACCTTTGCATATATTTGTAAAGGATAAGGCCCAATTCAATTACCGGGAATATTTGTCTTAAAAATAAAAAATAGGGACAAGAAGCTACGAGTACTATTGCCTATCGGCCGATCTTTTGATATGCACCATACCGAATTAACCGTTTCATGTTTCTCTATAGACTTGGTGATTACATGGATGGTTTTCTGGAAAAACAGACAACCAATTGATTTAAATGTTTAGGAACGAAGAGCTATTGTTAGATACTGAGTCTTTTTTATTGTGGTTATTTTACCAATTTTTGACGATCGTTACGATGTTATTCAAGGAGGAAAAGACAATTGAATTTGGAAAACCACCGAAAAAACCGATATAAGTTAATAAATCCATATGATTTTGAAAAAAAACTTCACGTTCTGATGTGCATGATGACTACGAGTAAACACAAATATGGATACCCGGAAAGACGAAACGAGATAATCGGAGCAATTACGTGAAATTTATCCTGGAGCGTACAATGGTCACGATTGAATTCGAAAAGCCAGTGATATAGATTTTTCAAGTTAATTCAATAGATTTTGGTGGATCTTCAGACAATTTCAGCTGGAAGATATGGATTGAATATAGGTAACCAGCTAAACACAATTTTCCCAGGATGAGTCTTCATCACTTTCGGAAAACTAACAAAACAAAGTGCTCAGGATGGTCCTTATAAACTGATAAGTTGTTGATTTAAAAGACTTTTACATAATTCATCCTGGAGCAAACGATAATTACAATTGAATTTGGAAAACCACACGGAGAAATCGGATCCGTTGTGGCAAACAAATTTGTTGCCAAGCGAATGATTTGTCACCTCAAATGTTGGAGTTCGGTCAATAGGGTTGAATCAGTTCGTTTTCACATCGATCTGTATCTCTGTTCAGTGATTTTCAGGATGATTTTTCATCGTGGAAAACGAAAGAGAGTTATTACGCACAATATTTTTGAGTTAAGCCAACTAATTTTGAAAATCCTTTACGAAATTCAGCCTGAAGCATAAGACGACCATGGTGGAATTCTGAAAACCAGTGAAATACTTTGACTTGAAATGATTGGATAGAATTAAGAAAAAGTGCGAAATACTGTGTCCCATGCAGGTTATTCATAACTAAACGATTGAATGCCGAAATCATCTTTAAGTGAACAATGATATAATTCGGAAACTATGTGAAACGATGAATTCCGAAAACAAACGAAACACACTGATTTTGGATGGTCCTTCATCACCTAAAGCCGAAGATATGGTGCCCGCACACTGAAGTTGAGTTTATCCATAGTTTTTGCAAAATTTTTAAACAATTCTTTCTTCAACGAACGAAAATTAGTTACTATTGAATTTGGGAAACCATCGAAACATGTTGTTGCTCAGGATGTTCCCTTCATGGCGAAACGCCAAAGGGAGTAATTACTCTGACTACTTTTGAGTTAATTCAACTGATTTAGGATACAACTGTCTGGGGCGAATGACGACTATGATTAAATTCGGCCATCTGCAAGTGAAAAACGATAGAATTCGAAAAACCAGGAAAACATGGCGGTTCAGGATGGTCCTTCAAAACCAAAATTCAAAGCGAACTGATTCAAACAGTTTTGTTGTGTTAATGTAACCAATTCGAAATGGAAAATTCATTCTATATAAACGAATATCATGATTTAATTAAGGCATCGACGACCAATCACGACGACCATGATTGAATTCGGAAAACAGCGAAATACATTGACCCGTACAAAGTTATCCTCAAAGTAATAAACAATAGATTTCGGAAAACCAACTAAACTCAATGTTCCCAGATGTTCCTTACTGTTCCTGTCTTAATACAAACAATTCGAAGACGAACTGATTCGAAGGACCTACAACGATTGAATTTGAGAACCTAGTGAAACGTCATATCCAAGAATGGTAGTTAATTTGAACCTAGTTGATCAGCATAAAGATTTTCAAGTCTCTCTAGAAAAAATATGTCAAAACACTATCAAAAAATTTACCATCATGGAATATTACATGCCACCTTCGAGAAGGGTATATAAGTTTGTCATTCCGTTTGTAATTTCCAGGATTTTTCACAAATCCTTATAGATAGCGGAGTCGATTAAGCCATGTCCGTCCTTCTGTCTGTCTGTTGAAATCAATTTTCTGAAGACCCCAGATATCTTCGTGATCCAAATCTCCAATAATTCTGTCAGACATGCTTTCAAGAAGTTTCCTATATAAAATCAGCAAAATCGATCCACAAATGGCTGAGATATGAGGAAAAAAACCAGGACAACCTCGATTTTTGACCTATATCTCGATTACTAAGCCATTAATATAGACAATATGGATATCTAATGATAGATAGACTATAGTAAGTTGGACCTACAATAGGTCAAAATCGGAAAAAATATTTTTTAACCGAATTTTTTTTTTCACCAAAAAAAAAACAAAAATATTTTTTTTTAAATTTAAAAAAAAAAAATTTAAAATAACAATTCGAACATTTCCACAAAAATTAAAAAAAAATTAATTTTGTTTACCTAAAAATATTTAAAATTTGTATTTTGAAGTATAAGTGAAGGGTATATAAGATTCCGCACAGCCGAATATAGCTCTCTTACTTGTTTTTTTTCTAATGTTTTTTTTAATTTAATTTTTTTAGTGAATAAACTGTTAGACAAACAAATTTATTTGTTAAACAAAATTATGGTTAAAAAATATTTTTCCCGATTTTGATCCAAAATATAGGTCTTTGCAAATGTCTTTGAAATATCTATCATTATATATCCATACTTAGTAATCCAGATATAGATAGTAAATAAGGTTGTCCTGGTCTTTTCCTTATATCTCAGCTATTTGTGGGTCGATTTTCTCGATATTAAATAGTAACCGAACCGGGTCTATAGCTGATATATTGATGTATGTATCACGTATATGAGCTATTTGGGGGCTACGGAAAGTTGATTTCAACATACAAACGGACAGACAGACATGGCCATATCGACTCCGATATCGATAATGATCCAGAATATATGTATATATTTTGTGGGGTCGCAAATGAAATATGTAGAAATTACAAACGGAATGACAAACTCACGATGAAGGGTACAAAAATATAATTCCTTTTGTAAATATTGGAATTTACCAAAATACTTCTTTATTTCAGTATTCAGAATTACTTTTCCTTTTCAAATCAATATTTTGTCATGCTAAAATTCAAATATATTTCTTTTCTTCCGAAATTTACTTACTATTCTCCCAGCATGATTATTGTGCAGGTTTATTTTTGATTGTATATCGCCTGCCTTTTCTCTGCAATCCAAGAAAAGCTTTGAAAATTCCACACCAAAATCCATATTGTGCGAACAGCCACCCCATTTCCAACGGCTGGCAATTTTCGATCGTTCATATTTCTTTTCATCTTCGGCCGTTAAGATTTGATTCGTCTCCAGATACTGTAGAAATTGTTTCTTCTCCTTGTCTAGACTTTGGCGTAGATTTTTGTTCAAGGTTTTGCGATTCACCGAAGGATCACAACCACATGACATTAAACGTCCTTGGCTGCAGGCACGAGCCACACTGTGTGCCACCCCGGCAGCGGATATGGCAAATGCAAAAGCACTTTCTCGGTATCCTGAAAGCAGAAAAGAGAAAGTTATTACTTCAACGATTTAATGTAATTAGCATAATTCTATAGTATTTTTGTTCCAATTTGAGTTGTTAATTTTATTGAAACTATTCCAATTAATTTACTTAAATCCAGAAATCAGTCTTGTTTTTTCCTGTACTTAAAAAAATATTTGAGCTGCTTAAAAATCTTTTAAGGTATGGCTACTTGTCGCTCATACCTGTGGCTGCCTCTGTAGTGTGAAAATGAAATCAAAACATAAGAAAAAAGGAAAATGACCTTCTTGAAAATGTTAAGAATGCCCTTCTACTCTTTATTTGCACTGCATATTAAACAAAGCCAAGTAGTGGAGTAACACATGCAGTAAACTTACGCTTTTATACTAATCTCCTGATGCCAACCTTAACGTTTCCCATGGGATTTGTTTCACAGCATTTTTGCGGCACTATTTTTGTTTTTAGTGCTGCGCACAGTGCAGCAAACTTTTGAAGATCGTCCAACAACAAAAGGCAAAAAACATGGACACACAAACATAATTCCACAACATGACAAAAAAGAAAAAAAAAAAAACAGTGTCAAAAGACACATTTCAGTAAGTGTGACATGCCGTTCTGGAGGTTTAACGTGTGGCCGCTTGAATAGTCAGTCGATCTTTTTCTTTTACATTTTTGTTAAACTTTAATGTTGGTTTTGAACTGCCTAAAGAGTTCTTGGTTACATTGTAAACTGTTCACATAAAATAGTACGTAAATGATTGGCATTTTACTTTTGCTTTGTTACGCATTGTCAATAATGTACAGAAAACTCCAAAAAAGAAGTCACCACAAGGACATCTAAAATGCAATAATTTCCCATCTTTATTCGCCAGTCCATTTAAAGTGTGTTTTTACACCAAAATACTCACCCGTCTCCAAACACACAAAAAAATGTGATGAATCTCTCTAAAGTGGTAGGTAGGTAGGTAGAGTAGAGAAGTAGTAGAGTAGTTTTAGATATTGTGTGTGTAAAATAGTTTTACGTATTGTGGAAATATTTACTAACTAAGATTATCTGAAGAATTTGTCTACATTTTTCTCGTACACGACTAATTAAAAAAATGTTCAGTTAACTGTCTTTGGAAAAACGACTGACTTGACTGCTAGCAAATCTCCCATCCCAAGATGCAAAACTTCATTCAATCCTTAAGTGTTTTAAACCTAGAACAAATACTTGTAATTATTTCCATATCTTTCTGGCTGTTTGTTTGTTTGTGTATGTTGTGTGTGTGTGTGTGAGAGAGAGGAAAACAAAAAAAATAAAAAAATAAAAACCAAAGTTGTATTTCCATTTAAATCGTTCATCTGTCATTTAAATCGCTTGGAAAGATATTTTCAAAAAGACAACTTCTATCTTTAAGATACTCGTATCAAGCAAACATCTTGAAATCGTCGTTGTCGTCATCTCGTATTCGTTAGCATGAGAGCGGTTAAATAGCGTTTAGCATATCTTTAGCTTTAGTTTTATTTGTTTCTGTTTATTTGTTTTAAGTATTTTTCCTGCTTAGTAGAACTTTAACTTGTATTTACTACTTGTTTAAAGATTTTTCTTAAATGTAGACGGAGGGGGTTGTGTGGAGGGCCTTCAGTGATCATGTTTCAATTGTAGGATAAAGTTTGGAAAAAATGCTTTTATAACGTCTTCCAATAGGCCTGTTTTTCGATCTTACTAGATCTTGTACCTATTATTTGATATATGAATATACCGGTGTATATAGTAAATACTAGGGTATTCAATTAATCGGGTTTCTGGTTTAATCGGTTAATCGAGCAAATAATTAATCGAGGTTTAGATTTATTCGGTTAATAATCGGTTAATTTAAAATTGTTCGATTAACCGAATAATTTTTATTTTCATTTTAAATTGAAAATACAACAACGAATCTTGTGTACAAAAACATAAAAAAACAGCAAATAAGGTATTTGAGAATATTTTTGTAAACATTCCTATTTGCTGCAACAATGTCATAACTCTGCGCTGTTCTATAATCTTTCATATAGTTTTATCAGTTTTCAAAAAAGTCAATTATTTTTTGTGTGAGAGAGAGTGTTTTTTTGTTGTAAACATCAAAATTAAATTTCATGTTTTCTCGTATATTTGATAAGTAAAAATTTGGGTTAAATACAGATTAGAAAGATATTAACATCTACTATTTATATTTCTGAAATCGCATAATTTTTTTGAAAATTTATTTAAGAAATTGTAAAATGTCATAAAATATTCAAAGACGTTTTTCTCGAAACGACTTTTTTTGAATTATGACGTTGTTGCAGTAAATGAACGATATGTGTATTTTTTAGCGTTTTAGTGATATCTTCTGAAATAATCTTTTAAAAAATGTATATAATTTAAATGTTTTCCTTATAAACGATATTTTTCTTTAGATTTAATAAAACTTTTCTTGGAAAAAATCTCTCTCGCTGATTGTATATGTTGGAGAAATCAAAAGCATGATAAAGAATATTCAATATCTCAGTTCTTTTTTTCAGTTTATTCTAAGCATATAAAATCCTTAGTTATACCATTGGAGTCCTTTTTGGATTGTTTTAGATTTTTAATACTTTTAATAGTTTCGTTTAGTTCTGATAAAAGACTCATTTAAAAAAAAGTTTCGTCTATACATGTAAATACAAAGTTTCAAATCCATGTAAATTAAATATTTCAGTTGTTATACTCACTAAACATGTTTAATGGATTTATATCTAATTTTAATTTGAAACTTGTTATTGAATTGAAACGGAAAAATAAATACAAAAAATATGTTAAAGTGCAAAAAAAGGAATTTCGGTTAACCGGTTAACCGACACAAATTAATCGGTTTATTTGTTATTTAAAATTCGGAAATTTTAAATTCTTCAAACAGTTAACCGTCCAAAATTAATCGGTTAACCGATTAACGGTTAATCGATTGAATACCCTAGTAAATACTTAACATTCGACAGCAGTTTCTTAAAGTTTGAATGATTTTTTAATTATTGCTTTTTACAGAGTCATGAAAATTTTATATCTTACGACGTGTTTTCAACTTTCTTTCTTTAACTGCACACCCGATCAACTCGATATTGTCACTTTGTTTGGTTAATTTTCCGAATTTAATCGCGATCTATCATTCGATACAGAAAAATGAATATCGACAAAAATCTATTGTTGTGCTGGAAAACATCGGTGATCTGAAAAGACTGATATTCCAAGATCGTCATGTGAGTTTTTGTGAAACTGCAACATGCTTGGACATGTCTTGCATGAATCAAGCTTGGAAAAGTTAAGACGATCTTACTTTTTTGGTACTATGCATGATACAACAATATAAGGTACACTCAGTAGAAAAAAAATATGAAAAAAATTAAAATTAAATTTTGACGTTATAGGGCTAAATATTGAAAACACTCCCTAGTGATTCTGCCTTCTACAATTATTGAATCATGGTACTATGTTTTTTAATTTAAAATAACGTAATTTTTTATTCTCAAATTATATTTAATCCCATTTATTTTATGGTTGACAATAAATAAAGAATCATGAATCTAGGGTCATTCGAGTCGAGCTAAATATAGGGTAATATTGATGTTGATGAAAAATAGGTTTTTTTTTTGGAAAACTGGAGTTTCTGATGAAAAATTGTTGTTTTTGTTGAAAACTGTTTTGAAAAAAATGTTTTTTATAAATAAAAATCCTGATTTTAGTGAAATCTATTTTTATTAGTGAAAAATATTGGGTGTATAACTTCAAAACTGGAGTATCTTCTGAACTCGGTTTTTTTCTTTAATAACTTATGCCGTTGAAGCACACCGAAGCTTATGGCGAATATGTTTCGAAGGTTTCAACGTGCGAGAGATGGTGAGAATTGGTGATTTTGACACGGAAGACAAAGATCGCCCAGGGCATCTAAAAAAGTTTGAAGACCAAGACTTGGAGGCATTGCTTCATGAAGATTGTTGTCATACTGATCAAATCATTACTTGCGATATAAAATTGATCACTATAACCCGAAGCGTAAAAGGTCTTACATGAAGCCCGGCCAACCAGCCGAATCGAAACCAAATTAGAATGAAGTGGTTGAGAAGTTTTGCCTCACCCGCGTTATAGTCCAGACCTTGCACCGTCTGACTACTATTTGCTTCTATCGATGCAGAACGCTCTCTCCGATATTGGCTCGATTCGTTCGTGGCCTCAAAAGATGAGCAGTTCTTTTGGCTGGAAATCCATATGTTGCCAGAAAGATGGGAAAAGATCATAGCTAACAAAATAAAAGCTAAGCATTTGAAAGAATCCCCAATTTTTTAGTCATACACCCAAGTGTGAAATCCATTTTTTTTATTAATGAGATCCGTTGCTAAAACTGTGCATTTAAGAGACTTCGGATCATTTTATGATGCTTTTTTATAAAAATCCAATTTGAACATAAAGATTTTTAGTTAAAAATCTACCGACTTATCTGATTTTTTTTAGATATATTCCAGACAGATTTCCAGCAGATCTGTTTTAAGTAATCTTGAAACAGATCTGCTGTTTCGGGATCATATTATATGATACATTTCTGTCAGTTACTGTAAGACTTCGGATAATTGATTTCAACATTCGACAATTTTTCAATCGACTCCTCTATCTATAAGGATCTAGAATATATTACTTCATACGAGTATAATCACCAGGGAAACCGAAAATATGCTCTAAAAAAAGCGTTTTAAGCGCTTTAAATATGCAGTTAAAACTTTAAAATATGCTCTTAAAATTTAAAAAATATGCTCTTAAAAAAACAAACTTTTACATAATTTTTAACCAAAAAAAATTTACTTAAATTTTCAAATAAAAATCGTTGTCTATTGGATCTGAAAACATTTTTATACATAGAAAATGTTCTTTAGACATCAACTAATGTTACAGGAGCAAATTTAAAAGACAATATTTCTTTAACACTTAGAACGGTTAAGTTTGAATTAGAACTAAAATTTGATATTTAGATGGCGCTATTATTAAAATAGTGCTTATTTTTTATTAAAACAAGTAAGAGAGCTATATTCGGCTGTGCCGAATCTTATATACCCTTCACCAAATTATACTTCAAAATAAAAAATTTAAATATTTTTAGGTGAACAAATTTTTTTTTCAGTTTTTTAAATTTTTGAAAAAAAAATTTTCGAATTGTTTTTTTAATTTTTTTTAAATTTAAAAAAAAAAATTTTGTTTTTTACATTTTTTTTTGGTGAAAAGCCATCTATTTTTCAATTTTGAATTTTAAACAAAGGAGGTAAAAACCTGTAACACAACAGAGAAAAATAAGTAAGACCAAACTTGTTTTTGATAAAGTCAAAATATGCTATTAAACAGTAAAATATGCTCTAAAAACGCAAATATATGACATAAATATGCTTTTAAAACAAATATATGCAAAAATATGAATTTAAGGGTAAAATATGCAAAAATATGCACTAATAAATCGATGCCAAAATTCTTAAATAGTTATGAAACGTGTAAATATCTTATCCATGTGCTCATTCGACTCACCAGAAAAAACATGCATTTGCATATTTTGGTTTCCCTGATAATCACACATGATTATTGCAGGAATTACAAGCGGAATAACAAATAATATTTTGTTATTCCGGGTATAACAAAAGTGAAAAGGAACTTCATCGGTCGTCTCAAACAATTGAGTTTTGAACACTCAATACTTCGAATGGTTGGGAAAACGATTGATTATTTTACAACAGTTGTAAGTTGTCATAAACGAATAAACGTAGATGTTCTTGCTGAGCTGCTCAATGGCCATCCGCAAAAAATTAGATCATTCTCTACCACGACATTGTGAGTTTTCTTATGTCGTCTCCTAATTGTTTCAGTAAGCACTCAAAACAATTAATTAATAAGTCATCCGCTTAAATGCTCTGGAGGTTTCAAGTTTATAAAGCAAAGCAATGACTATGATTTATTTTGTCGAATCCAATTATATAATAACCCCTCCTGATTGGAAGCAATTGCCTTTCATTTGATCAAATGTATGTCGACTTCCCAAAAAGCGGTTAATATACATTAAATCCATGTGAAAAGTGATTCGAAACATGGCACTTCTACCAGTACATATTACTGGAGCCTAGTTTACCAACAACCCTTGTTACGCTCCCTGTGTTTTAGGTATGTTAGAACCAAATATATAAATATGTATGTAGGGATACGAAAAATTCTTTTACATTTATCACCACTACCACCACTGACTACTACTGCAATCCTAAAAATATATAGCATTGCGTTTTTAATCTTTCCTGATTTACTCATTGAAAACATTTCTGCATACTTGTGTATCGTTTTAAAATCATCTCATCGTTTATTTTGCGCATCCGTCAACTTGTGATAGCATTTTTTTCTTCTTTTGGTTTGGACGTTTTTTTTTGTTTTCAAATTGAAAACGAATGAAGAGATTTGGTAACAATATAATTTATACAGCACATGCAAATAAATTACATTTGAACCAACCAACTAAAAAAAAAAACAAAAAAAAACTCTTTTTCCTCTACTTAGTTTTTGGTGCATGTTGTCATTGCAATCGTAATCATGAACATCAATATCCTCGTCATGTCCGCCATTTTTGAATGTTTTGAATGCATTGTTTTGCGGTTTACAAGATTCTCTGCTCAACAATTTAATGTTGATGATGATTATTGCTGGTCAAACAAACAAACCAAATAAAAAGAAGAAAATCAGTAAAAATTTCAAAAAAGTAGTTAAAGTCCAAGAAGAAGAGATATTGTTGTAGTTCTTGTGTTGTATGGAATGCCATTGTAAAGCAGTTTGACATGTTGCTGACACATTTTGTCTCCAGAGTGTTTTTTAAATGTCGTATTATTCGGTGGATTATGGTTGAAAAATCATGCTCTTTAAATTTTATTTGCCAGAAGAAAAACAAAAAAAAAAAAAACGATTTAATTGGATTTTTTGTAGGGGGTTTGCGTTTCAATATGGTGAGAAGGTTATAAGTTTAATAAAAATCACATCAAAATTTATAATATTAGGCCGTAATGTTACGAAAATATACATATTTATGTAATTTGTCTTTAATTCAAGGAATTCATTAAAACGGAAATATATTTGCACAATCTTGAGTGTGAAGATAAATTGGAATTTAACTAGCACAGACAAAAACCACAAATTTTAGCACTGCCTATTTTACTGTTAACAGAACAAAGAAATATTGGAATCCCAGACTTATTTCAGATATCCCACCACTATGGCTGCATTCAGTGACCCCTTTTCGAACACTTTTTATAATTGACACAAATCCTCTTCAAATTTATTGGGTGTATGATTTAAAAATGCGGGAATTTTCAAAATGTTTAACTTTTATTTTGAAACATTTGTCCAATATAAATTTATTCAAGGAATTGGCCATTGTTAGTTATGACCTTTTACCATCTCTCTGGCAATATATGGAATCCGCGACAAAAGAACTGCTCATCTTTTGAGGCCAAGAACGAATCAAGCCAATATCGAATACTCTATTCCAAAGTGAAGCGTATCACAGAGGGAGCGTTCTGCTTCAATTGAAATATATAGTAGTCGTACGGGGCAAGATCTGGACTTTAGGGCGGGAGAGGTAAAACTTCACAACCGCTTCATTCTAAATACTTTTTGACAGGTATTGCAACATGTGTCTTAGCGTTGTCATGATGGAATATTACGGTTTCATGTCTGGCCACATATTCTTGTGGTTTTTCGGCCAATGCTCGCTTCAAATCAGTTGCGTTCGGTTAGGTTCCATGTGATGGTCAGGCCAGATTTCAGCAGCTCATAATATATAGGATTCTTTTGCTCCCACCTAATACAGAGCATTGTCTTATTGCCATGGATATTTGGCTTTTGTGACGATTAGGCTGGTTGGCCGAGCTTCACTTACGAACTCTTACGCTTCGGGTTATCGTAATGGCTCTATTTTTCATCATTTCTTTTATAGCGTTCAAGCATAATTTCAGACACACAAAATCGTCTTTCAAGGTCTCTCGGCTTCAATTCGTATGGTATCCAATTTCCCTGCTTTTGGATGAATCATGCTGCTTGCAAACGTTTTGAAATTCCTGTTTGATTTTGCAAGCTCTTGTTGAGTTTTACATCAATCTTCATGGAGTAATGCCTCCAATTCTTGGTATTCAAACTGTTTTGGCTGGCCTGGGCGATCTTTGTCTTCCGTGTCAAAATCAAAATCATAAGATCTGCTCAAAAAATATTCCTTCATTATTTCAAATCAATGATTTTTTTTGGAATAAAGGGTCTTTTGTTAATCACTTCCCATCTTTAAATTTAAATAAAACAAAATGTGTGTTTATTCCTTTGAAAGACTTATCGATGTCATTATGTATGGAATATAACAATGTGCAAACGTTCTCCGCGACTTTGATGGGTGGCGCGCATTCGAAATGTCCAATTTTCCATGACTCTGGCTCATAAATCAGGCTAAGTTTTATCGATGACGTGGTTTATGTTGGCTTTGAGGACCGCTGTGGTTTGAGTCTTTCTCGCATAGTCCTGCGACTTAAGAAAACTCCACAAGAAAAAGTCTAACGGGGACAATTCGCTCGATTTCGGTGGACAGTTACACCTTCACGTAAAATGACGTGAAGGTGTAGCTCGAATAGAATGTCCAATGTGGAATGAGCTGTATGGCACATCATCCCCATACAAAATCCCCACCAGACCGTGACTATTTCGGGATGCATTGGAAGCTCTTTACAAACAAATGCCTTAGAAGAATCCAACGAGTCTTTTGGCATCAAACGAACCACTCCCCCATAACTACTGAAATACAAAGGCGAAATGGAACTGGATTGGTCACACCATACGAAAACCGGTCACGGATATTGCCAGAAAAGCTATCGATTTGAATTCTCAAGACAGCCACAAAATTGTATTTCATTGTCTCTTCCCTTCAATTCGTATGGTACCCAATTTTGCTGCTTTGGATGAATGCTGCTCGCAAACGTTGTGAAATTGATTTGACAACAATTTTCATAGAGTAATGCCTGCAATTCGTGGTCTTCGTAGGCGATTTTTGTATCTCGCACGTTAAAACCGATCGAACACATTCACCATAAGCTTTGGTGATCAATCGGTGTATCAGCTCATATGGCGAAGACAAATTGAAATCGAAGCGTCAAATATGCAAACTAGCGGGAATGAAATAAAAATTAAAGATTTTGTTGAGACCCTATGCTCCTTATAGGAACGACTGAAACATATATTGGACGCTCTTGGATCTCAGTTCGGAGGTCCCTATTGGAAGACCCTTTATTTTTTTCATTCAAATTCTGAAATTATTTTAAATTTCTATACAATTCAAGCATAACTATTAAGTGGTTTTTGTGTGTTGTGTAAGTTAAATTTAAATTTATTTTCACACGCATTAAGTAAAACTACATACTTTGATAAAATATGAAATTTTATTTATTTTAAACTTTTTAGCAAATATGCCGTCATAATTGCTATTGCGAAATAACCTTAACGGTTCCCATTATTTTATATGCAAATCCATAACTTAACGATAAATATTCCATTGATATGACATTCAATCAACATAATTTCGAATAAAATTCAAAATCTATTGTCTGTATGAAAAGATTTAAACATAGATGACTTAAAAGGCATAGCATTCCTTGTAAGTATGTTAAATGGGCAAGGCATTTAAATTTAAATGTTTTCCAAAAAAAAATACAAAAAGCCAAAAATATAACAAATAATAAATGTATTACTCCCCACATGGTCAACAATCAAAAGTAATTTGACAAAATTCGCACATATTTAATGTGAATACAATTTGACAGTAGCTCAAATGTCAAGTTAAAATGCAAATGTTGTGTGTTGTAGCAGTGACATTTATTTAAATTCAACAAATTCAAATCAAACATACGCTCACAGTCACACACTCTCTAAAAACAATCAGTCAAACCAAAGTCAAAAACAAACCAATGCAAAGCAACCAATCACATCACAACTGTTGTCAATCACTTTAAAATAAAAATAAAAAAAAAAATACAAAAACAAACTTATGTATATAAAATGGCGCAAGGTAACAGCAACATAATTCAAATGAATTAAGATATTTCTACCACCACCAACAACAACAACAACAACCAGTATCAGTGTAGCTAGTACCAGCGCCAGCCGTCGCACCATTAACATCACCATCAACCTGGTTGTTTGTTTGTTTTGTATGTGCTGTGATGATGCCTCTAAATTGAGCAACCGATTGATTGTTTAACAACATGTCAATTGTCATGATGGCAATCAATAAACGAATAAACGTAGATGTTCTTGTTAAGCTGCTCGCTGTCAATGTTACTGTGTTATTTGCATAACATCATCAACACATCATTGTCAAATCAGCATACATCAATTGTCAATCTCCCCACATCCCCATCCACAACCTCATCGCTCGCATGCCCACTACACAGTCAAATCAGAACTACTACATACTCAAACATACGAGTACAGACGACTTATATCATCACTTACTGGACAATCCTTTCTTTATTGGCATTTACATGGACAGACACTCCGAGAGCGAGAGAGAGAGAGGGAGAGATATTCAGAATGATGTTGTTAAATCACAAGATCATTACAAATTTGTTTTTTTCGATTATACACTGAAAGAAATGTTTTCCTGAAGAGCCGATTTAACTAAAACAACAAAGTCTCTTCCTCTCTCCATATGGGAGATGCAAATTGAAAAGAATATCCCGATAAGGTTTGTGCGGTTCAGAAGTGGTAATTTTGACATGGAAGACAAAGATCGACCAGGCCAGCCAAAAAAGTTTGAAGACCAAGAATTGCAGGCATTAATCCATGAAAATTGTTGTTAAACTCAACAAGAGCTTTCAAAATCATTGGGAGTTAATCAAGCAGCAATTTGAAAACGTTTGTGAGCAGCAGGATTCACCCAAAAGCAGAGAAATTAGGTACCATACGAATTAGCCGAAATGATGCTCGAACGCTATAAAAGAAAATAATTTGTTCACCCAATATTTACTTGGAATGAAAAATGGATCCATTACGATAACCCGTAGCGTAAAAGATCGTGTGTGAAGTCCGGCTAACCGGACGAATCGACACCAAAGTGGAGGTAATCACACATGTATGCGGATGACTGCACTATATTGAGCTTTTCGGTATGGTAAATGGTTATCTCAATGAAATCAACAATTTCTTCACTGCACATAACCTGCAGTTATCATCAACGAAGTCATCGGTAACCTTCTTCACCACCTGGACGAAGGAGGTGAAACTGAACTTAGGCATCATGGTCGACGGCATACAAATTCCTACAGTGAATCACCTGAAAATCTTGGGTGTCACTTTTGATACCCTTTTTATCTCTGCAGCATACGCCACTGTAATCACGCATAAACTGGGAAATAGGAACAAGGTCCTCAAAGCACTATTCGGCAGCACTTGGGGTATGGACAAAGAAACTTTGCTAGTTACCTACAAGACGATTGGTCGGTCAGTTGAGTGATACTCAGTGGAGAAATATTTAAAGCTGTCAAAACGCAGTATCCAGGACCGTCACAGGCTGCCTTCAAATTACCTCCGAACACCACCTTCACGAGGAAACCAAGGTTATACCGGTCAAGGAACACAATGTCATGATGACGCAACAGTTCCTTCTCAGATGTCACTGGAGGAGTCATCCAAACTTCAATATTACACAGTTGGAGTCTCCTCCGAGGGGTGTCAGACAGGACCTACGGAAATACGAGGAGATACATAAAATGGATCGATCGCCGCTCGTATATGACAGCTTTGAACGACATTCACAGAGACGCCATCAATTCCGCGGTAGCAGCATATCGTATGAATGTCGTACCTGAAGGTTGCCAACCATCGATGATAGCAGACGCCGAGAAGATTCTGCCGCGTAAAACAAGAGTCGTTCTGGCACAACTTAGATCAGGATGGAGCAACAGACTTAATGCATTTTGGTACCACATAGACCGTGCCGTCCGCAACTTATGCCTAGCATGTGGTCAGGGTCCTCATGACACTCTCCACACATTTAACTGTTCAGCCAACCCGACTTCACTACGTCCTATGGATTTATGGACTCATCCTGTTCAAGTAGCACAATTTTTTGGACTTAAACAACATGCAGAACCCCCAAGAACGTTCAGATTGATTATTGTAAAATTGTTTATGCTGCTACAACAACAACAACACCAAAGCCTAATATCCATGACTCTAAGGTAATGCTCTTTATTTGGTGGCAGCAAAAGGGTCCTATCTATTATGAGCTGCTGAAATTGGACCAGATCATCACAGGGAATCTGTACCCAATGCAACTGATTCGTTTGAACCGAGCATTGGTCGAAAAAGCACAGAATATGCGGCCAGACATGAAACCGTAATATTCCATCAGGACAACGCTCGGCCACATGTGACAATAAATCATCTGCTATTCAGTCAGATATTGTACTGGAAGTTTTCAAATTAAAAATTTTGTATCCTAGTTGCAGCTAGTTAGTATTCAGAACCGTGTAATAAATAAGGGGCGCACTGCATCTTACATCCCTTTGGAAAGAGATCGTATAATTCTTGATTTATAAGTTGATATTTTGCATATTATTTTACTAGTTGTATTTTACTGTTCTAGAGATTAACATGAATATAATTTTCCAAATATTGCTGTTCACGAGCATAAACTGCCTTAAAACCATAAAGTTCCCATCGCTCGTATAAGGAACAACCTTAACCATTTGGTAGTGTTGTTTGACAAGGATTGAATTTAAAATGAAAAGTCATAATCGTGATCTCTTTATCACGATTTCATCAACATTCTGGGGTTAAACATTATAAAATACAAGTTTCAATATGTCATACTTTGCATTTGCGATTGTGACACGGATCGGTACATAGTTTCGGGCACGATATTACCAACAAATATTTTAGGTTGTGTACCATCTCGAAGATCTTAAACAACTTCGCTTGGCGTCTATTCATGACAATAGTGTGAACTCAAGTCATTTTTCTGAACGATGATTAATTTCTTTTGGTGCTTCGATTTTCCAAGTTGATGAGAAAGAACTCCATTAAGAAGACATATTTATTAACATGGAATAAAATGCTCCTTTAGCTGCACCAACTTTCACCAGTCAGTAGAAGATCACCATAAATTTAAATGGTGGAAAGAAGTACTCCATATGACAAATCTAAATTCGAAACTGATCGTGCAAGCACCAATATTGTAGAAGTCCAAGTCGCCCAAATGATACAGTTATTAGTTTGTTTCGAATGATCCAAAAACGAATGTATATGAGAATATTCACTGGAACTGCTCATACAAACACCAATATCGTAGACGTCTAAGTCATTATGAAATTATGTGAGAGTTGTCGTGGCAGTTTATGCGAAGGATGGACCTACATAGATATACAACGTATTCCAATATATGAAAACAATGAAAACAACATTCAAATTATTATTTTAAGTGTATTTTGAAAGCTCTCATCAGATCATTTCAAAAGATTTCTGAAAGTGTTCGAAAGGTTTGACAAAATTGTCGATTGATTGCTTCTTAACATACTTCAACATATTGGCCAAAATCCATCATCAAATAATACACTCGTAGTATGTATTTAATGTTGACAAGCAAAACAACAAAAGTCTTGACAATTGAACCGATACAACTGTGTGTGAGACTTGAGCTTAAGCTTGTCAAGCTTAATAATCAATCTTATTTCAATATAAAATTCGGTTGTGGCATTGTCGTCGTCATCCTCATCATCATTGTCAGTCAATACCAACTCTAAATCACTACAATGTGACATTTGCAAATCACTTTCGTTTATCATTGATCATTTTTGTTGTTGTTGTTGCTCTTTTTTGGAACAATACCACGACCAAGTGTCATTTGCATTCCAATAAAGTAGTAGCTGGTCAAGCAGCCAGTCAGTCATTCTGTTGAATCCAAGAGAAACAAAAAAATAAGAAACAAGAAATAAACATTTCATTGAGTCTTTGTTTGGGGGCCCATAAATTACTGGTACTGACCCTTAAGTCTTTGCTTCGAATCTCTACTTTGCGTTTTGTTGGGAAGCGTAATTGCATTGTAAGTTACATAAGTTTGGTTGATACGTTATTGTTTGCGACATTCTTTATCCAATCGTCATCATCATCATCATCATGGTCGTCTTGGTTTTGATTGTCATGGTTTATTTAAGGTTGATTTTGTATTTGGAGATAGAGATCCTTGTTGATTCATGATCACAAATGCCATCTCTAAAATACACTTTACTAAACTATTGATTGACAATAATACATTGTTTATAACTCGCGTCCTCGTCGTACCAGCTTTTGATTCTTGTTGGTTTCATTTGGTTGGATGGTTGTTTGGTTGGTTGGTATACAAAAGAAAGCAGCCTTCTTGCCGAGGGATGTTTGTGCAACATCAACACAGATATGCAAAATAGTTGACCTGTCATTAAGTTAGCAGTCGTCAACTAGATTTAAAGTTATGTCTGTCTGTCCCTTCGTCCGTCCGTCTGTCTGTCTCTCTCATTGTTTCTGTCAATACTTTAACTCGTTACTTCAACGTCGTCTACGTCCACATTTTGTTTTGTTTTTGTATTTATTTATTTGCGTTTAGTTGCTGCTGCTAGTTGTGGTAGTTGTTGCATGGTCCCCAGTTGACATCAGATTTCCATATTGGTCTTGAAGTTATTGGGAAGTTAGTTGCTCAGAATGCAAACGACTCAAGATTTATGGTTAGTATTGTTGTATTCTTTGGATACATTTGGGAAAATATGGAAATTACTTTATTTTCGTTTTTGGTAAAACCAATATACATACAAATAGTTAGGATACGACAAACGACTGACTACAATACAAATGTAGTTGATCGTAGTGCTGGTAGTAGTAGTAGTTGATTTTTTCATCTAAAATTACGTTAAACTTGTAAGGATACTAAAACGAAAAGGCATACTTCTGCTTCTTTTTGTTAAATTGGTTTCTTCACATTTTTTGTTTTTTTACTTATTGTTGTATATTTTCTTAAACATTTTATCAGATCAAATGTATTTTAAAATATTGTTTAGACATGGTGAGAGAGTAAGAGTTAAATCCTCCTTAATACTGAGTCAATTCATCTTTAGCAACCAACAAAATTCAAACGTATCTCATTTAAACCTAACGGTATTTGTTGATTAATGGTTTCAAAGCATTTAACAGTATACAGATTCTTTTCAAACAATACCTTTTTTTAATGTAGAGATTTTTGCTTTTTTTCTTCACAAGACCGGAAAAAAAAATATTGACAACTTATTTCCATTGTCAATCAATTAATTGAGAATTAATGTTAGGCTTCATTAAATGTTGAGTGAAATGATGAAATGATAATTCTTTACGTTTAAGTCCATTAACAAAATTCTGAAAAAGAGTTATTTTTGACAGATGACAACTCCGCTCAAAACTTTTCTTTTCACTGTTATTGAGGATGTTTTTAATGTAAGGAAATGATACGCAAAAATATGCTAAATGGTTTTTTAATAATTATATTTCAGAGGAATTAGGTTTAAAGAAGCGTATGCGTTAATGAATCTTTAATTTAAACAAAATTTTGAAGATTTTGCGATTTGAGCTTTTTAATGTTATCTTTGGGAATGTAAGTTTTTAAGTTGTAGGAATCAAGGTTTTAAGGAAAATGTAATAGTTCCTCATGTTCTTCATTATTTACGGGTTTCATTGTCTTAAAAATATTAGTAAGGATCATTTAGTTATTGTCCTTTTTTGAATTTATTAAATCCTTGGCAACCTTTATTAGTTTCCAGTAAAATTTTTTTATACAAATTATTGTTATTTTTGATATTTGTCAATGGCACGATTCTAAAGAGTATTATGGTTACATTAAACATTGTTTTTGAATGGTAAAAGTACTATTGAAGTCCAATAATGGATTGATAAATAAAACAAGTAAGAAAGTATGGTCGGTCAAGCCCGACCATATAATACCCTACACCAAGTAAATGAGTAAAAATATTTTTCTTTTAAAATTTTAATAATTTTTATTTTTGAGTGATTTTCGGAAGTGGGCCTTATATGGGAGCTATGACCAATTATGGACCGATCACCATAAAATTAGGTCGTGTGATTTATGTCTATATTAAAGTTAACTATGTTGAATTTTGTGTGTATACCAACATTTTTAAGCGATTTATGCACGTTAAAGTGATTTTCGGAAGCGGGTCTATATGGGAGCTATGACTACTTATGGACCGATCGTAACAAAATTTGGTGACATGAATTTTGTATATACAAAACTTATTTGGAGCGAAATTTGTGTAGATACATTGATAAATTAAACATTTATGACCGATAAAGTCCATTTCGAGGGGACATTTGTATGGGGGCTAGGTGAAATAATGGACCGATTTCAGCCAGTTTCAATAGGCTTGGTCCTTGTGCCGAAAAAGTAATATGTACCAAATTTGATCGAAATATCTTCAAAATTACGACCTGTACTCTGCGCACAAGGTTTACATGGACAGCCAGCCAGCCAGCCAGCCAACCAGACGGACGGACGGACGGACGGACGGACATCGTTTAATCGACTCAGAAAGTGATTCTAAGTCGATCGGTATACTTTAAGGTGGGTGTTAGACTAATATTTTTGGGCGTTACAAACATCTGCACAAACGCATAATACCCTCCCCACTATGGTGGTGTAGGGTATAATGAGAAGTTGAAGAATCTGAAGCTTTGTATTTAAAGACTGTAATTGGACTCTATTGGATACCTAGGCCCCAAGCTGCTCACATCACATCGCAGAAACTCGGACAAAGGGGATTTGCCGGGGTACTGTGGTGTAAGCGTACGATTAATATGGGTTTATGCGACTATGGACAGACGAGATGAATCACAGAGACTACTTGTGTACAGTGCTGCCAACTTTTTTTTGGAGAAATCGTCAATTTACAACAAAAAAAATCGTCAAGTTAAAAAGAAAAAATCGTCAAGACAAAAATACGTTAAAAATACCAAAAACATTTTTTTATTAACTTTATAAATATTTTTATTTTATTTACATGTAAATAAAGTTATTATTTTAAAAAAAATAATTAATTTAATTTTGGTATTATGTGACTTTACTCTGGTAGATTTCTGTGTGACATTTTTTTAAAAAGTAATTTTTAATTGCTATATTAAAACACTGAGAATTATTTAACTTAAGATAATCTTTTGAAAACAATATTCCTTGTAATGTTGAAGAATCCAAAGCATTTCTGATTTTTGTTTTATTTAAATTTACAGTATTAGTGCCATTAAACTCGAAACAAATTGTGTTAAAATTGGGAAGGCCTTTGCATTATTGACTCTCTTTAAATTAGAAACATTTTTCCAATGTTTCGAGTTCGGTGAATTTCATATTACGTAATTCTCGAACTTTATTATCAAGTTCTTGATATTCTTTTCCATTTAATAAATTTGGAATAAGTTTGGCCAATTGTAAAATTGAATCATTTTTTTTGTTCAATGGAGTTAATCCTTCTAAAAGTTTATCGCCAAAATCAAAACGTTTTAAAATTTGTGAAACCAATTCAATATAAAATTGGACGCGTCTGCCTTTCAATTTGTACATTGCAAATGGGGACTTACAAAATTTGAATTTTAGGAAAAAAGGTTACCATATGTTTTGCTTTTAAAAAATCATCATTTTTGTTCGCGGGAAAAATGAAAAATCGTCAATCGTCATTTTAATAAATTTGACTTAAAAAATCGTCAAAATGACGATAAATCGTCAAAGTTGGCAGCGCTGCTTGTGTAGGATGATATGGGAAATATTGTCTGAATTGTTGGATATTAAATCTTCCATTTCATGACTTCTGTAGAAGGTGTCATAACGAGAGAGAAAATCATCTTACGCAGGACTCTTTACGGTTGAAGGGGTACTGATTCCGTACTCCTAACTTTGACCCCTCCTGTCTAGATATCATAACGGTAACGTCTCACCCTTCACCAAATTATACTTTAAAATAAAAAATTTAAATATTTTTATGAAAACAAAATTTAAAAAAAAATTATTTTTTTTTTTAAATTATCATTTAAAATTTTATTAGAGAAGAAATTTAATGGAAAATTTTTTTTTTAATTTTTGAAAAAAATTATTAGTAAAAAAAATTTCATGTCAAAAAGTATTTTTTGGTGAAATAAATTCGGGTTAAAAAATATTTTCCCGATACATTGTGGGGTCGCATATGAAAAATGTGCTGAATGAGCTGAATTCAATAGACAGCAATGAATCAAAGAACACAACATTCAGCAATAAAATCTTACTGTAAAACAGTGATGTTCAAAAATAAAAATGAAGATATTTGGTGAGAGAGCTACCCAGCAAACATAATGTCAAACACTTAAAATAATAACAAAATGAAGAAAGTTTAAATTTAGAATTTTTGTCAAATAAAACCAATTTATTAAATGAATATAATTTAAATTTTAAGGAAATGAAAGAATATACATTATACGGCCGAAATACTCTCAAATTTTTTATTTATTTTTAACTTTGTTTTTTTGTGTTCAATTGTAATTGAAATGCGTGTGTTTGCTATGCTTCATCCAAAAACCAACCAACAACAATGCTTATTGAATTTCTGAAAAAATGAGACATTTATTACGCTCTTTAAAAGAGCGTAACAAATGTGTTTAAATTTTTTAAACAATTGTTGTATGGGATGAACATCACTGCTGTAAAACAATTGAACGGCTTCTTGAAGATAAAATACACAATTGAGTGAAAGAAGAAATGACAAATTCATCCGTTTTAAATGAGAACCTGATTTCACATGAATTATGAAATCCTATCGGAAACTAAACTGTTTTACATTATTAGTTTAAGGATTTTTCAAACCATTATATGGATGATCTGTTTATCTGGATGAACAGATCATCCAAAGTTTTGTATTTTCGAAAAGAGATGGAAACAACGAAAAATCTCTGACAAGGGCGGTTATTGAACTGTGATTGAAATTATTTGGCCAACTTACTTTTCGGTCGTTGATTTGGAAGTGATCCTGATCTTGTTTAATTTCACAGGTTGGTTACATACTGATCACTGGATATGAATGTTTGATATGATTTAGCTTACGGTATCACAGCTGTAACTAACATTGTAAATTAGGGGGCTTTGCTGCAAGCGGCATCTGAATCTACCTAATTGATTCTCTGGTTAATGTTAATCGTTTAGTCATCGCATACTCTTAAATAATGTTTGGCATATTTTGGTGTCGCAGAGGTCATAAAAAACCCGCTAGACATGTCGTGAGAATTTTACATTGTCAGCCATGCCATGTTCTTCAAAAACATTTAAAATTCTACAATAAACACAATAGAAAGTTATGGATCGTAAGTTATTCTCAATATTAACTCAAACGTCCAAAAATCTCGATAAAACCATGGATCTCACAGATCGCACATAACATGAACCAGCTTGACATATCGATGGTAATTGATACTGTCAGCCATATCACACTCTTCCAAGGCATTCTACATTCCATAATGCTCATATTCACGAAGATTACTCGAGTGATCGCTAATCGTTCGTATCAATTGATTTGTTTCAAATCAATCTTACTAAGTATACATATTCATCAAATCCTGCTATGTATATGAACCCAATAAGCACTCAAAAATTTAATTTCAAGTGTTGGAAATTAAATTTGAATTCAATTTGAATTCCAGTCCATTTTTCAATTATTTTTTAAGTCAAACATTATTTTTGAAATATTTCAATATTTTGTTAATTTATTCTTTTTTGTCAAACAAACAAAATTCATCAAATTAAAAAAAAATATTAAGAAACAATTGAAAATAGATTAAACAATTTTTCTATCAAATCAAACATCAGTAAGTAAAATGCGAAAAAGCAATATGGAGTGTATAACAAATTCCTTCCTTATCACACAGAATCCATCGCCAATTTCCAAAAATGAAAGACTCGTCAGTAGATGAAACTCTTAATTATTTTGTTTTAGATTCCCAGAGGAAATCGAAAATAATAAAACTTCAGAATTTTTAATTGATTTGTATTTTAATAATATATAAAACATGTTTTTTTTGCAAAATAAATAGAAATCAAAAAAATTTGAGATTAATTAATTAGAAAAATAAATAAATCAAAGCTTGAATCCGATCGACTTGAATTAAACAATAATTAAAGGATTGAATTAAACTGTATTTGAAAGCTTGAATTCAAGTATTATTCCTACTTGAATTGCATTTTAATTCAAGACTTGAACTCAACTGTATAAACACTGGAATCTTCGACTTGAATTCAAGTTTCCTTTTCACTGGAGAATGCTATTGAATTAAAGCGTAATACAAGTGTATTTCAACCCTTGAAATGTGATTGTATGACTGGAATTAAACTTGCTTTACACTTGAATTCCAGCGAAAATGCTTATTGGGAATAGATTAAATCGGAACATTTTCAAATTGAATTACTAGTAAATAATTAGCACGCCATAGTGGGATCCTGTTTAATTTTGCATATCTTAATTACCAGTGCCTCCAGTGGAAGTGAACTCAGCTCTTTCTACCACATGGACGAATGATCCTAATAGTTGATATAGTGAAAATGTCAACAGCGATCATTTACAAATTACGAGTGTCATATATTTGATCTCATTTTTCCACCATACCACATGCTCTTAAATCTCTAAAATTTAAAGCTAATAGAAGTAGAGGTATGTATAAAAAAACTTGCCTACAATAGTCAAATAAATTGCTAATATGTGGTCACCCAGTGGGAAAATGTTCATCACATATCAAACAGTTCAACTCCCATACGAGGGCAGCATACAGAGAGCTATAACGATGATCATACGTTGACTGATCGTAACTAACAATGTTTTTCAATGATCAGATAATGATGCCAAACAATATCTGTATGACGAAGCAATCGATCGAACTGTGTCATTTTAATATACCTAAGTAGAGGAAAACATACCACAATTTTCTCAATATAATTATATTTTCCACAAAACTCATTTCCTATTGACCCTCTCCCTGCCTCTGTCTCTGCTTCACCTTCAATTCCGGATTCTACTTAAATCAAATGAGCAAAACAAACAAAAAAAAATGTGTCAAAATGTCTATTAATTTTTTCTATCTAATCACATCAATAAAATACTGTTCTGTATGTTCAACTTGGCCAAGAGACCACACATTCAGGTCTTTGCCAGCCTTAATAAAATGCACAAATGTATATTAAATGTAAGAGAATTTAAAATGTCAAAATAAAAAGTCAACTTCATTCATTATTTTGCATGTGTAACGAGCTACTGAAGTTGGCTAAAATATATAACGATACCTTTTTTATAAAAAGAAGCCAGGGTTAGGGAAATAAGTATTTCAAATCAAGTATTCATTAAATTGACGCTATACATACTATCTATCTTTAATACGAAATTTCCAGCTGCCTTTAAAACATTAAAAATATTCAACAAATAGGCTTATTAAAGAACCCTGACTTGAATTCTGCAATACATACATTACCAGAGAATTTACGAATGTTGACTTGCATCAAGTGATCATGTCAATCGATAAACGATCGATTGTAGCACAATATTTCGTCTTTAATGCAAGAGAAACAACAACTAACTAAGATTTGCAAAGCAGCCAACAAGAAGGAACATATTTTAAACAAATAAACAAACAAACACACAGGAGGAAACCAACCAGCTTTGGTAATGATTACCATGAATTCAGCAACATTATAAATTGTTTTAGTAGTTGCTGCTGATGATTATTGTTGTCGCCGTGGTTCTTGTTATTGCTGTTCTTTATTATTGTCGTCTTTGAAATGTTGTCAATACAACATAGCAAAATTGTTGCTGGCTGAGCTACTTGTTGATTTTCCAAATATTCTCAATCCATTTAAAATAAGCAGCTTTGCTTTTTTGCTCTTACTAGTTGGTACTTTGGGAACCCTTAAACGAAAATTACCCGATGCTGGGAAAACATTTTGGTGGCTCACTCGTACATATGTAGTTTTAATTTATTTAGGTGTGAAATATCAAGGGACTTGAGCGGCAAATGTAAAAAATACATTGGCCACTGTAGTATTAAACGAGACAACGAGCTGTTTTTCAGTTAATTTCTATTGTGTTGCGGTTTGTAGTAGTCCATCGTTGGTCGTAGTCACATTTCCCAATTAGAAAGAAATTACGAATAACACGATAACAGTATCACCGGTAACACTTTAATTTTCTCACTGTTTTTTTTTTTTTGGTCTGTTTTCTTTTCTTTCTTCGAGTTGGGCAGAGATTGTGTGATGAGTTTTTTTTTTTTTTTTTTTTGGAAATAGAAGAATTGGTTGATGATGAGGCACGCTTCAGAGCTTTATTTTAGTAATTTGAAACCTCTATTAAGATACAGATTACAAAGAGATTTTGCCTGCTGAAGATTTACTTTTCTGATGTTTGAAATGTGTAAAACAACATAATGGTTAATAAACAAAACTATAAACAGTTTTAATTTATTATTAAATCGCTTCAAATAACCAAACAGTGTGATGCAAAAGTTGTACTTATTATAAAAGTTTTACTTTTTTGTTAAAAAAGAGCTTCTTATTGAAATACGTAGTTACATAATTTGTGAGAAAAAGCTTTGTTTAAAAGAAACCGATTTTTGGTGAACCAAGATTTTTGTTATTTTGTTATTTTTATCAAAAAAGCTTTTATAACTTTTTATTGAAAATACAGCTTCTTAGCAAAAATAGTAATTTTTGGTGAAAATAATAGTTTTTAGCTTCTTATTGAAATATGTAGTTAATTTTTGTGAAAAAGCTTTATTTAAAAAAAGCTATTTTTGGTAAACAAAGTTTTTTTTTTTGGGATTTGGATATTTTTGGTACTTTTTGGTGAAAAAGTACTATTTAGCGAAAATAGTACATTTGGGAGAAAATAGTATTATTTGGTGAAAATAGTACTTTTTGGTGAAAATAGTAATTTTTAGTGAAAATTGTACTTTTTGGTGAAATAGTACTTTTTGGAGTAAATAGTACTTTTGGAGAAAATAGTACTTTTTGGTGAAAATAGCTTTATTTAAAAAAAGCTTTAAAAAAGCGAAAATAGTACATTTGGGTGAAAATAGTACTTTTTGGTGAAAATAGTTCTTTTTGGTAAAAATAGTAATTTTTAGTGAAAATTGTACTTTTTGGTGAAAATAGTCCTTTTTGGTGAAAATAGTACTTTTGGGAGAAAATAGTACTTTTTGGTAAAAATATTACTTTTTGGAGTAAATAGTACTTTTTAGGGAAAATAGTACTTTTTGGTGAAAATATTACTTTTTGGTGAAAAATGTAGTTTTAGGTGAAAATAGTAGTTTTTGGTGAAAATAGTACTTTTTGGTGAAAATAGTACTTTTTGGAGAAAATAGTATTTTTTGGTGAAAATAGTAGTTTTTCACGATGAAAGTACATTTTTGGTTAAAAAAGAGCTTCTTATTAAATCATTCTTGTAAAAAAGCTTTGTTTAAAAAAGTAATTTTTGGTGAACAAAGTATTTTGTTATAAAAGCTATTTTTATTAAAACAAAGCTGTTTAAAAAAGCTTTCATTGGTGAATTTGGTGAAAAAAGGTTTTTAAAAAAGCTATTTTTGGTGAACAAAATATTTTGTTACAAATGCTATTTTTAACAAAGATATTTAAAAAAGCTTTCATTGGTGACTAAAAATTATGAATTTGGTGAAAAAAGCTTTTTTGGTTCAAGCTTATTTGCTTTAATTAGATTAACCCATTATCTTATTCAAAACTTGTTTGTTAAAAAAGTAATTTGTTAGAATTTGTTGATCAAAAAAGTTTTTATTGGTTGAAATTGATTTGGCTGATTTTCAACAGAAATACAAAAATTGCGGAATTTTTTAAAATTTGTAGCTTTTATTTTGAGACATTTGTACAACAGAAATGTATTAAAATTATTGGCTATTATTAGCTATGACCTTTTCCCATCTTTCTGACAACATATAGATTCCGAGCCAAAAGAACTGATCATCTTTTGAGGCCAAGAAGGAATTAAGACAATATCGGATACTCTGTTCCAAAGTGAAACGTTTCCCAGAGAGAGCGTTCTAAATCAATCGAAACAAATAGTATTCGGACGGGGCAAAGTCTGGACTACAAAGCGAGTGGGACAAAACAGGTATTGCAACATGTGGCCGAGCGTTGTCATCATCGAATATTACTGGGTGTTTTTCGGTCAATGCTCGCTTCAAACGTAACAGTTGCATTCGGTATAGGTCAGATTTCAGATGCTCCCACTAAATACAGAGAATTACCTTAGCGCCATGGATATTTGACATGGTGTCGAATCGGCTGGCCGATCTCTTACGCTTCGGGTTATTTGGGGGATTCAAACGGCCTCCTAGTAGGTCGTATTGTCATAATGTCATATAATATTTTTTTAGTTTAAACAAATTCTTGTTGTGCTGAAAACAAAAAAGTGTTATTTTATGACAAACCAATTAACGTAGTTCAAAAAGTCTTATTAGTTTATAACTTTTTGTTTGAAACTCAACAAACATCTGTTTAAACTAACAAACATATTTTATGACATTATGACAATACGACCTAATAGGAGACCGTTTGAATCCCCCAATTGTAATGAATCAATTTTTAATCGCAAGTAATGATTCGGTGCAGAAAAGATTTTTTTTATAGCTTTCAAGCATCATTTCGGACATGTAAAATCATCTTTCAAGGTCTCTTGGATTCAATATGTATGGTACCCAATTTCTCTGCTTTTGGATAAATCATGCTGCGTTTTGAAATTGCTGCTTGAGTAGCTCCCAATGATGTTGCAAGCTATTGTTGAGTTTTACAATAATCTTCATATAGTAATGCATCCAATTCTCAAACTTTTTTAGCTGGCCTGGGCGATCTTTTTCTACCATGTCAAAATCACCACTTCTAAACCGAACAAACCATCTCTTGCACATTGAATGCGATGAAGGCATTGAAGACATTCACCATAAACTTTGGTGAGCCATCGGAAGGTTTCTGAAAACTCGTAAATTGATCAATATTCAAAGACAAACAGAGAAATATTATATAAATTAGTTAAAGATCAATCAGATTAATTCTAAACTTAATCTTAATGAATGATAATTTAACATCCACACTGTCTTTTCCTGCAACTGTGTGCTTGTGAATCTTCTCTAGAAACCAAAAACATATAGATACAAACATCTAATGGTGTACATACATATGTATGTATGTATGTAAAACAAATAAAAATATTAATACTCTCAGCTGGCAAGCGGTAAAATTAAGATGATCAAAGATTTTGCGAATTAAATAACTAAACAGCTTAAAACACAAACCGCTTTAGAAAAAGAGAAACACACACAAACTAACGTTAAATAAGTAGAGGGGGAAAATAGTAGTGATGCGTCAAAAGTAACATGATATGTGGTCAACTCAACTCAAGTCAACGGGTCCATCTTATGCTTGTACTCATATACAACATACCTACATATATAAAAGTATTTGTATAAGACTCGAGCATAGATGTAGCTGAACAACAAGAGTTTGTCATGGATATTCATCCATCCATCTATGCAACGAAGTTCCAACCGAAAGCAGTAGCCCACCAGTATTAGAATAGATATTAGAGGCTCTGTTAATAATAAAATTCAAATAAAAATAAACATTATGGAGCAAAAAAAAAGCAGTAAACAGCAAACGATCACACACGTTAAGGTTCACTGCTTCCTTTTATTTATTTTTTTCTACAGCTACTTCTCGTACGTCTCCAACTCCCTTCCTTGTGTCTTCACAATGTCAGCTTCTTCTGTTTGGAACACATGCGTTTATAAGTATGCACATACGTACGACTACGAATGAGTATTCATTCATCTTAGTTGTGGTTATTTTTGTTAAGATTGTGTAATACAATCTACTTGTACGAGTTAAAGTACAACACGGATACTTTTTATACACATACGCTTAAGTTGAATGCTACAGCTTAAATAAAATGTTAGTAAAGTGAATTTGAATTATACTAGTCTACCATCAAAGTCTCCTCCAAGAGAGTTCGTTTTGAACCCTCTCGATTATACTTAGTGCTATGCGATAATGACTTTTCTTAGATCCATCTTAAAGATCATGTCACGATCTTAAGATCGTTCTCGAGTTATAAGACATTCAACGCGAACTGACAGTCAAATGATCATGGCATATCAAAGGAAGGCGAGTGGAACTAATCACTAAGCATACCACAGTTTCATTAAAAGTTTATTGACGATCTTGTAGCCTTATAGCTATGTTTTCCTGCATAATAACTGATGTTGGATGATCTAAGTGAAATCCGCTTCGCAGCGATCGAAAACAAATTGTCCACATTTTTCTCTGAGTGTATTCTAAAACGTGTATATTGTTATTTAGCTTTTTGACTTTTGCATGTCTAATAATACGACTTAATAACTTAATGTTATTTTTTTGCAGTTTATGTTTTTTGTCGATTTATTTTTTTCTCATCCATACAAACATACATAAATGGATGGATGGTTAGGTAGTGGTCACATTATTATGTGTCTAATATTATTCTTTGGTTTGTGTGTGTGTGTGACTATTTGTGTGTGGGTCCTCTAAGTCTAACAGCAAATTTAATTAGACACTTTTGTATGCACGAGTTCATGTTACGATAACGTCGAAGACGACAACGACGGTGTTTGAAGTATGTATGTATTTGTATGCGAGTCAGTTTGTACTCACATTCATACATACAAACGTGGAGTTAATTCGCAACGTATAAGTACTAAATATATTTTATTTATACAGTCAGCCTTAAAATTAGATGAACAGTCATTTCGAACGAACAAGTTTAATTCTAGTTCAGTTCTAGTTCAGTTCTAGTTCAGTTCTAGTTCAGTTCTAGTTCAGTTCTAGTTCAGTTCTAGTTCAGTTCTAGTTCAGTTCTAGTTCAGTTCTAGTTCAGTTCTAGTTCAGTTCTAGTTCAGTTCTAGTTCAGTTCTAGTTCAGTTCTAGTTCAGTTCTAGTTCAGTTCTAGTTCAGTTCTAGTTCAGTTCTAGTTCAGTTCTAGTTCAGTTCTAGTTCAGTTCTAGTTCAGTTCTAGTTCAGTTCTAGTTCAGTTCTAGTTCAGTTCTAGTTCAGTTCTAGTTCAGTTCTAGTTCAGTTCTAGTTCAGTTCTAGTTCAGTTCTAGTTCAGTTCTAGTTCAGTTCTAGTTCAGTTCTAGTTCAGTTCTAGTTCAGTTCTAGTTCAGTTCTAGTTCAGTTCTAGTTCAGTTCTAGTTCAGTTCTAGTTCAGTTCTAGTTCAGTTCTAGTTCAGTTCTAGTTCAGTTCTAGTTCAGTTCTAGTTCAGTTCTAGTTCAGTTCTAGTTCAGTTCTAGTTCAGTTCTAGTTCAGTTCTAGTTCAGTTCTAGTTCAGTTCTAGTTCAGTTCTAGTTCAGTTCTAGTTCAGTTCTAGTTCAGTTCTAGTTCAGTTCTAGTTCAGTTCTAGTTCAGTTCTAGTTCAGTTCTAGTTCAGTTCTAGTTCAGTTCTAGTTCAGTTCTAGTTCAGTTCTAGTTCAGTTCTAGTTCAGTTCTAGTTCAGTTCTAGTTCAGTTCTAGTTCAGTTCTAGTTCAGTTCTAGTTCAGTTCTAGTTCAGTTCTAGTTCAGTTCTAGTTCAGTTCTAGTTCAGTTCTAGTTCAGTTCTAGTTCAGTTCTAGTTCAGTTCTAGTTCAGTTCTAGTTCAGTTCTAGTTCAGTTCTAGTTCAGTTCTAGTTCAGTTCTAGTTCAGTTCTAGTTCAGTTCTAGTTCAGTTCTAGTTCAGTTCTAGTTCAGTTCTAGTTCAGTTCTAGTTCAGTTCTAGTTCAGTTCTAGTTCAGTTCTAGTTCAGTTCTAGTTCAGTTCTAGTTCAGTTCTAGTTCAGTTCTAGTTCAGTTCTAGTTCAGTTCTAGTTCAGTTCTAGTTCAGTTCTAGTTCAGTTCTAGTTCAGTTCTAGTTCAGTTCTAGTTCAGTTCTAGTTCAGTTCTAGTTCAGTTCTAGTTCAGTTCTAGTTCAGTTCTAGTTCAGTTCTAGTTCAGTTCTAGTTCAGTTCTAGTTCAGTTCTAGTTCAGTTCTAGTTCAGTTCTAGTTCAGTTCTAGTTCAGTTCTAGTTCAGTTCTAGTTCAGTTCTAGTTCAGTTCTAGTTCAGTTCTAGTTCAGTTCTAGTTCAGTTCTAGTTCAGTTCTAGTTCAGTTCTAGTTCAGTTCTAGTTCAGTTCTAGTTCAGTTCTAGTTCAGTTCTAGTTCAGTTCTAGTTCAGTTCTAGTTCAGTTCTAGTTCAGTTCTAGTTCTAATATCTTGCTTCTTATTTCAATTGCTTATTACTAATTTCATAATTTTAAACTTTCGCATTTGAAAACTTTTGTCGTTAAGTGTAAATTTTTAAAATAATGAAAAAAATGTGTAAATAAAATAAAATTTCCTGATGCTTAATATAACCACAATAATGTTGACAGTGTGTTGTGGTTTTTTACTCACGCTTTTCAGCACACACTTCCATACATGTCTTGACATAAATGTGTGTACATATGGCTCTGTATCTTTCCATGTTGAGGCTTAAAAACTCAAAAAGGAGTCTTGTCTGTCTGTCCGGTCATCAAAATTAAACATAATTTTATACAAACATAGAAAAAAAACAAATTACTAAATAAATTTCATGTAAAAAAAATCGCATCGTACTAAATGTCTCAAATGGCCGTTAAGCTGCTCTAGGTGGCACTTCTCACCGATTTTTTATTTTTATTTTTTTTGGTTGGTTGGTGTCATAATAATGTAATAATATTTGCTGTAACTGCAACATAAAGTGATGTTTTGAGTAGTAGTTATAGCTAATTCTGTGATTGTTTTAAATATTAATAAAACTTACCTTTTTTCAATAGATTGGAGGCATGGGGATTGCGACTTTTTGTATTTAACGATGAACAATTCCATCTATGCCATTGAAACTGTAAAATAAAATTTTTATTTTTATAAATATTATTTTCATACAGAATTCATGATTATGAATAAGGATATTCATAGTTGTTTTCTTATTATTTACCTGTATTTGACACTCCCTTATGGCCAGATCTAATCCTTCTAAGGCAGCCGTGGTTACATCACTGGCTTTATAACACAATTCCAATTGATCTTTGGTTAAACCGGGCACTGAACGACATGTTGCCCGACCATCAGGTAAACAATGAAGCCTGCAAGATTAATATTTAAAAAATGTTGTTCTTAAATTTACTGTAAAAATAAATTATTTTCCATAGTTGGAAAATTTGCAAAATATATGGGAAAGTAATTAACAAGGTAATTGCACAAATTATAGCTAAAATAATCTTAAATGAAGTGAGACCTGCACTGAGACAACAGCAAGTGGGATTTATACCTCACAAATCAACTATAGATCACATAAACAATCTCGGACTGATCGTCGAACAATCGGTAGAATAGCAAACTCCTCCATATCTGCACATTATATACTTTCAGAGAGCCTTCGCGAAACTAAACTATTGCGTCATTTGGGAACACCGGCTACCAAGTTGGACATGGCAAAACACTCAGTACACAATCCCCCTCTCTGATCTCACAAGAAACTAGCTGAATATATCAGAATCAACTGAGGAGGCTTGAAAAGAAGGTGAATACAATATATGTCAGCAAAAAAAGTCTGATATCTAACGTGAAATCAGCTCTCGTTTACGGATGTGGACGTGAAATGCTGCTCCAATATATATTCAAAGGATGCTAGTCTTTACGGAGGCCTTGTTGGTCTCGAGCTATCTGAAACATCAGGCTTTGGGAACAATCTCATCAGCAACCTATTCTTATAGAAATAAATTGCTGGAGATTTTAGAAGACCATGGAATGACATCTCAAGAAATTATATAGAGTGGAGCCCGCAAGACAGCTTGAGAAAATCACGAATGGCTCACA
Source organism: Calliphora vicina (assembly GCF_958450345.1). Lineage (NCBI taxonomy): Eukaryota > Metazoa > Arthropoda > Insecta > Diptera > Calliphoridae > Calliphora > Calliphora vicina. The sequence goes on from NC_088781.1 coordinate 7,126,198, forward strand.
CTTAGAGACGAGGATAGACGCAGAAGTAGCAGAGATTAAAAATTGATTTTGTATTATCTTAAAAATTCTTAATTTTTTTTAAAATTGTAGCTTTCATTTTGAAACATTTGAAACATTCCGGAAATTTTTATCGGGATTTTTCGGACCAACATTGTACAACCAAATAGAGTTATTTTATACTTCTTTTAAAACGCTGGTAAAATTCTAAGACTATATATTCCAAAAAAAATGTAATTGTTTTTGGTGTAATTTAGTATTAAAAAATTCCGGGAATTCTTAATTTTCTCCCGGGAAATGAAAAAATCCGGGAAATTAGAAACCCTAATTCCAAGCCAAAATAACTGTTCATCTTTTGAGGCCAAGAAAGAATGAAGACAATTTCGGATTCTCTGTTCTGAAGTGAAGTGTATCCAGAGAGAGTGTTCTGCATCGATCGAAACGAAATGTAATCGGACGCGCCAGGTTCTGAACTAAACTTAAAACTTCCTAAACACTTCTTCCTAAATAGTTTTTAACAGGTGGCCGAGCGATGTCATGATGGAATTATGTATATTTCATATCTGGCCATTTGTTCTGGGCGTTTTTCGGCATATGCTCGCTTCAAATAAATCAGTTGCTTTCGGTTGTGTGATGGTCTGGTCGGATATCAGTAGCTCATAATAGATAAGACGGTTTTGCTCTCACCAAATACAGAGGATTACTTCCGATGCCCCAAAATAACGTAAAAAGCTTAACCACTTTTTTTAGCACAAATTTGTTTGACGTGTTTACTCTTACAAGTGTTTTGTAAGATCAAACAGCATCAAATAAATTAAAACTAAATTTTTTGTTTTGAATATTATCAAATAAATATATTTTATTTAGTGGTTACGTCTTTTTCGTCAAATATTTGTCATGTGTGACCCTACCTTTACATACACGATTCATAAATCAATATTTCCGGAATTCTTCCGGCTCGGTTGTTATTTAAAATCGAGAAAATCTGTCCAAAAATGGCTAAGAAAAAACCAGGACAACCTCGATTTTTGACCTATATCTGGATTACTAAGTTATTAATATAGACAATATGGATATCTAATGATAGATATTTCAAAGACCTTTGCAACGACGTATATAACCATAGTAAGTTGGACCTACAATGGGTCAAATTCGGGAAAAATATTTTTAACCGGACTTTTTTCATCAAAAGTTTTTTTTTCGCTAAATATTTTTTAAAAAAAATTAAAAAACAAAAAAAATTTTAATTTAAAAAAAAATCGAAAAAAAAACATTTTTCCAAAAAATTAAAAAAACAATTTTTGAAAAAAAAAATTTTGTTTACCTAAAAATATTTAAAATTTGTATTTTAAAGTATAATTTGGTGAAGGGTATATAAGATTCGGCACAGCTGAATATAGCTCTCTTACTGGTTTATATTTAAACTTTTCGGTTTTGGGGGAGGGATTTTCTCTTTTGCACCCCCCGGATACGCGCCTGCTTCAGATACAATATAATTAGTATAATTAATAGTCAGCAACCCTCTTATTAAAGGAAATTATTATCAATGAAGCAACATTTCATTTGTCATGAATAAAATGAAATGAAATGCCTTTTATTTTAATCAATTTTAATACGTTTGCAATTTTTTGTTTTTCATTAAACTTAAAAAGAAAGCTAAATCATCATACGATTAACAATTAAATTACAAATTACATTATTATTAACCAAATATTATACAATATATAGAAGTTTTCTTAATTAATGTGGAATTTACATGGCATACGTTTAAAATTGATTAAAATGGTTTTCGAATTACGTAGTCGTACGTAACTATGTGAATAAAGTATCAATCAATCCTTCTACATATGTTCTATTATCAAGCCAAGTAAATAAATAAATAAACAAACAAAAAAACTATTTAGAAAAAATAAAAAAAAAACATAAAAAGAAACTACAATGAACTGATAAGAAATGACCGGGAGAAGCCATGAAAATATACAAAATTTGTTGAGACTTATTTCGTTTCAAACTTTTGAATTCAACGTTTGTGTGTAAACAAAATATTAAATTATTTTCACAATGAAAACATTTCCGCAAATTCTCATAGTTTTGTTATTAATAATAAAAGTAAGTTTAAGAAATTATTTGAAATTAATAAGACTAAAGTGAAATTTCAAAATTTCTTTTAACAGAATTTCGCTCAAGAACTGGAAATTCAAGAAATTACTAAAGATTATGCTACCACAAATGAAGAACTGGAGGCCATACAATATATTACCACGGAACATTCTATAACAAATGTAATATTGGAAATAACGCCAGAAAATCTTACTGATACCTCAATAAAATCTAAAGAAATTGAGGAAAATTCTACTACCACGATAAAAATTAACAATGATAAATTATTTGCTGAGCAGACTGGAAATGAAGAAATTCAAACGATTTTAAATGACTTAACAAATCATCAAGATGAAATCAAAGATATATCCAAGAAGTCTTCAGAATCTGTGGTCGATGTAATAGCTACTACTACAAGTATTCCAGAAGAATCTAAAGATATAGCCGAAAAGTCCACAGAAAATCGGATTGATGAAACTACTACTACAGTAAATAATCTGAATGAAAACAAAGATATTTCCGAAAAATCAACAGAATCTCTAAACGATGTTACTACTGATTTTACAAATAAACAAGAAGAATCTAAAGATAAGTCCGAAAAGTCTACAGAAAATCGAATTGATGAAACGACTACTACTGTAAGTAATCTAGAGGAAAACAAAGACATTTCCGAAAAGTCAACAGAATCTCTGGTTGATGTAACTGCTACTCCTCAAAATAAGCCAGAACAAACTAAAGACATATCAGAAACCTCCACAGAATATCTGATTTCCGAAAAGTCTACAGAATTATTGGTAGCTGAAACGACCAGCCCTACCACTGTTGACTATGAACCGAACACAACGCCCTTAAACACTCTGGAGGATTATGCTGTTAAACAAATGAATTTCATACTGGATCACTTGCTAATGGAGACCCAAGAATTTGTAGCAACAGTTTTGCAAGCCTCTGTTAATACGGTATTCCAAAGAGACTATTTAAAACGTTATGCAGAGGGTTTAAATCGCCTATTAAATCCTGACACTGACAGCGAGTACAGTGATGAAATTATTGAGGATACAAAAGTTATGACTCAAGATGAACTTTATGAGGAAATTGTTACTAAATTAAATTTCCTTAAAAGCAAACCCAGCAAATATCTGCAAAGACATTTACCCCGGGACTGGATCCATGAGTATCGTAATAAAAGAGCTGAATTGGCCATATGGTTGGACAAGGCCTCCGAACAAATGCATAGGGAGTTTAATCGTTTTGTTTCGGAGGAAGAGGATCATATTAAGTATCAATATTTTAGTGAGGCTTTTGATGATATTTCTCGAGCCACCGAGATCCATCATAAATTGGCTTTGTTGGCAGATTTGGTGAAGATTGTGAAAAATAAGAAACAAATAACATTTATGGATTTATACATGCAAACTTAGTTAGTTTTTTTTATCTATTTAATTATATATTTCATAAATATTGAATAAATATATTGTGTTTGTGTGTTTAAACATTTCATATTTCATTGGCTTTTAATTCCTTAAAACGTGCAAATAATTTCTCTCTGTGTACAATGTCATGTTCATCATTGAGTTCCTGCAACAATTCAAAAAGTTCTCCATGACGTTGTATGCCCTGCTCTGAGAAGCGTTGACGTAATAATCTGGCTGCCTTGGAAAATTTATTATTGCATTTGCGCTCCTCTATAGAGAGACGGGCCAACAACTCAAACATGCCCAACAAACCACGACGCAAAATAATATCCTCTCTTTCCTGTTTGGCCAAACCGGATTTAATGGTGGCAATCAGCTGCTGCAATTCCATTAATAAATTCTCCTTGTCTTGTATGCTGCCACCCTCATCCCTCAGCCTCTGGGAGTTGACTCGATATTGATGCAACAATTCGGCTGTATTGCCTCGTTCCCCAAGGGGTATGGAATCCAATAGTCTATCCGTAAACTCTTGAGTCATCTTCAGCATATTGTCCAGTTTAATGTTCATTATAATATCCACATAATTGTAGAATTGTGCAATCAATTTACTTTCATCTTCGCTGTTATTAATGTAAGCTGATTGTTGAGCAGCTTCAGCTGAGATGACCTGCTTGTGCCAACAATAATAAAACGCAATTAGTTTTTAAATTGTTTCTATGTTTGTTTGTCCAACTTACTTCTAGACCGATCGCTATTAAAATTATAAATGTTGTTGTTGAAAATTTGAAATTCATGTTCCACCGATAATTGTTAGAATTATACTGTCGCCTTAAGCGTTCACTTGCATTAGTTCCATTAGATTTTTTGTTTTAATCTCTGTTTTTAATTTCTATTTACAGTTTTAATCTCTCTCTCTTGGCAATGAAATCTCATTTGTTTCTTACTCTTTTCAATTCATTTTATTATCATTGTGTACTTGCTCACTGACTAATTAATTGATTGTTCTAAAAATACAAAGAAGAATTGAAGAAGAACAAGTAAGAGTATTATATTCGGCTGTGTCGAATCTTATGTAGCTACTTATCAATATAATACTGACACATTTTTATCAAGTTTTACCAATTTTCAATTCCAAATGTATCATAGAGCCATATTCTGGAAGATATTTGTCTGGGTGCTAGGAGAAATCGTGGACCGATTCTTATAATTTGTTTTTTTATAATATGAATAAAATATGGAGAATTTCCTAGTATTATCTGCAATATACTTAAGGAAAATTGCAAAAAAGTTTTGAAAAACAGTCTCCAGTCTCACATGTTGGTTCATAACTCTGGTTCTACTTGGCCGATTTTGACCATTTTCAATACAAAACATTTCAGAACAACAATAATATTTGAGGAAACTTTTATCTCTCTAAGTATTTCCCTGTCAGACGGACATTCGGACGGCCATAGATAGATCGGCTTAGAATTTTATTAGGACCCAGACTATATATACATACTTTATATATTTCGATGTGTTACAAACAGAATGACAAAATCAATGTGCCCCATATTCATGGGCATGGGGCATTCGGCTGTGCCGAATCTTATATACCTACTCACCAATATAATACTGATTCATTTCTATTAAGTTTTACCTATTTTCGATTCCAAACTTTCTCATATTTGTGGTTCATAACTCTGGTTCTACTTTCAATATCAAACATTTCAGAACAACAAAGAATATTTGAGGAAGCTTTCATCCCTTTAAGTCCTTCCCTGTAGGCCAAATTGTGCCTTCATCAGACAGACGGACATACGGGCATACGGACGGACATAGCTAAGTCGTCTTAGAATATTATTACGATCTAGAATATATACATTTGTGCGTCTGCGATGAATATTTCGATGTTTTACAAATGGATTGACAAAATCAATATGACCCTATCTTCATGGTGATGGGTATGAAAAGAGTATTTATTGTGTAAAAGTGTAGAGAAAGATCCACATCTCTTTGCTTTTAAACTGAAAAACAAATTTACACGGTGTATTAGATTTGTCATTCGATTGGTAACTTAGGAAATTAATTGAGATGGTGGCAAAAAGGCCGAGGCGCTGAAATCATTGTTTGACTAATATGTTGTAAAGTCGGATCTCAACATATATAAGTCTCCTGGGCCAGATGGAATACCAGCGCTGGTCTTGAAACAGTGCTCTTCGATGTTAGCTCGTCCATTAGCTAACCTTTTCAGCATTTCCTGTATGTTGAAAGGGAGAGGCTAATAACCCTAAAATATGTTCTGCAATAGCAATTTGTTCTGCACTTTCCAAAGTTATGGAAAGATGACTCTCTACGGGAGACTCGCTTGTTTCATTCACCGTCATTCCTTCACCGTTTAGGCGAAAGTAAAATGGTGGCTCTAAATATTTCCAAGAGTCGCATGGTGCAGTTTTATCGAAAGATATTGCTTTTGGTGTTGGTATTAACTTCTCTCGATTTATATCGAGCTTTCTCAGAGATCCCACTGTATAAGTTGTTATAGATGGGATCTTATCAAACGAGTTCAAGATAAATTCAGGGGTACAGCAAGGCTCCGTTCTTTCTCCTACTCTATTCCTTATATTTCTATACGACCTTCTACATCAAACTTCCAACCTATCTACTATTTGGCAGATGACAGCAACATTTGCCATTCATATTCATTAAATTAGAAACCAAGCCTGTCGGAGATTGGGTCAATAAGGTAAAACATGAATGATTCCCTTAATCGAGCCCTTCTGACAATCTCTGAATGGGGTCTTGCGAATAGGTTCGCTTTAAACGCTCGCAAGACTCAGTGTTGCATGTTGACACAAAAACGAACGACAGACCATGTCGCTTCATATGTATTTTTTGGGTGGTGTAAATATTGTGGAATCAGATGCTCTTGGTGTTCTGGGCATGAGAATACAATGTGATGTCCGCTGGTTTAAACACATTTTTCAAGTGTCGGAAGAAACATTCAAGTGTCTCATATTTCTAAAACGGTGTAGGAATTACTTCACTCCATCTGATCTCCTCACTATTTATACCACCTAACTATATCCTACCGAAAATGGAATACAACTCCCATGAATGGGTCGGTGCTTCAAAGTCTATTTTGGAGCTTCTCGGCCGCGTACAGGAGAGGGCGAAGGTGATTGATGACAGTAAGGTATCCAACTCTATTGATTCGCTGGAGCTCCGTAGAAATGTGGGCTGCGTTTCACTGTTCTATCGGTACTAGAATGGAATGTGCTCTGATACCCTCAAATTTTTACATAATATATGTTTTTCCTCAAGAACACATCCCTTTGTGGTCGATTGGCCAGTGGACCGCACAACACATACTATGTACATATGTGGAAAAAACTTCCCGCTGAAGTGTTTCCTGACATTTTCAATGTAGGAAAGATTCAATCGAATGTCCACAAACACTACTTACTCTTTCCTCCCACCCATAACCTATTTTCCTAGTTCTAACACAATGCTTTGAATGAATAGGGGCTATCCTCTGAATGCTGGTACAAGAAGAAAACAAAAAATACATCCCCGGGGCCATAAAGGCCCTTCCGAACAATTTTCTTCTGCACATTGCCAACATTGGGCAGTCGCCTAGATTTGAGATGTGAATTTTGACAGAGTAGTGAATCCTTTTGGTTTTCCGGTAAGCTATATTTCCACCATCCAAGAATTTTTGGGTAGTCTTTTCTTCTTGCTACCTTGGGGATTCCTGACGGGATCTTTTCTTATGGTATCACCAATCGATTTACATTTTACGTCGGTATAAGTCGGCATTATAATAATATTTGTGGTTTATTAAAGCTTGAAGTTTTGAGTTCAATATTCCGTTAGTCAGCCAAGTTTCACAGCCATGCAGTAGAATTGCAGGACTAGTGTTATGGTAGATATCCAAGCTGATGAATTCTATTTTTTCTTTTCCAATTCTAGTCGATAGCTGCTTTCCCAGTATCTTCACGTCCTATCATGTTGCCTAGGTAACAGAACATATCTAAGTTGTTAATCATCGACTGAATATCGGAATTTTTTGTGAACAATAGACAAATATCATCGGCATAATTCAAATCTTCCAGCTGACTTGTATTGTATTCCACGAATTTTGGAGTCGATCGTGTTATTGAATATCTAGAGAGCAGATAACCTTGTCTTACACCAGACTTAGGGCAAAAGGGTCGATGAACCGAGCCTTCTGTTTTCGAATTTTGGACCTGATCCATCTATTTATGTTGTTTAAGAGAATTTGGGTGAGTATTTTCCATAGTATTGAAAGAATCAGGGAATCTCTCCTGTATTTCTTAATTACCATTTCAATTACAGCTATTTCTGAAGAGTAGGCATTTATTTGACGGGTAACTTCAGGTGAGTTGTTGAATCTAAATGAGTTGGGGAAGTTGTTCAGTGTTTCCATGAAATGTGTTCGCCATCTTAGCTACTCATGGACGATCGTGGGGGCTGGCTGTCCATCTCTTGATTTGATGAGGATATTGATAGATTTCTTCTTTTCAATGAGTTTACTCGATAAGTCATAAACGGGCTTCATATGATTCAAATATCAGCTGCGACGTTTGCAGTAGTAGCAAGTTCTCCTCATCTCTTTGGTTTTGAGTTCATATTGTTTTTCTAGCTGGATACATTCATTTTTACACACCAACAAAAAAAAAACTAAAATATTAAACAGTTTAGTCTGAATTTCTTGGACTTAACTGGAAGAGAAAAATTTCAAAACTATTTCTAAATTACGCCATAATTATGTACCAACGATTTTTAGTGTATTTTTTGGCCACTATTGATCGTATACATTTGTCTTGCTTAATTTATAATGAGTATCAGTATCAGTTTCAGTTTTTTTTTACATGACTTATTCTCATCGTTTAATTAGATTTAATTGGTAAAATGGAATGAAACAAACGTAGTTTAAGATCACATACGATTGTAGGCGGTGACAGGGGGCTGCTGCATTCAGCTATCTGTTTGTATAACCCCGTATAAATTTAATGATTTATAGAGAATTCGTTTGTAATATAGATCACTAGAGCAAAACAAACTAAAATGAGATAATAAATACAATATATGCATTAATTAACCCATGTTTAGCCACATGTAAATATGAATAAATATTTGAACAAAATCATTTTGCGGTTTCAACAAAATAGTCGCCATGAAATCAAGAATCGCTGGACCACCCATAACTGGTTAATAAGTTCTAATGATCTAACGATAGTCATCATATGATGCCACCTGCATTAGTATTGTTTGTTTTTTATTTTACCGCAACTAAATTGAATGATCAAATTCTACTAGTTTTTGGAATTTTTGTTTAAACTAAATAACCAATTTTTTTTTTTTTTTTTTTTGGTAAAAAGAATTAAGTAGAATCTTTATTAGTTAAAATATAAAATAGTTTCACGCTTCATAAACAAATAAAATTACAGACTATGGCGCACAGTTAGATTGAAAAAACTTAAGTTTATAGACACACTTCTCCTGCTTAAAGGGCATACTTAGTTCCTACGAAGTATAGGTGACACTTCAAAAGGTATATTCTCATTTTAAAGACTTTTTAGGTTCGTTATTGCTGCTTAATTTTATTAAATTTTTAAAGTCAAAAAACTTATTTTTTCTACAGATACATGAAATAAAATTTGTTACGGTCTCGTACAAACTGAAAATGATGAACTTCAACTGATACGCGATTCTCGTACAACATTTTTGAACGTGTGTGAAAATGACACGTACGCATTTTAGCGTAGGATTTTTTTTTTCATTTAATGTATCTACATTAAAACACTAAGAAATCCGAAAATAAACTAATGTAAATCTCGAATAAATACGAGAAAAAAAAACTGTTATAAACCTTTACTTATAACAATATACTCGTACATTTATAGCAGTAAGAGTTTGCGGTACAATTTCAAGCTTAAATTGAATTTATATTCTTAAATTTGATCATTAAAACTAATAAACCCAGTTCTAGTTCAGTTCTAGTTCAGTTCTAGTTCAGTTCTAGTTCAGTTCTAGTTCAGTTCTAGTTCAGTTCTAGTTCAGTTCTAGTTCAGTTCTAGTTCAGTTCTAGTTCAGTTCTAGTTCAGTTCTAGTTCAGTTCTAGTTCAGTTCTAGTTCAGTTCTAGTTCAGTTCTAGTTGAAATCTAAGCCAGTTTTAAATAAGAGCTATTTCCTAGAAATTTTAAGATTCGGAATATCCAAAGATCAAGTGTTCACTGTTAAATTTTTCACTACTGTAAACCCTACACAAATGTAACCAACTTTCCCCTCTTTTGAGCTGTTTTTAAGTCATGTAGAGTGCAAAGACGCCACTTAACTAAACATTTGTAGGGGTTTCATTTGTTTTTTGTTTTTTTTTTGGTTGATGTTTAAAAACAAATTTATCTATAGTTTTTGATCACCTTTTGACCTTGAACATGCCAACATGTTAGTCAAACAATGATTTGCCACAGCAATATTTTCTTAATCTTTCTCTAAACGGCATGAGGTGTGGCTTGTGGGTTTTTATGATTTCTTTTTGGTTTTTGAAATCCTAAAGTTCTCTTTTATACAAAAAGAAGCCACTTTGGACATACAAAAAACCTAAAAAAATTTGTTTGGTTGCTGCTGTTGCTGCTGATGGCGATGACTCTTTTTATGATGGTGATAAACAAATTATGAAACAATTTCATTTCAACAAATCTGCGTATTTGATGTCTTCAAAAACATGGTGGATGTGGAATTATGAAGTATAATATCTTTAATGTCTGTTATGTGTTGGAACCTGTCTGTCTTGTGACATGTCAATCATTTCATTTCGCATTCATTTATGCCGGATGGTGAATCACTTGCTCACTTACTCGCTTCACCTCTAGACGAATATTGTTTAAAACGTTTTATTGTGTTAGATTTAAACAAATCTAATACATAATCGTAATCATAAAAAATATGTCTGTGTGTTTGAAATATTTATGATTATTATTGCAGATTTAGTTTTAATTAAATTCTCGAGAAAAAAAAAGAACAGATGGAACAAAAAACAAACATTATTAAAATTAAAATTCCATGAATTTGAAGCAAAATCTGATGTTGGAAATCAGCAAAAATGCAGTAGCATTTCATTTGGAAACCATTAAAATATGACGTATGTTTGATTAAATCTGTAAAATGTTTTAAGCGAAAAACAAACAATAAGTGGCAATTTGTTCTCAGCCAACCCAAGGTTAATTATTTTAGCAACCTTTTTTTTTTTTGTAAAAAAGATTTTATTTTCGGTTTTTGTTCTATGATTGTGTCTGAGTATAAGTTAGTATCTTCTATGACTGAATGTCTGCTTAATTTGATTTGCAAACTTCAGAGTCTTTCATCAATGTATGTACTATGTATGTATACGTTTTTTACATTGTTCTAAACCTCAACAAAAAAATGTTGCTTCTCTCCACATTCCTAATAAATTGAAATTGTTGTAGTTTTTGATTTAATTTTAATTTTAGACTTGCGGTTTTTACTGTGTATTTTTGTTGTTGTTGCTGTTGTTTGGTTTAACTCTTGAAATGAAAATTGTTAAAACGATTTTTTTTGTTTTAAATTTTTGTTGTTGTCAGAAGAGTCTTAACCTAAAAGCAGACAATAGATTTATTTCCATATATTCATGGAGTCTTAAATCCTTTATTATTTAATTGACAAAAAAATCAAAATGCTGGAAATTTGTTTAAGTTGTGGGGGTTCCCTGGGTTTGAAAATTAAATATACATAAATCTTTAGGATAAATACTGTAAGGGTGTTTTAAATAATTACAAGTAAAATAAAATGCATTTATACAGAAATATGTCACCTAAACTCGAACTCGAACTCGAACAAGAACTGAACTAGAACTGAACTAGAACTGAACTAGAACTGAACTAGAACTGAACTAGAACTGAACTAGAACTGAACTAGAACTGAACTAGAACTGAACTAGAACTGAACTAGAACTGAACTAGAACTGAACTAGAACTGAACTAGAACTGAACTAGAACTGAACTAGAACTGAACTAGAACTGAACTAGAACTGAACTAGAACTGAACTAGAACTGAACTAGAACTGAACTAGAACTGAACTAGAACTGAACTAGAACTGAACTAGAACTGAACTAGAACTGAACTAGAACTGAACTAGAACTGAACTAGAACTGAACTAGAACTGAACTAGAACTGAACTAGAACTGAACTAGAACTGAACTAGAACTAGAACTGAACTAGAACTGAACTAGAACTGAACTAGAACTGAACTAGAACTGAACTAGAACTGAACTAGAACTGAACTAGAACTGAACTAGAACTAGAACTGAACTAGAACTGAACTAGAACTGAACTAGAACTGAACTAGAACTGAACTAGAACTGAACTAGAACTGAACTAGAACTGAACTAGAACTGAACTAGAACTGAACTAGAACTGAACTAGAACTGAACTAGAACTGAACTAGAACTGAACTAGAACTGAACTAGAACTGAACTAGAACTGAACTAGAACTGAACTAGAACTGAACTAGAACTGAACTAGAACTGAACTAGAACTGAACTAGAACTGAACTAGAACTGAACTAGAACTGAACTAGAACTGAACTAGAACTGAACTAGAACTGAACTAGAACTGAACTAGAACTGAACTAGAACTGAACTAGAACTGAACTAGAACTGAACTAGAACTGAACTAGAACTGAACTAGAACTGAACTAGAACTGAACTAGAACTGAACTAGAACTGAACTAGAACTGAACTAGAACTGAACTAGAACTGAACTAGAACTGAACTAGAACTGAACTAGAACTGAACTAGAACTGAACTAGAACTGAACTAGAACTGAACTAGAACTGAACTAGAACTGAACTAGAACTGAACTAGAACTGAACTAGAACTGAACTAGAACTGAACTAGAACTGAACTAGAACTGAACTAGAACTGAACTAGAACTGAACTAGAACTGAACTAGAACTGAACTAGAACTGAACTAGAACTGAACTAGAACTGAACTAGAACTGAACTAGAACTGAACTAGAACTGAACTAGAACTGAACTAGAACTGAACTAGAACTGAACTAGAACTGAACTAGAACTGAACTAGAACTGAACTAGAACTGAACTAGAACTGAACTAGAACTGAACTAGAACTGAACTAGAACTGAACTAGAACTGAACTAGAACTGAACTAGAACTGAACTAGAACTGAACTAGAACTGAACTAGAACTGAACTAGAACTGAACTAGAACTGAACTAGAACTGAACTAGAACTGAACTAGAACTGAACTAGAACTGAACTAGAACTGAACTAGAACTGAACTAGAACTGAACTAGAACTGAACTAGAACTGAACTAGAACTGAACTAGAACTGAACTAGAACTGAACTAGAACTGAACTTGAACTGAACTAGAACTGAACTAGAACTGAACTAGAACTGAACTAGAACTGAACTAGAACTGAACTAGAACTGAACTAGAACTGAACTAGAACTGAACTAGAACTGAACTAGAACTGAACTAGAACTGAACTAGAACTGAACTAGAACTGAACTAGAACTGAACTAGAACTGAACTAGAACTGAACTAGAACTGAACTAGAACTGAACTAGAACTGAACTAGAACTGAACTAGAACTGAACTAGAACTGAACTAGAACTGAACTAGAACTGAACTAGAACTGAACTAGAACTGAACTAGAACTGAACTAGAACTGAACTAGAACTGAACTAGAACTGAACTAGAACTGAACTAGAACTGAACTAGAACTGAACTAGAACTGAACTAGAACCGAACTACAACTGAACTAGAATCGTTGTTCTTTAATGATATAAACTTGTTAGAAAACAGTTAAGTAAATACATTTATTACCCTGTAAATAATTCAAATCTCCTGTCAATGGCACTTGTGTTTTAATATCAGGATTCTATCATAAAATTCCAAGCTTAATTTTTAACCTTTGTTTCGAAAACTATTTAAATTATTTTTTTGAAAATAAACGCATTGAGGCAATAAATAAGAGAAATGCTGTTTATTATCAGTTTCATTTTTCAATTTAGTTCTTTAGCATTTTGGTCAAGATATGGCGATGCAAAAATATGATAATGCAACAAACAAAATGCATTTTAATTGGGTTCAAAAATTTTAATGCAAAACATTCTGACTTTTTTCCATCTCAATGTAAAACAAAAAAGAACCGATAAAGAATTTCAAATAAAGATTCGCATAAGATAAATACTTTGTGTTAACAGCTTTATAAACTAACAACGACTAGTTGGTTAGTAGTTGTAGGTACACAGAGAAAAAACTAACAATGAGGAGAGAACAGAAAGGTAAAACTAAAAATGAGATTTAGAGAGAATTATTTCAGTAGTTTAGTAATTTCTTGCAGTGTTTATTAAAACAACATTAAAGTCAATAAAATTGATAAGAATTGAATTGCTAAAGATTTCAACAAAAAATTATAGCAACAATCAGCCAGAACAGAATCGAACAACAACTAAGTATGAATTGATCGTAAAGTGATCAGGCCAGGAAACTCTTAAAGCATGTGTAAAAGGTGAATCATTTTACTGCTCTGCTCTAGAGGAGCTTAAGATTGTAAAACACGCAATGACGATGATGATGATGGTGATCCTGTTGCTCATGGTGGTGGTGGTGATGATGATGTTGATGATGCTAAGCCACGATGGAATAAATATTTAAAAATCAACTTTTTTTTTAAGCGATCGATAATTGATCGCTTATAAATTTATCGTTGGTATGCATTTAAAATTGAAAAATAAATGAATATAATGACCATGATATTCCTTTCAGCAACACACTATCCAACTCTATCTAGCTATTCTGTATGTATGTCTGTTTTTGTCCGTCTGTCTTAACGATACAAAGCTGAATATTGTGTTAAATGTGGCGCTTATCAGCGTTAAAATGTGTTTTAGATAAAAAGTGTTTCATTTCTGTTTTTCTTGCTTCTTTTAATTTTGCAGTTTATGAGCAAATGAAAGTGTATCACCATCACAGCTTAACAACAACACAGGCTAAAGAGTTTTTTATTATAATTACTATTGTTGCTGTTTGGTTGTTACCTTTTCGATAATCTTCCGATGATGGTTGAGATCTTTTTCGATTTTGTAACGTTAACGTTCCATTAAATATTTTTAATTTTTTTTGAAACATTGACGCTGCACTTTTGTTTTTCTTTTCATTCAAATCTCAAATATAAAACCTACAAAACAAAAAAAAAATTGAAAATAAAAGACATGCGAAATAATATTAAAAGCTTTTTAAATGTTTCCCACGGTTTTAAAACAAAGGATTTCTTTGGATGGCTCTTATAGAACACAAACTACAAAGTTGTTGCCTTAAATTGATGGAAAGCTGACATTCTTTTGTAGCGCCTTCATCAAATGGACCGCAAATTATTAATAAATCAAGGATTTACATTTGTTAAACACCAACTCACACGAATTTCTTTCTTACTCATTTGCTGCCAGCCAATTTGTGCAAACAGTCATAAAATCATCGATTTGAAGGCCAAACTACAAATTCAATAAATCTACAATTTATTGAAACTAAATCGACAAAAGAGATGTTTAAGGGACACACTATTATTCCCATACAAAGTATTTTATGTAGTAAAGTTTTTAAAAAAGGGAATATTGGCGCTTAAATAAATATTTTTAAAATACTTTGGAAATATTTCTTAAATATTTAGGTTTTTGCTTTACTTTCTTAAGAAATTCAAATTTAGAGAGAATTCTTAACGCGTGAGAATGAAATGAAATAATTTATTAGAAAATTCATTCAGATTCTGATTTAAGTTTGATTGTATTCAATGATTGATAGTAAGTATTCTTGAAAAGAACCAAGCAGAGGACGAAAAATGTTCATCATGGTTTTCGAATTTTTAAAATTGTTCACCCTCTAAACAATCCATCCAAGAAACACCCTGACTTCCCCTCCCCTAGAAAAGAGGACTAAGCATTAACAAGGTTCCCCACCAATATACCAAATACAAAGAGAGCGCTGCACAGTGGTATGAAAAAAAGATGGAAATAAATCTGTAACTTCTAAACCCTTAGTCCAATTTGAATGAAATTTCACATGCGCAAAAAGGAAGTGTTGTCGAGTTTAAGTTTTGGACATCATGACCCCACCACGAGCGGAACCAGGGGTCCCTAAAGTAGGACACCTCAATTTTAAAAATTATCATATTTCTTCGTTTGTGTTCCGATTCTTCTCATCGAGCACTACATAAAACCTCGTAGTAGCTATCAATTATCTTTTATAGCTTAGGAGATATTCGCATTTGAAAATTAAATTCAACATTTCACCACCCTACTCCAGTTTTTTGATGACCGCGGTTCCAAATATTTCCCGATTTTCTCCACTTTTTTAAAGACTATTTTTCGCTATTTTTTTGGGAAAAAAGTACTTTTATTCTTTTTACGTTGAATTTGTACTTTTTGAAAAGCTAACTTTACATCAAATATTTTAAATGAAAAAAGATTTATAATTTTTGATACCGAGGGGACCAGGTCCATTAAAAAAACGCCTATTTTTATGTAAAATTCAACTTTAGGGCAAAAAATCTCAAATCGCATAGTTGATATCAAAATATAGTAACCCATTTTAGATGGCCCAATATGTTCTTAATTATTTTGTAAAGTGTTCCGATAACTCCGCCCCTGGTATTGATATTATAGCCAAAAAACGAAAATATCCCATTTTTGGAATTTTTCAATACTTTTTTTTGGGAATTTCGGGATTCCTGATTGCAAATTTCAAAATTTGTTTTTATTTTGCCATTTTCAATAAAAAAATCTATATAATTGTATAACTTCATTAAAAATATTCATAAATAAAAATTTTATTTCAATTTGAAAAATTTGTATTTTTTTTTTTTTAGATTTTTTTTTCGGTAGTTGAAGAAATAGCTATCTAAACTATTTGGGACACATTTTGCTAAGAACAATAGGTAATAAGTTATGCCCGCAGAGAAAAAATATAGTTGGGCATGGTTACTGTAACCATTTCAATATTGTTACAAGTTTTTTAACTATATTATAGTCACAGTAACCATTTACATGATTGTGGTAACCATAATATGGTTAACTTACGATTCACATGATTGTCTCAACCATATATATGGTTACAGTAAACATATATACATATATGTTTGTGACAACCATTCATATGATGAAGGACTTATCATATTATGATAAAATTATTCATCATAAATATGGTTGCCACAAACATATATATGTTTACTGTAACCATATATATGGTTGAGACAATCATGTGAATCGTAACTTAACCATATTATGGTTACCACAATCATGTAAATGGTTACTGTGACTATAATATAGTTAAAAAACTTGTAACACTATATAAATGGTTACAGTAACAACACATGTTTGGCCAAAATGTCAAATTTTGACCCCCTATAACGGAGAGAGTTCTTGACCGATCTTGTTGAAAAATTGTATCTGAATTACTATCCAATAGGGGTGCAAATTCATCCCGATCGGAAGACATTGGTTTTAAAAATTGGTTCACTTGACATGAAATCCCCCATATTTGTACATACATTACTCATATTGTGTGTAATTTTATCTTGAAATCCCGCATTTTTAAGTCATACACCCAATAAAATTAATCTACAATTTAAGGAGTTCATAATACCCAGATAACGAACATATACCTAACACGTTTGTCCTGGAATCTCAATCAGAAGCTTGTTAGCTTTCAACAAAGTATCTTCTAAAGTTCTATTCCTTAATAGTTTGAACTCTATTACAGTTATTTAAATGCGTTTGCTACTGTGTTCAAGTGTACTCTTGTTAATGAGTCACAGTACTAATTGTGTTCTTGTTAAGATGCTTCAAATTTATCTCTTGTCTTTAGAAAAGTGTTTGAAAATTTTAGGTTGCCTATAAGGAAGTAATTTTTAAGTTTTTCTTTCATTTAGGCCTACCTCTATTGTCAGATTTACATATATAGCAACTACTAAAACTCAAAATAACTCGCCTCCTTCGAATGAATTGCATTCTTTTAATAGGCGGAGTAAAAAACTCACTTCAACTACTCGTACTTACAATGTTACAATCTTGCGTAAAAGTAACAACATTCCATGGTGTCACTTAAATTGTGCGTCATCTTTCAGCAAAGTCCTTTTGTGCGAACATGTTTTGCTATTCTTCAGAACTGAGCTGAACCAGTTGTTTCCATTCAAGTCCCCTTTTTCGAGTATACACCACTTAAGGGCCCAATAATAACTTCAAAGCTTTGTTAACTTGGCGCTACACATTTTCCATTTCATGCACTCAAGTTGCTTGTTTTTCGAGAGGAGAAGCGTAATGGCTCGCGGCCATTCAAAATTCTTGCAAAATGTGTGTGTGTGGTGGAGTTAAGAAAATAGTTAAGTGAGTGCGAAACTTTCTCTTCAGAAAAAGTATTTTCCCCTTCTTCTATTTATTTCGTTTTCTGTTTTTGTTTTTAATTACAAAAGAAATACTTTTGTTTGTTTTACAAGTGAAAATATGTATGAGAAATAAGTATTGCATACTTCAAGTTACAATTAAATGTGTAAAAATACCATTGCATACTTTTAAGGCTGTTAGTTGGTTGGTTGGTGGTTGTATAGAATAGATAAATTTCTATTTTAATAAGCTGGTTTTTTTTTTGTTGCTCCACCAAGAGGACTCGAGAAATATTTAGTATTTTTTGAATAAAATAAAATACATATAAGAATGGAATGACCTCAAAGTGTACAGCTAAATCGTGGCATGTGGGTAGGTACCACACACTTGATGATGACGATGATGTGTGTGTGGCTGTGTGGTTGGAAAACATGCACAATTTGACACTCAATTAGGATGCACATTATTAGAACCTGTAAGCATCATTTGCATTTCATACACCAGCACTTAGGGGCACACACTTTGACGCACAGACGCAAGATGCCTCGTGATTGTAACCACCATTGTTGAATGGCAACAGAAACAGAAGACAAAATCTGACAAATGCAAAACAAAAACGCCTTTTTTTCTCCGACTAGGGATGTTGTTGGTTGTGTGTGGGGGGCAACAAAAAAAAAAATATAAATAAATCATGCTTAAGCTTGTCATCTCATCTCATGGCAGCAGCGTGTAGAGCTAATTTATATACTCCTCTTAAACAAAACATTCAGCCATTCCATACCATCCAATACTTGTAATCCTCATCTTCATCTATTCGAGCATCATTCAAACAGTGCGTGCGTTTGTATTGGAATTCGTAAGTGTGTATTTGTGTGTGTATTTGGGGATGTGTGTATCTGTGTGTGTGTAAAGCTCATTATGCATTTGCAATTATGACTTGTAATGGCGTCAACTACGTTGTTGATGATGCTGCAACAAGATCTAGTGCATTGCAGTTAAGTTTTTAATGCAGTTCTTTACTGTTTTTTTCCTTTTTTCGTTTGTTCATTCGTTGCTGACGTCTTAAGATGTCAACAAGCCAGAAAATTATGTTGACAACAATAATGATAACAACAACTGCAACATCATCCTCTGTCACCACCAGGAGGAAGGAGTATGTATTTCGTATCTGTTGTTGATTGTTTTTTAAAATTGCATATAACAGTTACAAATATCGACATTATCTCTGGCATTTGCATCTGCACCATCGTCATCATCATCATCGCCAATTACTTGATGCAAATTGTGCATGTGCAGCATATACTGCAGTAGCTAGATGCATAGATACGTATAAGGCATGTATACATCTACCTTAAGTGCCACTAAGGATGGATGGCATCAGGGTCTTAAGTTGTTTGGAGTAGTTGTAGTTAATAAGATGTGTTTGTGCTTTACTTGTACTATAGTGTAGATACCACCTATCTGTGCTGGATATTAATATACATAGTTTAGTAAAACGCATCTCATTAGTTGCATTCAGGCCTAAAAGTATACTATGCATTTTCTCAACATTGAAAATATGTTTGTCTGAAAAGGCTCTCCTCAATCTGGAATGTATCCATCCATACTTGTACGAGTACATTTACTTATTCATGAATATTTATAAGCATAAATATTTATGCAGAATGTCCTTAAGTTTTTTTTTGAAGTAGATTTTGAGGAGGATCACCACATCATAATTACTTGCATACTTCATTGTTAACTCATAAAAATAAATTTATGTCATTTTGTTTTTATTAACTTAAGTTAATAAAATAAATTTGAAGTGGTCTTTATACATATAAACTGATTATTCAAATTTAGTTAAATTTAAACAATAGTTGGTTAAAGTTATAACTACTTTGACAATTAAGTAAAAAATTTAGATATAAATTTCTAAATTTCCATAAAAATTTTCAAAGGATATTCAAAGTTGCTAAGTCGTTTATGCTGCTATTAACTCTTCTTAAGATCTATGAAGTACTAATAAAATCAAATTGCGAATTTCAAACTAAGAAAATGTTTTTCGAACCTTACTTAAATATGATTTCAATGATATTTGAATTTCTTTATAGAGCCTCAAACAGTTTTTACAATTTTTTTTTAATTTTGACTATAAAATCAGATTATTATATTTTCAACAAAATATATGTATCTAATTTCCATTTTCTTAAAGTTGTTCAGTTCATCAAATATGAAGTAATAACAAGGACACATTTTTTACTCAAATCTTCTGAGTTCAACTATTATTATATTAACGGCCATTTTCACAATGTACGATTATTTAATTTTAACCGGAAAATTAACTAACTGTCGGTTTGTTTAACGGGGACCATTTAACCAACGGTTACCGATTTACGTTTCACCGTCATTTGATTACTTAACCAAATCATTCAGTAGAAAGTATGGCAATAATACATGCATTTGTTTACGAAAAATAGTGTAATGAAAGATTGATATATAAAAAATTGTCTAAAAGACGGCATAAAAAATAATAATTTGTGTTTTCTTAGTGGTATAATAAAAAAAACGTATAAAACTCAAAAATATTAAGGTACCTAACTGTAAAATTTACAGAACAAACTGAACAACAATTACTGAAAACCAACAAGGAAAAGTGCACATTTGTTGTTTGGTTTGTAAGTGCAATATCCGGGTGGTATATGGATCACCCCGTGTAAAATTTCCTTATCTTCGCTTTACACTTTTAAAAATTATAAATATTACATAAATATAAATGTTTTTCCATGTTCTTTTATTATATTTCTTACAATTAAGATGCTAACCGGCGAAATTTGTTCGGTTATATTTAACAGCAACTTTGTTGTTAAATAGTGTCAATTAAGAATTAATCGTACATTGTGAAATTCAAATTAGCCTTACTTGCGGTTAAAGTTCACGTTAACTTTTAATCGTACATTGTGAAAATGGCCGTAAGTGTCACAATAATCTCCGAAATGCCTAAAAGAAAATTAATAATATACTTATATCCTTTATAACTTTTTGCATACACTCTTGGCTAGTTAAAATACCATTGGCTAGTTTTTAATAATTGAATGCAATATAATGCTATGTTCACACTTGGGCTTTTAAACGTGTTTAAGCAAAATCTTGATTAAGTTGAGATGATTAAGTTGACACTAAAATGATTAAGTTGACAAATAAAAAACAACAAACAAATTTATATTTCTTTAAGGCATTAAATATGGAAATTTATGAAAGATATCAGCAGATTATTTTAAACTTTTTAATTATGAAACATGTGTTTTTTCTCATCCATGTAATTTATTACCTATTGTTCTTAGCAAAATGTGTCAAAAACTTTTTTGACTTTTTTTCAAAATGGGCCCGTTTTTTTAATTTTTTTTTACTCAAAAGAAAGCTCAGGGGCCTATTTCACTAAACTACAATTCTACAAGTTTACAAGTTACAATCACAAGTCTAATTCTTACAAGTGCTGATGAATTGTGTTTCATTAAAATTTTCACAACACTTGTAGCTTTTTGCACTTGTAAACTACAATTTCTACAATTACAAGTTCTTGTACATATATATTGTGATATTAATTTTACAACTCTTATTTATTATTACTCAAAATGCTAAAATATCCTATAAAAACGCAATATAACATATTTCAATAATATTTCTTATATAAAAAATATTTTTAAACCCGAATTTTTTTTCATCAAAAAAAAAAATTAAAAAAACAAAATTTTTTTTAAAATTTAAAAAATTTAAATTTAAAATTTTTTTTAAAATTTAAAAAATTTAAATTTTAAATTTTTTAAAATAAAAATTCGAAAAATATTTTTTCCAAAAAATGAAAAAAAACAACTTTGGAAAAAAAAATTTTTGTTTACCTAAAAAAATTTAAAATTTGTATTTTGAAGTATAATTTGGTGAAGAGTATATAAGATTCGGCATAGCCGAATATAGCTCTCTTACTTGTTTATACCCAATCTATCGGAAAATGTACGGGGACTGATACAAATAAATACTTTTGCAATTTTGGGTACTAATTTAGAATTGTCTATACATGTTTAGATTACCAAAGTGGCTATTCCCAAAGGCAAAAAAAAAAGTATAGTCTGTGAAGCCCGACCATATGATACCCTACATCAATCGCCTTAAAATTAGGTGGCATACCTTCTCTGTATTGAAACCTATTTAATAGTAAACAAAATAAATAAATCGTTACTTTAATATAGAAAGCCCCTAATTCGTGTTTTTTATAAGCCCAGATTTTTGATTATTTCGATAAATGGTCCAATCATATATCATATTTAGCAAAACAATTCGGCTTAAAAAAAATACAAGTTAGGGCCTTTCTATATTAAGGTAACCAAATGCTAATTAATATTAAAAATTTTGGATTTTGTGTTATTTTAACTAATTTTTATTAAAAAATAGTTAAAAATCAAATTTTATTTCAATTTATCATTCACTTGTAACTTGTAAAAATGTTTCTGAGGGTCTCCGTCGACCCTAAACTTTTTTTCTACAATTCTACAAGTTTAGTTTAGTGAAACAAAACCACTTGTAGAAGTATGACTTGTGACTTGTAAAATTCACTTGTAGCTACAAACTTGTAATTGTATTTTGATGAAACGCAATTATTCACAAGTTTACAATTTTACAGTCAAAAACAACTGTAATTGTGAACTTGTAGCTTAGTGAAATAGGCCCCAGTCTATTCCTTTATGAGCTTTTTGGTCTCGTAGTGGGATTCCAGTGAGATATATATCAAAATAAATGTTTTAACTCAAAAATTGTATGTCTTGAGTTCGAAAGATTGAAGAAATAGCTATCTAAACTATTTGGGACACATTTTGCTAAGAACAATAGGTAATAAGTTACATGGATGAGAAAAAACACATTTTTGGCCAAAATGTCAAATTTTGACCCCCTATAACTCAGAGAGTTCTTGACCGATCTTGTTGAAAAATTGTATCTGAATTACTATCCAATAGGTCTAACCTTGGTGCAAATTCATCCCGATCGGAAGACATCGATTTTTAAAATTGGTTCACTTGACATGAAATCCCCCATATTTGTACATATATTATTCATATTGTGTGTAATTTTATCTTGAATATGTAACCCATCTGTAATTGATAGCATACAGTCATACACCCAATAAAATTAACCTACAATTTAAGGAGTTCATAATTCACAGTTCATAATATTGTGAAAAAAACTTCTGTCAACATTTTTTTATCGGTACTACACTGAAAGGTGGCCGATGCTACATCATAGTCGGTTTGAGGTATGGTGATTCTATGTATTTAATGAAGTGATTAAGTTTTAATCATGTCAATTTGAAGTGATTAACAAATCATTTAAATGTATGGATAATCATCTCGATTTTGAAGTGATTAGAGCTTAATTACGTTTGAGATGATTAACTCTGCAAATGTGAACATAGTATAACCTTTTACGAAAACATGTTAAATTTATATTACGCTAGCGTACTCAGTAGGGTGATCGATTCTTCGACATTTTTCAGAAACCGGATTTCGGTTTCTTCGAAAAATTGCAATTTAATATAAACCGGTTTCGGTTTTTTAATAATAACCGGTTAACCGGTTTTTATAGAAAAATATTGAAACGAAACAAAAAAAAATTATTTATTAAAATAATAGTTATTAAAACATAAAACAGTTAATGGAAAAACATAACACAACAAAAATGAGATCATATAATAAAAATAAGCCTTTCGATTATTTCTTTTAACCTTCACAAGGT
Source organism: Calliphora vicina (assembly GCF_958450345.1). Classification (NCBI taxonomy): domain Eukaryota; kingdom Metazoa; phylum Arthropoda; class Insecta; order Diptera; family Calliphoridae; genus Calliphora; species Calliphora vicina. Next base: position 7,149,899 of record NC_088781.1, read on the forward strand.
CTTCGGATCAAATTTGAGCCATGTTCAGCATTAAAATTGATTTTTTTCTAAAAGTGAGTGGTTGATATTTTATGAATTTTATTTAATTGCAAATGTCAACCACGTTAGGTTTTTAGAAACACAAATTGGTCAAAAAAAAAATATCTCGATTTTTTTATTTTGTTTTTATGAAGCTATACATTGAAAATGATCTTTCTCAGTGTACTTGTAGGACATATAGTTAACAAAGCATTGAGTATGTTTTTAAGCTTTCCAGATCGCTTTTGACATTTATATAAATACAAAAATTCTTCCAAAAATTAATGTATTTGGATTTTAAATATTTTTTAAAATTTTTAATACACTACAACTCATAAATACACATGTGAGCTTTTCAAAAAAACCGAAACCGACTTAACCAAAAAAGCGGTTATAACCGCTTTTAAATTTTTGAAAATAAATTCAAGTAAAATAAAATCTTTTAAAATATACCAGTTCAATATTTTGGTACTCACTGATGATACAGAAAATGCACAAATTGAGAGTAGATTCAAATGCAATTCTTAATAACAAATAGAGAGGAGTTATGAGTTCAACCCCGCTCTCTGAAACAATCGGCAATTTGCAATGACATTCCTATGTTAAAATTTTAAAAAATATTTCCCATAAAATTGATTTTTCCACAAATTTAAATTTTGCTAACTCATAAATAAGTAGGCACCTAAAAGGCGTATAACCCTTTCCAAACACTAATTTCATGGTTTATCAATTACACAGGGCAACAAAATCGAAAAAAAAAATTAGAGGCATTTTAAACCATTACAAAATGTTTATGTATTGAGGTTCCCGTACTACAAATATGGTCCAAATTTTAAATTCTATGCAGAGATTTTTTTTTTTAAATGTTTAAGTAAAACTGTTATTTTTTTAGACGTTTCTCCACATAATTAGTGATTACTTAAAAACGGTTAGTCCGATGATGTGCAAGTTTCGGAGTAGCCGCCACAATCCCCCGATCTTAAACCCATAGAAAATCTAAAGGATTTCGAAACAATAATGAAAACAAGATGGGGGAAAAATATTTCTCGATACTAAGTATTTATATCAAGTTGATTCCATTCATTCAAGATTAAATGCGATAATACCTAATAATGGATTTGCAACGAAATATTAGTTTAAAGTATAATTTAATAATAAATACTATTTTATTTTTAATAAATGATTTAGAAGGAGTTGAATTTAATTTTTCATAAATTGTGGACTTACATAAGTTAACTATAATTGCAGAAAATAACAACCAAAATAACATATTAATAGGATGCAGTTTTAAGACTAGAGGATTATACTCGAAGATTATAGGATTTTTTTGCTCGCAACTATAGCTAGTTTCAAAAAAAAAAAAACAAGTAAGAGAGCTATATTCGGCTCAGCCGAATGTTATATACCCTTCACCAAATTATACTTCAAAATAAAAGTTTTAAATATTTTTTAAATAAATAAAATTTATTTTTCTTTTGCAGTTTTTTTAATTTTTTGGAAAAAAAAATTTTCGAATTGTTTTTTTTTAAATTTTTTTTTTGTTTGTTCAATTTCTTTTAATATTTAGCGAAAAAAAACTTTTGGCGAAAAAAAAAATCGTGTTAAAAATACCCATTGTAGATCCAACTTACTATTGTTTTATATACGTCATTGCATAGGTCTTTGAAATATCTATCATAAGATATTCTTATTGTCTATATTATTGACTTAGTAATCCAGATATAGGTCAAAAATCGAGGTTGTCCTGGTTTTTTCCTCATATCTCAGCCATTTGTGGACCGATTTTACTGATTTTAAATAGCAAACTTCTCGAAAGCATTTCTGACAGAATTATTGAAGATTTGGATCCCGAAGATATCTGGGGTCTTCAGAAAATTGATTTCAACATACAGACGGACAGACGGACAGACAGACGGACATGGCTTAATCGACTCCGCTATCTATAAGGATCCAGAATATATATTAAGGTGGAGCGATAATGTATGAATTTTTTTTTTGTTTTTGTTTTAATGGAATAGCGATATAATGAGTAAGTTAAACGTACGAAATATTACTGACCTATTTTGATGTTTTGAATTGCCTACTTTTCATATGGTCATTAAACAACCTTATACTTTATAAACTTTAGTTTTTATTGAATATAAATATTTTTATGTATTGTTAGGCCAATTCAATAATTAAAACAAACAAATTTTTACTTGAGAAACTAAATTCACATTTCATACGTTTTACAGCCCACATATGCCGAATTGGGTATTTTTATAACCAATCCACAAAATCGTACTTGTAGGAAAGTGGGCCTAATCACTTGGTTATTTTTTTTACTGATAGAGGACATCCAAGGCTACTAGACATAAGGAGGGCATTGGGGACTTCCACTCCCCCCGTTTTCTAGACACATTTATTTCTGTATTATTATAATGATGTGGGGGCACCTCTATATATACGATCCACCAAATGAAATTTTTTGTGTATATTTAGGAGTTAATAAGGCAACTTTTAACAGGTATTCCTAAGCGATTACGAAAAAAATCAAAATCGCTCCACCCTAATATATATACTTTATAGGGTCGGAAATGAAAAATGTAGAAATTACAAACGGAATGACAAACTTATATATACCCTTCTCACGATAAAGTATTAAGAATTAAAAAGAATTAATGTAGTAGGTGACTTTTACCTTAATTCTTTCGGATATTTTTTTTGTAATACAGTATATTTAATGGGTTCAAGTCACAAACCAATTATGAAAATATGTCAATAAAGAAAATCATTTACTAGCTCATCAATTAATAATAAGTGCTTTCATATTCTAACAGATTTACAAAAGTGGGCATAAAGGAATACACCTGAGGCTTTTCATCAAATTTATTGTAAAAAAAAAATGAATAGCAGCTTTATAAGATTATGCAAATATGGTTAAGTGATAATTATTTATATTTTTTTTAATATTTTTTGTTGCGATGCAAATTAGTTGTCTTATTAAATGGGCGTATTAACAATTACATGTTGTTACCCACTAAACGACAATTCTATTAAAGCTTCAGATATTTATTTAAGGGGTCACAGGCAACACGATTAATTGTGTCTTTTTTTGGTGTTGATGGAATAATTAAATGATTGATTAATTTGTCTTGTCTTGTGTTGAGTTGTGCGCTGTTTACAGTGAATGGCTTAATTCTTTTTTTATTGTTTATGGCCTGGTTAACAATCAATTTAAAAAACACCTTTTTTTATTTAAATATAAAAAAAAACAAAAAAAAAATGTTAAAAAAATAAGTCGTGATGATGACAATGAGGTGGATGGATGGATGTTGTTAATGATGGTTGATGGTTTTGCTACGAGAGTAGTTTTAGTCAGGTTGGTTTGGTGATGGTTGGCTTTGAAGGTGATAAATTTGTTACGATTTTTTGTTGGTCGGATGGTTGGTTGGTTTGTTTATAAATGATGTAGTAGGACATGTGTATGAGAAGGTACTTACCATGTTGTACAACAGGCCAAGATAATCACAATAATTAAATGCAAATGCAGGTGTAGGCAACGAGGCGTTACAGTTAAATTTCCCGTTGATGTTGCTGGCGTTTTTGTATGCAGATGAATAGTTGTTGTTGTTGCTGTGGTAGTGTTTCGATGTCTTTTGCTGCTGTTTGTTGGCGATGTTGCCACCGATGAAAAATTGCTCGTTGCTGCTGTTGTTGGTAGTTTTTGTGTGTGTTGCGGCAATGTTGATGATTTGTTGATTTGTGATTGCTCTTGGCATTGTTTTTGTTGTTGTTGTTGCAGCTGTAGTTGCTGTTGCTGTAGTTGTCGTTGTGTGGGAAATTTGTATGATTGTTGTTGTCGTTGTTTGTTTTGTATTTGTTGTAGTTGTAGTTGTAACTGTGTTAATCCGGGCAATACAAACATTGCTAATTCTTTTGTAAATTTGTTGTAATTGCTTTAATTGCTGCTCCTGGTCCTGCCTTTGTTGCTGTTGCTCTCTTTTTTGTAATTGCTGTTGTTTTTTGTGGCTTGGCTGTTGCTGCTGTTGGATTTTAGCTTGTTTTCGTTGTTGCTGGGAATTTGTTAGTTTTTTGTTGTTTTTGCTACTGCTGCTGCTATTGTTGTTGTGGTTGTTGTTGTTTCTTTGTTGTATTTTAATAACACAAACACTGTGACATGGCTCAATAAAAATTCTTGTAATTTTAAAAATGGCCGTAAACATTTTTGCGGTAACAACGGCACAAAATACAATTTAAACATTGAATATTTCAACATTTAGCCACTTTTAACTCTTTTTTTTTCGTTACTCTTGTGATTTGTTGGTTTTTTTTTAAATTTTATGCACTGAGATTTATTTTTCACATATTTTTTTTTTGTTTTTAAAAGAAATATTTTGTGTTGCTGTTGTGGCCACTGATGATGCACAATTATAAATAATTATTTGTTTTTATTTTATTTAAGTGTATTTTTTTTAGGTTTTCGTTCAAAATTTAGTTGAAATCATTAACAAATTACAAAATTGTTTTGTTTTTATTATTATTTGTTAGTTGTATGTTGTGTGTAGTTGTTCTTGTGATCCATTCATTGTTTTTGCTAAATGAACAACTGGCTGAGAGTGACGGTGACTGACTGTTTGTTGGTTGTTTTGTCTTCTTGGTGGCGGTTGGCTGGTTGTTCTTAACTTGGCTTGTCTTGTCTGGAGTGTCTGTGTTTTACTTCTGTTTCGTTTGTTGGTCTTTTTTTCTTTTATTTTTTTTTTGGGGTATAAAAGTGTTGAAGTTTTGCTTTTGTTGTTGTTGTTATTATTGGGCGGTATTTTTGAGGTTTTTATGTTGTTGTTGTTGTTGTTGCTGACTTATGTATTGCTTTGTTTTATTGTATTTCATATGTAGAATTTCATTATGTATTACATATTTTTTGTTTATTTTGTATTTCTTTGTTAAATCACTTCACTAAAGGTTTTTTCCATTCCATAAGTTTTTAGTTTTTTTTGTTTTCTAGATCACTTTTCTAGTTAAGTTTCATTTTTCATTTGTCGGATTAGTTTCCTTTTTTTGTTTTTTTTTTGTTTGTTAAATTAATAATGTATTTTAGTTGTATTAGCAATGGTTCTTTATTTTGATTTATTTCATATTACTCATACGCCTGCTATGAAAAATTCAAATGCATATTTGCCTTAGTTTAGGTTAAAAAAAAGTCTTTGTAAATTAAACATTTTAAACTTGAGCTGGTATTTAAAATCTATTTTGGTTTGGTAAAAATCTGAACTTGAAAAAGATTTATTGAATTATAAAATCTTTAAGAGATTTCAAAAATCTAAAAAAATAAATATCCTAATGACTAGTAATTGAACATAAATGAAATAATAATTAATGTATTGTTGCGAAAATACATTATCAATTTAAATTAACGGTTTGCAACATTCATCATGTTTATAAACATTTGCATCAGTAGAAAAGCCTACTTATCAACAATGTTGATAACACGCTGTTATTAACATTGTTTATAAGTATCACACCAATAACTGTGAATCAACTATAAAATCTCTATGTGGGCATTGTGGAAATAGAATATTCTGTTTTTGTTCTTAATAAATTATTTTTTGAAATGTACATATATATATCTGTCATTTATTCTCACTTAGTAAACAACGAATTTTGTTTGCTGTGGAAATGTCGAATTTTGTACCAACGAATGGTCATATCGGAAGTTTTAATTTCCTTCTTTAATTTCAAAAAAGTGCCGTTGAAGCACACCGATTGCTCACCGGTTCAGAATTGGTGATTTTGACACGGAAGCATAAGAGATCGTTCGTGAAACCCGACTACCAGCCGAATCAACACCAAAGCCATATATCAGAAAAAATTAAAAACGACCAGAATATGTGGCCAAACATGAAACCATCATGACAATGGTCGTCCGATATTGACTTGATTCGTTATTGGCCTCAAAAGATGAGCAGTTCTTTTGCCTCAGAATCCATATCTTGCCAGAAAGATGGCAAAAGATCACAGGTAACAATGCTTTGAATACACCCAATAATATTTTTTATTATTAGGTGACATTTGAGACATATTTTAAAAAAGTGAAATGTGAAATATGTATCTGTATTATATAAAATTAAAATATTGTAATATATTTTCAATATTGAAGAAAAATATGCTTCTTAAGGTGTTTATAGACGGCAATACTGAGTATTAATATTTGTCAAAAACTAAAGTATCATAATACAATTTCATCGTCTAAACAAAATTTGTATTAGATTTAAAAAAATATAAATGATTTTTTTGATTTACTGTCGGCATTCAAAATTTGTTTAAAACAATTCAAAAACTTTTTATTTTCATATGTATCGGGTATGTATTTCAGTTAAGGCAAACAAAAATGTCAAAAAAATATAAAATAAAAATAAAGTTTGCAGAAAAATATCAATCAACAAAGAAATAAAATATTTGTAATACTATCGTTTAAACAAGAAATGTTTTTTCGAAACGATTTCTTGACATACCGAATGATTTCAATAATTTTTTTAAATTTGAAAAGTGTTAATACTCAGTATTGCCGTCTATAAATACCTTTAAGGAAAAATGTATTAGAAAATATACTATGTAGTTTGCAAAAGTATTCTTTATCTTATGACATCCTTAGAATCTCATTTCCGATCATGGGCATGTTTTCCCCACAGTATAAACACTTTTTTATTAAAACAAAATACAAAAATTAAGTAAGCGTATTTCGAGATCACCTTCTTCAAAGGACCCTTAGCATACTAATTATCTTATTTCGGATAATTTTTTTTTATTGTTATTGATATGTGAAATGAGAACATAATTAACAGCTTATCAAAGAAATTTAATCTATAGATAAATACACATATGTAGATCGAAAACTCTCCAGTAAAAGACCTAACTCAGTTGTCAAAATAATGTATTGGTGAAAAAAAACTATATGAAAACAAAAACAACAACATTCGTACATGTGATTATTTTGATAAATTTTTATACGCTTCACTATGATTGTCATTCCGTAAAGTATATATATTCTTGATCCGTTTAGATAGTGTAGTCGGTATAGCCATGTCCGTCTGTAGTCTTTGTATTGAAATCATCTCTCCGTTGCACCCAAATAATTTACATACATGATTCATACATCAATATATCTGGTTGGGTTGCTATTTAAAATTGAAAAATTGGCCAATAAATGGCTGAGATATAAGGAAAAAACCAGGACAACCTCGATTTTGAACTATTTTTGATCTATAAGTCATTAATATAGACAATATGGATATCTAATGATAGATTTTTCAAAGACCGAAGTCGGACCTACAATGGGTAAAAATCAGAGAAATTTTTTGATTAATTTGCCATAAATTTTTGTCACTAATAAAATTAAAATAAATAATAAAAATAAAATAAAAAAAAATTTAAATTAAAAAAAAAATATTTTTAAAAATTCAAAAAAAAGTTTTAATATTTTTTTTTTTTAATTTTGTTTACCTAAAAATATTTAAAATTTTTATTTTAAAGCCTAATATATATATATATACATTAGAATTTTTTGAAATATATTTGGACATTTTAAAATCATTTGGAAAATTATGAAATTCAAATGAAAGTTTCTAAAATAAAACTAGAATCATAGAGAACATAGGAAACTAGAAAAAAACTCAAACAAAAATGTTACTCAAAATAATCACACATACGAGTGTTGTTTTTGTTTTCACATTGTTTTTTCTACTAATACATTTTCACCACTTAGGTTTTTGACAACTGAGTTAGGTCTTTGGCATGAGAGTTTCCGCTCTATGTATATTATCTATGACTAGAATCTTCTATGTTTAAACTAATTTTGTTAAAAAATTTTAAAACGAATTTTAACAGGTGCTTTTTTCACACCAGAGGAACCAACTACGTGATAACCTCTAGGGATATACCAAAAAATAGAACATATTTAAACATTTTCTTTAATAAAAAATCTATCAACATTTATTTATTGTGTTGAACTCAGAGTTCTTAAGATTTAATTTTTAATTAAATTTTCAAAATCAAATTGAATAATTTAAAACTTTCATTAAAGAATTCATCACGAATTAATTCATAAGCTTAATTCCATAGGTATTGAATTATTTTATATAAGAATTCATTCTATTTAGAATTAATTTTTCTTCAACTCAAAATGTAAGTATTACAAATTTTCTTTTGAAAATATTTTTCAATTGGCAATGGGCACATTGTATTTTTACTGCATTACAAATTTCAGTACTGAGTAATTTATTTTCATTATCATTAATAGTTTACTGATTAATAAAATTCTTTTCAGTAATTAGTAAAATGTTTTCAGTAATCTGTTAACATTTTAGATTTTCTTAGCACAAGTATTTGATAATTTACATCGCTGAATTTTTGCCTTTTGGAATGATTCACAATAACAAAGAATGAAATCAATTATTTTCATTATTAAGTGCTAAATGCACAGAAAAAAGTTTCTACATAAATAGTATGATTTGATTTCAATTCATAACATTTATAAATAATTTCATAAATAAAATTATTTTTTCATAATTTTTGTTCTTAAATAAAATAATTCATTTTATGTTATTAAAAAATGGTTGAAATGTTAATTGGAAGTTTTTTTTTATTTTTTTATAATTTTCAGCTACAAAATGAGAAAATCAGAATTAAATCAATGCATAACGCAATTTATTACAAAATATCAACAAATTTATGTAAAACAAGTAAGAGAGCTATATTCGGTTGTGCCGAATTTTATATACCCTTCACCAAAATATACTTTAAAATAAAAATTTTAAATATATTTAGGTAAACAAAATTTAATTTTTTTCCGGTTGTTATTTCGGAATTGTTTTTTAAATTTTTTTTTTTAATTTAATAATTTTTTTTTAATTTAAAAATTTTTTTTTTTTTAATATTCAGTGAAAAAAAATTTTGGTGAAAAAAAAAAATTCGGCTTAAAAAATATTTTTTCTGATTTTGACCCATTGTAGGTCCAACTTACTATGGTCTTATATACGACGTTGCACAGGTATTTGAAATATCTATCATTAGATATCCATATTGTCTATATTAATGATTTAGTAATCCAGATATGGGTCAAAAATAGGTCAAAAATCGAGGTTGTCCTGGTTTTTTCCTTATATCTCAGCCATTTGTAGACCGATATTCTCGATTTTAAATAGCAACCGAGCCGGAAGAATTTCGGAGATATTGATGTATGTGTATGTAAGTTATTTGGGGGCTTCAGAAAGTTGATTTCAACACACAGACGGACATGGCTATATCGACTCCGCTATCTATAACGATTCAGAATATATATACTTTGTGGGGTCGCAAATGAAAAATATAGAAATTACAAACGGAATGACAAACTTATACATATAAACCCTTGCCACTCATGGTGAAGGGTATAAAAAGATAAAATTTCAGTATTTATTGGACACCTTTTTATTCTGAATGAAAATATTTTGGGAAAAAAGTCATATTCGACTTCATTTTCGATATTTATTAAAAATTATGATCTTATTTTTTCTGTGATGAGTTCATTGAATTTTCAGTAAATCAAATAAAATGTAATTATTAGTTAAAAGTTACTGATTATTAAAAAATGTGTCTATCCATCTATGTTAAAAACGAAACAAACTAAAATTTTGCGAAAAAAATATTTTAATTAAATTTGACTTAACCAAAATTGAAGCCTTATAATGTTGAATGGAAACTATTATGAATTAATTCAACAATTAAAAAAGAATTAATATTCAGCCTGTTCTTTTATCTGCTATTACTATTTTTCAACAAAAAAAAAATGTTTAGTTTTTGTATTGAAATTTTCTAAATCTAGTAAAAACTAGCAAGTAAACTGGTATCTACCAATACTGGAACTTTGAGACCAAAAATTTTATACTAAATTTTCCAAACGTTTTATACTGTAATAAACTTAATGAATTCAGTTATTTTCTATTAATGTTAACACTTTTACTTGTTTAATCTTACATTTTTTGATGAATTTTAAAACAAAAAAGTAGCTTTTTGAAAGTTTTATTACACACAATGAAGCTTATTTAGTTATATTTGTATTGAGATATTTTTATTTAATTATTTAAGTGTTATTTATAAATTAGAATATTATTCATATTTTTATCGTTTTTGAAATTAGTTGCATTTTAATCTATATGAAATCATTCACGATTTTAATCTTCTGTCAGTTAAGTTTTTGAGACAGAAAAGTTTTGTTTGTTTATTTTTCAATTTTTTTTTTAAATATTAAATTCACTTTATCTTTTATAATCTAAAGTTATTTCGTTATAATTTTCAATTCTTTAAATTTTCTGAATTTAAATAACTCTCTTTAGTAGAATTGCTTCACATATTTAAAGTTAAAATTTTCCAAGTTTTTTCTTTTATTTGTAATTATCTCAAATTCAACTCTCAACACTTTAGGTTTTAATATAAATTGTTTCCAATATGATTTTGAAAATAGTCCGTTAGAAACATCCTTGCACGGAGATGGATTAAAACATTCTGAAACAAAACGTTACAGAATCTTCTACATGCAAATTCTCATGTTGTGTTTTTTGTTTGCTTTTTTTTTCATTTGTTTTAACTAACAAATTACCAGCAACAATAGCAACAACAACAATAAATGACAATATATAGTGATACAACGATGAAAACAACGACAGGAGAATGAATACGCTCTCTCACACATCGGCAAAGTTAGAACAAAAACAAAAGGAATTAGAAGAAGCAGAGCAAGAAGAAGCTGCTGCATATCCTGTAAATTAATATGGTTGTGCGCGTGGCAAACGTCCTTGTTGGGGTGCGTATAAACAACGAATGATACAAAAGTTTACACACGACTAAAACGACATAAAAAAAAACACAGAAACAAGGATATTAAAACCATTACACAAGTAACCACAATAACAACAACAACGACGACAACAACAATAGCAATAACAACACCATTAGACAATAAGACAGCAGGATGCCCGAACAACAACAACATCAACAATAAATAATAAAACAAATAACGAGGAGCAGGATTAGAAACAGCAATAACAACAACTACGAAAACATTTTAAGAACAAAAATGAAATAAAAAAATCTCATCATGCATCGCATAATGTCAGTCATCACTGCCGACTGACGACTGACTCACTCACAGCATTCATGCATGATGATGAATGCACTTGCTTGCATGCACAACATAAAAATAATTCAAATTCAAATTTCGCATTCCAAATGAAATATTTGTTCGTTATTCGGGCCTGCTGATGAATGCATCCAAGGAATGTGCAATTGTGTATGGTTGTTGTTATTGTTGTTGTTTTTTCTATTCTATTGTTGTTGCATTTAAAACGAATATTTATGTTTTTGGTTTAAAGCAATAAAAATGGATATAAATAAATGTTTGGTTGGATGGATGGAAAGATGAATGTATGCAGCCATGCATGCATATGTATTTCAATTTCAATTGCACCTTAATTAACTGCATTTTTCGTAACGTTTTTTTTTTTTGTTGATCAAAGATTAAAGAAAGTTCAAATTGTTTGAAATTAACACGTTTCATTGGTATAAAAATAAAGGCAAAGAAAAAGTGCCATTCTCACTTTCTCATGATGCAAAATGCGAAAAAAATATTAAAATAAAAACAAGAGGATACGATTTTTTTCTATCTACTTGAGACGTTTTATTTTCACTCTCTCTCTCTACCTCCAGTTTCAGTTGGCTAATAAATCGCTTCATTTAAAACAATTACTCTTTGATTCCTGCTGTTTTTTTACAGCCTCCTACTCCTGTTGCAGAGTTTTTAAAGGATGAAATGTTTTAGAAAAATTTCATTAGTCCTTTTTGGAATACTCATTTGATCGATAGAAAACGAATTTGGACCATGAATGTTAGTTTTAGAAACAATTTGTATAAATTTATTTTTAGTAAAAAAAGCTTTTTTGGGGAAAAGAAAAAAAAACATTTTAGAAAAGTGATAAGTTTTATAAAAAAATTTATAAAGCTTTTTTGTGAAAAAACTAAAAAAGCTTTGTCTGGAAAATTATATTAAAACAATAAAAAAAGAAGATAAAAACTTTTTTTTTAAAAAAGATTTTAAAATAATTAAATCACTTTCTTTGTGAAAAACTTGTTTATGTGAAAAGTTTAAAAGAACTATAAAGCTTTTTTCTGAAAATGTAAAACAACTTTATTGTTGAAAAAGTAAAAAAAATTTATGACATATAAAAACATAAAATAAACATTTTTGTAAAAAAGTTGTTTATGGAAAAGTTTTGTTTTGTAAAAAGTTTTTTTAAGTTTAAAAAAATTTAGGAAAAGTTTATAAAAAAGAAAAAATATTTTAAAAAACACTTCTTATTTTTTTTTTTGAAAAAGAAGTAGCAACAAAGAGTTTTCTCTTTCCGTATACTCTGTTCTGAAGAGAGAGCGTTCCGCATCGATCGAAACAAATAATAGTCGGACGGAGCACGATCTGGACAATAAAGCGTGTGAGGCAAAACTTCCCCACCACTTCATTCTAAATACTTTCAAACAGCTATTATTTACAGTTTCAGTAGTAATGTAGCAAAATTCATCAGCCACCATGTAGTTTTTATCAAGTATTGCAACATGTGGCCTAACGTTGTCATGATGAAATATTACTTTTGGTCAGATTTCACCAGCTCCCATCAAATACAGAGAATTTCCTTAGCGTCATGGATATTTGGCTTTGTTGTCGATTCGGTTGGTTGCCCGAGTTTCACATACGATCTCTTATGCTTCGGATTATCTAATGGATCAATTTTTTTATCGCAAGTATTGATTAGGTGCAAACATGATTTACTTTTATAGCGTTCAAACATCATTTTGGACATGCACAATCGTCTTTCAATGTCTCTCGGCTTCAATTTGTATGGTACCCAATTTCTCAGCTTATGGATGAATCCTGCTGCTCGCAAGCATTTTGAAATTGCTGCTTGAGTGGCTTCCAATGATTTTGCAAGTTCTTGTTGAGTTTGACAACAATCTTCTAGGAGTAATGCCTCCAATCCTTGGTCTTCAAACTTTTTTGGCTGGCCTGTCAAATCACAACATCAGAACCGCACAAACCATCTCACTCACGTTGAAACCGATGGAACACATTCACCATAAGCTTTTATGAGCAATCGGTGTGCTTCAGCAGTACTTCTTTTAAAATTAAAAAAGAAAAAAACTTTGTATTTACATGTTCAATAACTAAGTATGAATAAATGACAGAAATGTATCCTTCAAAAGATTCGCCATAAAAAAAACAAATTTTTTTTTTGGGAAAAAAGTAAATATTTAGCTTTAGTGTAAAAATAAAAACAATTTTTGAAAAAATCACTTTTTTAAAAGAAATTGTTTAGGAAAAGTTTAAAAAGCTTTTAGTGACGTTTTAAAAATTTAAGAAATGTTTAAATTATGCTAAAATGTTTTGGGAAAAAAAGTTGAAAAAGCTCTTTTTAGATTTGTTTCTAAAAGAGCAAAAAAGTTTTTTTTTGTAAAAGAAGTAAAAAGCTTTTTTTTATAAAAGATCTTTTTTGAAAAATTGAAGATTTGTTTGTGGGAAATGTTTGTTTTTAGCTTAAAAAGTTTTTTTTTAATATAAAAAAGCTTTTTGTGATCAAATGAAAAAGCACTTTCTGGGAAAAAGTCGTAATGCACAAAAATGGTTAGCGTAATAAGTTTTGTAAAGTGGAGTTTTGTGAAGAAAGAACAAACATTTTTTTAAATGTAAAACAACTTGAAAAGCTTTTAGGAAAATATATAAAAAAGATAAAAAAAAAATAAAAAGCTTTTTTGTAAAAAATACAGGTAAGCCTTCATTTACGCGGTACTTTATTTACACGAATTCGATATAACGCGAACTCTAATTAGCAACCATTTTTCAAATACGCGACTTTTTTACACGATTTTTATATAACGCGGCAACAAACAACAAGAAACGTAAAAAACAGATGCGAATAACAGATTTCTTTTTTGAAAACTAAATGCAGTTTTTTATTATTTTGAAATTGCTTTGTTAATTTTTATGAATTTTTTGTTATGTTTTGATCTCTATTATGCATTGAAATATTTTGTTTTTTTAATTGAAATTTTTTTCTTAATTTTCGATAAGAATTTTGTTTTTTATTTCAGTTTATTTACTTTACTTTTGTTTTAAGTTTTTAAAAGTACAAATAAAATAAATTTACTTAAAAAGTATATATCGTCACCTTAAATGCAAACGGACGTAACTACATTTTTATTGTTTTTACAGGAGAAGCAAAACACGTTATAAAATCAATAATAATAGAGTATTCTTGGCAATTTTTTGCGTTTGAATTTCTTTAGTAAAATTGTAATTTTTGATCGCAAATTTGCGTGAACATGTAGTTTGATAAAAAGAACCATAATCAATCAAAACCTCAATTTTGAATTTTTGTGTAGTTACGTCCGTTTGCAATAAAGGTGTTTTCGATTTAACGCGATTTTTAGGTCCCAATTTCATATTTGTTATGTGACTGATGTATTATTGTTTCACGCGAAATAAAAGGTTATTGGCCCCACAAAAGCATTTCGTTCTAAATTAGAACTTCGCTTTACGCGAATTTGATTTACACGCAATTTTTTTGGGCCCAACAAACCGCGTAAATGGAGGCCTAACTGTAATTATAAAAAAAAATTATTTTGTTGTAAAAAAAGCTTTTTTTATTTGCAAAAACTTTTTTCGCGAAGAAATGTTTTGTTGAAAAATTTTAAACAACTTAAAAAATTTTTGTGAAAAATTTTATTTTAAAATTTTTTTTTTTAAAAACTATACATAATATTGTTTCACACCTCAAATGCTAAAATGTAGTCCATTGTCTCCATGTTTCAACTTAACATCTTAGCAAACAATATTCTGACAGCTAAAATTTTGGTCATCTCCATCAACTTATCGATTCAACTCCTTTCCAACACTGTTCATATTAAATCTATATTGTCTTGTCTTTATATTTATTAAATCATCAAACGATTAAGGGTTTCCTTGCCATGTGTTCAACAATTCGACAAGGACATCCCTGCAGTCTGAGTAGCTCTTCAGGACTGAATAAATAAAATAACACACCAAAAAAAAAGAAAAAAACAATCGAAAATAAAAAAACAACATCAAAGGATTTTTATAAAACCATTAACATGAAAATACCTAAAATAAAACAACAGCAGCAGCAAAGTGTAGAAAACGAGATCACAAACCGTCGTCGTCGTCTGTCTAACTGGTTCACGCATAAATATTTTTGTATGCGGAAGCACAAGAATGATGCTAATTTGAAGATGAATTTGTAATTTTGAATTTAAATTTGAATATTGTGGGCTACAAGGCAGACAAAGAGACAGTTGGAGAGACACAGAGACTGACTCTAAGCAGAATGGAACCAGAAAACATTTAATTGATTGTTGTTCTAGGTTTTCGTTTTTTCCATTAAACTACAAACATATAATGCAGGCAACTCATGTCATGTGTTAAGCCGTGTTGAGTTGAGTCAAGTCTGTTGTAACACATGATTTGATGACGTTGCCATCAGCACTTACTAACTCTCTTCCTGCCTTTTTTCGCCCCCGCTACTTTGTTAGACTCTGTCATAGTGGAGTGTGCGGCATTAAATTGCAATGTAATGAAATTTATTAAAAAGAATCTGGGTCGGCTTTTGCTTTTTGAATTTTTTTTGGATTTTAACTTTGAACTTTGAATATTAAAGCCCTTTTCTTTATTATTTTACTTTTTTTTTGGTTTGTTGCTTAAATATGTGAAGACAAATAAGGACACTTGTTGCCTTGTTGATATGTTTGTATTTGTAGTCATTCTTGGATATGTCTTGTCTTGAATTCCTTGAACTACTAAGTTACTAGACATTTTTACATAATAAATTAAAAGAATGTTGGCTAAATTTAGTAATTGTTGGTTAAAGAGAGTTATTTGTAAGGAATTTTGTGATAATCCTTTAAGGTATTTACATATTGGGAAAACAGAAATTATTTTTCAAATTTTTATTGAACAAATACTGAAATTAAAAGGAAACAATGTTTGTTTTGGCATTTAACGAATCTGTTTACTCATAACAACAGATCCCATAATTTGTCAATTTAATGTGGCATCCAAATTTATCCAAATTAAAACTATTATAATGAAATTCTTACCCAAACGACGATCGTCCTTGGGTACGAAATGTATGTATCAAATTTGATCGACATTTTTTCAAACTTGCGACCTGTACTTTGCGCCTGCAATGTCGAACGGAATACATTAAGCTGGGTGTTACTAATATATTTAGGCGTTCCAAACAAATTATAGCCATAAAATTATCTAATTAATAAAACCAATTGGTTATATATTTAACCGCCTCTTTAAAACACACCCTTTACATCTCAAATTAGATTAATTACAATTTATTTAATACATTCACTTATTTTTTTTTTTAGCTAAAAAACTTAAAAAAGTAAAACTTTGTTTCCCATTGTTCAAACTAAACGTATATGCAAAGCTATATCTGTCATTTGCATCTTTCACGTGCAGTCGGTACTCGTCGTACAGTAAACATCCTTAAATTATTGTTTCAAAATGACATTTAGCATTGTCATTGATGACAGAAAACATGTCACAACAAAACCAGCCACCAACCAAAAAAAAATAATATAAGCACTCTATAAACAGCAATAAAGGTTTTTAAAAATGGTTTCAAAAAAAATTATCTATATATATAAAAGAGTAACGTTACTGACTGACTGAATGACTGACTGATTCATCATCCCACAGCCCAAACGACTGAAGCTAGAATCATGAAATTTTAACTGTGGGTTCATCCCTCCCCAAAACGATCCACTAAGAAGGGATTTTTGGAAATTCGAACGTTTAGGGGGTAAAAAATGGTAAAAACGGGTAAATCCGGTAATCTTATATCTTCAAAAATAATTAAGATACAAAAAAAGTTGAAATTGTATGTTACTCCATTTAAAAAATAAGCTGACAGGTGTTTCGTACTTTTTCGAAATTCGAACCCTTTAGGGGAGAAAACGGATAAAAACTGTATTTTGGTACTTTTTTGGCACCCTATGTATCTTTTAAACCAATAAACATAGAATCAAATTTTAAATCGTATTCTTTACTTATCAAAAAATAAATTTGGTACTTTTTGGAAATTCGAACCCTTAAGGGATAAAAATGGTGTTTATTTTTGGTACTTTTTCATAAAATATGTTTTTCTACAATTTGACATAGACAGACATTCGAATATTTTACTATGAGCTCCCACCACGATACAGAAAATTATGTTAATAATATTTTACCACCGCAATGGGGATAAAAAAAGGTACCAAAAAGGGGATAAAATCGGGAAAATACATTTTATTGCAAATTATTAAGTCGATTTTGATAATTTTTTTAACATTGGTTCATGGATTCATACAAAAATTAACTAACAGGTTGTTATTTGGAACTCGAGTGCCATTTTGTATTTTAGGCCAAATCCGGGTAAACAGTTTGGTACTTATTTTAAAACATATTTATTATTGGGCACATTAACACAGATTTTAATATTTTGAGAAATGCAAAATGGAATATTTTTAAATTTCAAACTTGAGGGGTGTTCAAGGAGGAAAAGGGAAATTGGTACTTTTCTCCTAATGGTACCTTTTTAATATTTTAAATTATTCACTTATTGACATTAAAGTTAGCTGATATGTATCTGAGTGAAGTTAGTGTTAGAAATAAGGGATTATATTTAGGTACCAAAATGTGTGAACTGAACTATAGGTACTTTTTATTCTTCTAATGGTACTTTCTGAATTTTCTATTACATGAAATTAAGCATATATGGTCCTAAGTGAGTGAGAATTCTAGGGGAGACTTTTTGGTACTTTTTCATTATTCGAATCGTACTTTTAGTAATTTCTTTACCAATGAATTTAGAAACATGAAATAAAGATTATATGGACCCGAGTGAGCGGGAGACTTAATAGTACTATTTCTTTATTCTAATTGGGTTGGCGAAGCGCACCGGGTCAGCTAGTGTTTAATAAATTTATGTAGAATTTAAGGTTTGTAAATGGCTACAACCTTTTTTGAAATCCCTACAATCTGCTATCTAAACTAAGGCCCTAATTTTGAAAATCACATCACAAAGTGATATTTATATGGAAAGCAAAAACAAAATTTCAAAAATTTTTGTTTTTGTTTTATATACAAATTCTTAACAGAACAAACGCACCAAAATTCAAGCGTTGATTTGCCTTTCATAATTTGAAAATTTTGTATATAAAACACAAACAAATTTTTAAAATTTTTGAAATTTTGTTTTTGCTTTCCTTATAAATATCACTTTGGTGACGTGATTTATAAAATTAGGGCCTAAATTATATACAAATATCCTAGATATTCTGCTAAAAAATTTTATTTAAGGCCCTAATTTTGTAAATCACGTCACCAAAGTGATATTTATATGGAAAGCAAAAACAAAATTTCAAAAATTTTAAATATTTGTTTTTGTTTTATATACAAAATTTTCAAATTATGAAAGGCAAATCAACGCTTGAATTTTGGTGCGTTTGTTCTGTTAAGAATTTGTATATAAAACAAAAACAAATTTTTCAAATTTTGTTTTTGCTTTCCATATAAATATCACTTTGTGAAGTGATTTACAAAATTAGGGCCTAAATTTCCTTTTCCTAAATTTCGTTACATAGATTATGAAGATCTAAACACACTCTCCTTTTTTTATTCTTCATGGTGGATGATTTTTTAAAACGTGAGCTTACACACTCTTGCCTAAATTAAGCATAAATTATAAGGATTACAGCGACATCGAGATGACAACAGAAAAAAATGGAACAAAAAAAAAAAAGAAGTATGATGATGACGATGATGTATTTTTGTTTCGTTTCTTTTGTTCATGAAAGTGAAATCGAGAAAAAGGGAAAATGAGTATAATAAATAAATAAAGAACCGTTGCATTAAAATTCGATCATTTAGCACTGATAATGTACAAAAGTACATCATGTACATATTAAATGTACGATACAGTAGATGGCCACAATATTAGGGACAGTTTATGTCAGGCGTTTATTTCACCATGAGTGACAAGAATATGTCATTACGTTTGTAATTTCTACAGTTTTTATTTGCAATCCCACAGTCGTTATAGAAACAGGTGTCAATGTAGTCCGTCTGTATGTTGAAATCAACTTTCCGTAGCCCCCAAATAACTTACATATTTGATTCATACATCAATATATCGGGAATTCTCCCGGCTCGGTTGCTATTTAAAATCGAGACAATTGGCTGAGATATAAGGAAAAAACCAGGACAACCTCGATTTTTGAACTATATCTTGATTACTACGTCATTAATATAGACAATATGGATATCTAATGATAGATATTTCAAAGACCTTTGCCACGACGTATATAAGACCATAGTAAGTTGGACCTACAATGGGTAAAAATCGAAAAAAAATATTTTTTTTTCACAAACTCTTTTTTTTCACAAAATATTAAAAAAATTTCAAAACTACAAGAATTTTCTTTTTAAATTTAAAAAAAAAAAATTAAAAAACAAATTTAAATTTTGTTTACCTAGCTCCGAATATAGCTCCCTTACTTGTTTTTTAATGTGATGGAAATAAATTGAAGTGCTAAATCTTTTTTCCCTTCCGTGAATCTCAACTTTATATTATGGTTACCACAATCATATAAATAATTTATGTGACTATAATATTGTTTAAATTACAGTAAGCATGTACTTTATTTATTTATTCTCTGGATGTAGCAAGATTCTCAGGACCAAGTTCGCAAATTATTTGGGGACTTCGGAAAGTGCTCATCTCTGCGGAGATGTTATAAACTTTACATAAATAGTTCCTAATATTATGACCTTATACTGTTTTGCTTATAAACGAAGGTGTGCTGATGAGGTATTATTGAAATAGTGGTGAATGGGTGAGTGTAATTTACAAAATATTATTCTCACATATTTGATGCATTCAATGATAGAGATGTTAATACAAATACAGTTTCATTGAAACATTCATTCGTTCATTCATACAGTCACTCAGTCATTTATTCCCAGCACAACCTCATCAGCATCATCTCCTCCACTTCAAAATGTTTTTTTTTTTTGCTTTGTTTTGTTTTATTAGCAGCATCAAGTCAGATGTGACAAATTATCACATTTTAAGCCTTCGGGAGGGAGGGTTTGAATTGTTGTCTAATTATACATTTCAACAAACATACATACAGTGTGTATGACTTCCACATAATGCATCTATTCCATTTACTGGGTTATACATAGAAAAACTTTTAAAAGGTTTAATGGACACACGGTTGATGTTAAAGATTATGTGGCATGTTTAGTTTTCGTTAATTTGTTCCTGTGTGTATGTTTTTTCTAGGGATTTAAATTTGTTTCTCTTGTTTAACATTTGGGTGGTGATTAGAAAGGGTTGTTAACGATTTTGATTAAATACTTTTTAAACAGATGACATGTAATTGATATGTCACAATATCATGTAATAATGAATGTTATAATGACAATGATGGCATGATATTTAAAACTTTGAATTATTTAAAGATTTTCGAGCACAAATGAATTTGTGATTTAGGTAAACCTTGCCGCATTATAGCATGTTATAGTTTGGAAATTCGAAAATGCTAAGGAACATTTTTTTAGTTTTTTTAAAATTTACGCAAGATTTGAATTTAAAGAAACTTCTTTGGGAATGTCTTTGTAAAAAAAATGTAGACGCCAGCACCCGCCGAAATATTTTTTTTAATTTTTACGGGATGTTATTTTTAGAAATATTTTTTTTTTTATTATATTATATCTAGACTCTACTGTAACTTGAAATATAGTAAATACAGATCTTTTTAAAAATTTAGTTTCAGAAACACATGAGAACGTATTTTTAATTTTTTTTTTATTAACGATTTTTTTATATGTAGACCCTACTGTAACTTGAAAAAAAGTTATATTGATCTTTTAAACTATTTTTTTTGGAATCGGAGACACCAATTCTATATAAATGAGCAACAAATAATGTTGTCCACCTAGATTTTGATTTGGAACCATAGTGCAGGAGCGGATCCAGGTCAACCATTTCGGGGGTGAAAAAATTAAAATTTGTTCTACATTTTTCTTTTTATTCCTTTTTTATATGAAAACTTTTCGGTTTTGGGGGGGGGGGAAATTTCCTATTTCAACCCCTCGCACGGCGCGGTGGCCAGTTGACATCATAATTTCTTGAGAGAATTTGTTCTCGAAATCGTTGCTGCACCAAATCGATTCTTGCATGCGCGATATGGCTGCTGGTGCCGTCTTGCTGAAACCACATGTCGTCCAGTTGAGAATAATTCTGTTATCATGTTCCTGCATTTGTTTCTCATAAATTGTCTGAACCCCAAATTCGACAATTTTTACGAAGCCATTCAGATGGAAGATGACTTTATTTTCGAAAAATTGGCATTGACTTCACTTTGCTCCATTATCCATTAAACGAATTGCCGGCGCTTTGTGTTTGTGCTCCTGATTGTGCTGAATTTTGTACGCATGAAGGTGGATATCTTTGAGAACGATGATGAATTAATGTTTTCTGGTTTTCGGCGACAATGTTTTCAAGAGACCTAGCGGTTCGTTGACGCATAGGAGTCGTACTTTTCACAACCGACCCAATTTCTTCGAATGGTTGTCACATTAGGTGCTCTTTCCCGCCTGAAAATTCTTCGAAGTTTAAGAGCGGGTTTCCCAATAATGCGTTGTACTTTCGTAAAGCGCTTCATTTTTATTATCGGAATAAACATATGTATGTGACAGCTGCTTTATTATTTTATCCCCTCTCCGATTTTTGACACTTAAAGGTTGACAGTACTAATGACAACCTGCTGACATTGGACCAATTGAAAAAGAAAGTAAGAACTTGTCATATAATAAGTTTATGTAGTGCCCAAATTTTCGTTTATAGCAACAAGTCTGTTAAGTTTGCTGCACTTTTAATAAGTTGTTACCAACTTACAAAATGGCAACTTAAAAAATTCAACAATGTTGCAACTGCATAAGTATAATGGGGGGAATTAATGTTGGCAAGTAGGGATGTATCAATGATGTGTAATTGTACTCATCATATATGTATGAATTGATATCTTTACAAATACAAACATGTTTGTTTGTATGTGTTATTGTAGATGTTGTTGTTGTTGTTGTTTTATATACTTGCAAATATTTGTACTTCTTGTAATCAACAGACACGCCCTTTCGTTTTATTTTTTGTTGTTGAAACAGCAACCATTCGAAAGGAACACAAACCAACCGAAAAAAATCAACGTCTTTTTTTTGCTTCCTTAAGTTGGTGGTACTTAAAATTACAACAAAAACAACAACAAAAGCAATAATAACAATACTACATAACAATAACAACTGTTGCTACTCTATGAGTGCCATGTGGTGATGATGATGACGATGTTGATGATGGCATTACTAATGCTGTTGCAGTGGCAGGCAGTGTTGTTGTTGATGTTGCTGGTACTAATATGAAAATGACGACGATGATGATGAAGATGATGATGGTGATGCTGAGGAGCAACACAACAACCCATTTGTTGAGATGTTGAACCAACAGTCAAGCAGTCAGTCATTCATTTATTCACTCATACTCTGTTGAATGGTTGGAAATTGTTGTAATTTAAGAATAAAATCACAACAAATGTACAATTTATTATTGTATGTTGCACATTGATGTTAATGTTGAATTTGTTTTGTCTTTTTCTGTTTTGTTGGTTGGTTGATTTTTTGACATGGTCGTTGTAGAAATTTCATGTTCATCATCATCATCGTTGTCGTTGTCTTCATCCGCATCTTCATCAACATCCTGCACTGCACTTTTAAAGATGGCTGCTGTTGCTCCATTGCTTAAGTTTGCTACACAACATGCACTTGAACTTTCATTTTATCGTCAGCATGAGCATGAACAGCAGCAGCAACTACCACTACAACAACAAAAACAACAACAGCAACAATAAAAACCTCATCAGCAATAGCAAAAACATCTCATGTTTGTTGCAAATACCTTCGAATGTTGTTGGTTTGATGATGATGGAGATTTTTTCGTCATTTTTTTATATTTATTTATCTGTTGTTTTCATTCTTTATTATTTGTGGTTTTCTAAAGCACATGCAACTATTTTTAATTGTATTTTTTAAGTCGTATTTTATTGTTGTTGTGATTTGATGCTGATGTTGGTGCTGCTGCTTCTATATCAACATTATTGAAATTCTTAAATTCCTTAGCTTGTTTATGCCAGTGTAGTATGTATTGTATATGGATGGATGGCTGGTTAGTTGTTGAGATGAATGTTGTTAGTAGTCCGTCTGTGTATTACCCTTTCCAGCAACAACAACAATAACAACAACTACAGCTACAACTGCTATCTATCACTGACTGCCACATACTTCATATCCATACTTCCACATCCATCCATACATAGATAGTAGATGGATGGATGGATGGATCGTCGTACTACATTCTACTTTCAAACATACATACATCCATACAACTACCGTTTGCTGTTGCTTGCTACTCGTACTTGTACTTGTGTAGTACGTAGTACGTACCACAGCTCCTCTACTCTCGTGGCATTTAAAACATTTTCAGTCTCTCCTTTCAGCCACTTGAGCTGATTATTTGAATTATTTTTCCTTTCCACATAGTTTTGGGGTGGGTTTTTTGGATGAAATCTTTGTGGCAAGCAGCATACTTTAGCTTTAGCTTGAGAGTTTTGTTGTTATACATTTCGTATTTCGTACACATGGTATGTAGACATTGTAGGCAAAAATCTTTCCATTTTTTTTTCTTCATCTCTAATACTAGATACTGCTGCTACTACTACTATTTTGCTTGAAATTGCTTCTTTTTTTTTGAAAAAAGTGCATGAATTTCAATTAAATTTCATTTTAAATAAAATTTAACTTTATATTTTTAGTGTTTAGTAAGTAAAATGGTTGGCTTTGGTTTATTTAAGTGAAAACTAAAATATGCTGGTGAAACATTTTTGCCAGATTTTGTGTAAATTACTTTGAAAGAAATTTAATTTGACAAATATTTGCAGCATTAGAGGAATTTAAGAAATTTATTTGTTAATTTTTATAGATAACTATAATTTAAATAAAAATTTGTGTGTTTAATTGTGTAAAAATGTCTAAGGATAGATTATAAGGATGACACTGGTTGCAATAAGAGCGAGTTTCCACTGGGGCTAATTCCTTCTTCTCCTATTCCTCTCTAATTCTAATACTCTAATCTACTGAGTATTAATTTTATGATTTGATGTATTCCAATATTATGCATGAGCTTAGGAAAGAAATAATATATAAATAGTAACAGATATTCTCGAACTCTTTCCTGCACCATCAATTTCATTAATTCTTAATCTTATAAGAGTATTATCACCAGAATTTAATGATAATTCTCCGTGGTTTTACATTTATTTCTAAAATCTTCTTACTATTCTTTTTTTTTGGTTTCATTCCATAAGTATTTTGTTTGTTTGCAACTGTCCGACTTTTAAAAGATTCCCGGCTAATAAGCTTATGGGTTTTCCTGATCAAAACTTTGGAAATCAAGAGTTGCTTTCCCAATTAAAGCACCAACACGAGGGATTATCAGAGTAGTCAACTTTATCCTCAGCATAGCTAAAGGAATGGTCGATGGTTGTAAGGAATATAGACAGATTAGCGGAATTTCAGCAGGTTTCTTAGACATAGAAAAGGACTTTAGCAATGTGATTATGCATTGTGATATAACAGAATCTAAAGGATCTAGGTGTTAAGGAATACATCAATAATTGGATAGTAATCAATCACAAGAACTTTATGCTTTCCAAATCTCGAGGAATCTCTAAATTACTATGAGGAGATTGAGGTTCTATTTATCTCGGGATTATTAAAAGATAAGGATACAGAAAGTGGTCTAGGAGTAAATCGAAACAAAACACAATTTTGAATCAGTGCAAAAAATTAAAATTAATTGGAACGGCACTAAGAAATCGAGAAACGGATTTCTTTCAGGATTTCCAGAAGAATAATGTCGCGGATTACCTTCTTGGAAAATTGATTATATAAACGCGCTTTTCTTACGTGGAATATATTTCCGGAAGACAAACTTCCTGTCACTTTCGAAATAAGAAAATGTGCACAAACACTACATCCTCTATTTCCTTCTCATAACCCCCTTGTTTGGACATCTTGGCGAAGCTACTCATGCCTCAAGGCACGGACCTCATTCCTGGTAAGAATTTATTTTTTTTAAATTCGCAGCTGACTACAGTCTTTATCTAATACCGCGGGGATCCAGTGAGCCCATGGACATTGTTCTGTCTGGATCATTGGTGAATGATATGTGTGGTGTCAGAACACACACTTTGACTTTTATAGGCCGGAGGTTTCGAAGTCATAGATCATATTTCGGACTGGTCTACCAGGCTGGAAGTTGCTGCTTTAATAATTGTCCTGGGCTTGCTAATTGACTAGCTAGATATGGATGGCAGGGTTTAGATAGCCGGAGCTCTCTTGAGCAAGTCACGCAATGACGGTGATAGGCGCATTGATTCTATCCGATATTAAACCACCATGAGGTTGGGCCATCATGGCAGGTACCCACGTAAATCTTAGACACATTCCCTTCCCTTAATAATCTAACTCAGTGAACTGCACAGACCGATTTCTCGATTTCGAAAACACGCCTAAAGAAAGTGAGACTGGTTTGGATCCAATAGACTGTTGGAAGGGAGTGCAGTATTCACAGATGAACCTAAACTGGTAGCTTTATAGGGCGGACCGATTCTCGGATATCAGTAGACTTTCCGATAAATCTAGAATCCGGGCCTATATCTTGGTAATCTATATGCAGGAATTTTATTCCTCAATCAATTAATTTTTAGGAAGGGCATTGATTACGTTATTCTTCCGGAAATTAAGTGCATTATTATTAGATATAACCAAGATAGAGAGAGGCACAGAAGCTGGTATCTTCATGGTGGATACTGATAATCGGTTGTCATATAGACTTTCCGACAAATCTAGTGTCCAGGATGAGATCTTGGAGGTCTTGAAAGCCTCAAAATTGACAATGGTGAACGTCACTAGAGTAGCAGATGTGACTATTTATATCGTCAGAAAGGAGTCGCTGAATGCTTGAAGTGCCATATCGCCAACTTCAAGGACACATGTCTATACAATGTTATGATGTATAGGTTACTGAAGCACAATAACGTCCAGCGAAATGAGGTCACAGCGGAACTTGTAAGAGAAAGATATCAACTTTCCCAATTCCTTATCCTTCTATTGTAGATAAAACTTCTGATCTAGGGAAGCAAAATGGACTGCTAAGTGAAATTTTACATTTCAAGAACGAAGATCCTATTAGGGTTGTAGAGCTATAACCTAAGGATATTTTCGGATGTGATAAAGAATCTATGATCAATAACAGCTAGCATAAGTAAATAAGATAATTAAACTCCGGATGTTTGTAAAATATGCGAGGTGATTAAGATTGAAACTATGGATAATAATATCTGCAATTGCCTTAGGGTACAATACTATAGGTTTAGGTGGTCGTGTAGAAGATTCAACGATGTCAAAGAAGACATTACTTGACTTTCGATTGTGCGATATCTTCTGTTTCTTTAGGGTGATCAGATGCAATAACGACGGAAGAGTGTAAAGGAGCTCTCGTTTCCTAGGTTGTGGTGTAGACTATCTTTCTGAAGAACTCGAAATAAGGTTCCGTTCGATCTTCCAAATGATGCATAGAAATGAGTCACGTGACTCATTAATAGTTAGTGAGGTGAGTTGTTTAGGATACGTCATTAGTATCATTGAGATTACAATAGTAATGAGCAATATTTCAGATGTATAATCAGTTGCAGTATCGCTTGGGACTATTAAATGTGGAATTTTAAAACACAAATTAGGGACTGAGATGATTAAAAGTAGAAACTTTTTTTTTTTTTTTATTATTATTTATTTTCAACAACCTAGCCTATTGGCCATAATCGGTTATAAATTTCTACTTAAAAAAATAGTTTACATTAAAAAATTTAAATATAAAATAAATTAAATAATTATGATATAAATTAAATAAATATTATAAATAAAATTGAACAAAGTCAAAACTTAAACTCAAACATATTACATTATAAAACATCATTATTAGATAATGATTCTTTAATTGATGTCAGTAAATTAGCAACTTGATAAGAAAAACTAGTTTCCACTAGGAAAAAAGAAATTTGATAAGTATATGTGTAACAGAAATAATCAACCATATAAAAGAGAAAACATGGTACTCAGTACAACCTAGAAACTATAAGGGCCAAATATATGTATATATAAATATTAGTCACTGAATGTCTGTTAGTTGATACCACCACTTTCTCAGAAACAAGAAAAATTGAATGTCATATCTAATAAATGAACAACTTCGGATGCACATAATAAATGTGAATTTTTTCTAAATATTGACCATGACTTTGATTAAGACCCTCGTATAATCCATTGTTTCATAAAACCAAAATCAGCACACATTCAATTCAGTAATTTACTTTGTTGTTACTGCCATCGTTACTTTCATAATTGTCCTTAAACTCCCTACTACATGCCTGGATTCCTAATTATGCTTGATTAAAGTGCTCGACTCAACTTTACACAAAATCCATACGAGTACATGTAAAAAAGACACTGTTTCATTTTAATTTTTTTGAAGCAATTTTCTCTTTAATAATCGTTAAAGAAGAATTTTCCATTAATTTGATTTTCACTTCTCTTGGTCAGTTTTAACTTCATACAAACTTTAGCAACATTTTTTTTGGTGGTTAAAAAAAAAACCTCAACTTTGCTGGTTTCTCCTTAAAGTAACAATTAAAAATGAAAAATGTTCCCACGAGTTGGACAAACAAAAAAAAAATAAAATAATCATGAAGAAGAAGAAGGAATAAAGAAGAAGACCACTTCCACTACCAATACCACACCGACTTGAATATCTCTCCTGTGTGCCAGCCATGCAGCCAGCCTAAAAACAACAAAAAACGGCCATATTTTGTTGTGAACTTTTTCAAGCTCTTAAGGAAAAATCAACAACAACAAGAAATATACATTTAACCTTTTTGTTGTTACTTACTTGTATGTACAAGATGGGAACACACACATCTTCACATGCAGTCAAGGTACATATCAGGGATGTGGAAAAAGTGGAAACATTACATTAGTTGTACCAAATGCATTGAAATTTAGTACTTTTTTACTCTTGTGAACAGTAATTTTTTTTGGATATTTCTCAGTTTAACTGGAACTTTCTTATAATCATTAACAAATTTGCAAGAACCATGGAAAAGAAGTTAAGGATAAGTGCGAATTCTTGAAGCTGTTTTTTAACATTTATCCTGGTGATATATTTTAAAGACTTCGTTGACTTCGTAATTATTTTTTCATGTGCAATAATAGATGTCATTAAATCAAAGGCCATGATTTCCATTCAAAGTCACTAGTGTTTCAAAAGTCTTTTCCTGCTGCCACCCTTTGGCAAACGTGACATTCCGAATTAAATACTCTCGAATGGAACTGATTTCCCAGTATCAATCTGATACATATTGCGATCAAACAATATCAGATTGTGTGCAGCATCAAGATGTCTGCTAAGAAAATTTATTCTGGAGATAACGATAAATACTACTGAACATGAAAAACGAATAACAATTTTTTTCTAAAAAATGTATTTCGGAATTCAATTTAATCTTCGAAAGTTAGAGTTTTGGATAAAAAATTTAAACCTAGATTTCCAATAGAAATTTTTGATTTCGTAGAAAAATTTTACATTTCGTTTTTCCAAAATTTTCTGTTTAATAAAAACAATTTAAAATTCGATAGACAGGCTGACTTCATAAACGCATTTTGCAAAGCAACACTGCAATGCATTGTGTTCATAAACGCAATAGATTTTGTTTTGGCAATGTCGCAAGTTCATTATTGTATGGCAATGCTTGTCCAGCCGCAGCATCTGTCAAATTTGTGAACTGTTTTTATTTATGATTCTTTACAAAACATTTATGCGTTCATTAATGTCACAAAGTATTGCTTTGCCTAGTAATTGCTTTGCATTACTGCATTTATGAATTCGGCCACAACTTTAAGTTCATATACAAATTTTCAAGTCCGAATTCATATTTAAAATTTCAAATAGAAATTTCGAAAAAAAAATTTGAAATTATAATTGAAATCTTAAATTAGAACTAAAATGTACAATTTAAAATCGAAATAAAATTTCGATTAGAAAATTGGAGTTTCAAAATTAATTATTATTAACTTTGCAATTTTCTGTTTCGAATTAAATATTTTAATTAAGAAGAAATATTTTAGAATATAAAAGTTAAATTTCGAATGTAAATTTAAATTTTTGAATTAAAATGTTTAATTTAATTGAATATAATAATTATTTTTGATTTCAGATATTCGAATTCATCAATTTTGAGTGCAAAATTTCAAATTCGAATACAGATTGTCAATTTCGAATACAATATTTTAATTGCGAATGAATATTTTTAATTTAGAACTAAAATGTTCAATTACGAAAATAAATTTTGAAATGTTAGATAGAATTAAATTTTTAACAAAAATTTTTAGTTTGCCAAATAAATTTTGATCTACGAAATTTTAAGTTTTGAATTGAAATGTTCAACTTAATTGAATATGTATAACAATTATTTTTAATTTCAGACTGAAATTTTAATTTCTAAAAAACGATACATTTTGAGTATAATTTTTTCAATTTCATAATAAAAATAAATTTTATCAATTTCGAAAACAAATTCTCAATTTAAAATAAATATTTAAAATTTTTAACGAAAATGTTCAAATGTTTTAACAAAAATTTCTAAATTCGAAAATTATTTTTAAATGTTCGATTTAAAATTTCAGATACAAATTAAGAATTATGTTGTCAATTTCGAATACAATATTTTAATTTCGTATGAATATTTTCAATTTAGAACTAAAATGTTTAATATCGAATAAACAGTTTTAGATTCGAATATAAATTTTGAAATTCTAATTATTTAAATGTTGGATATATTAATAATTTTCAATTAGAAACCAACAATTTTATATATAATTAAAAAAAAAATAATTTAATTTCAAATGAAAATTTCAAAATTTTCAATATATTTTTTTAATTTCGAATTCAACTATTTTCGAATGAGATTTTGAACTATGAATATATGTATGCTTGTTTTGATTTTCATCAATTCGAATATAAATTTCGTCAACTTCGAATAAATATTTTAAATTTCAAATATAAATTTCTGAATATTTTCAAATTAGAATTGAAAGATAGAATTGAAATAATATTTCGAAACTTTGTAATATTCAGTTGCGAATAATTATTTTCGATTAGAGAAATTTTCAATATCAAATAAGATTTTTTAATTTCGAATAGAAATTTTCGATTTCAAACCGAAATTTTAATAAATCATTAATTACAAATAGATATAAGGGGCATTTCATGTCAAGTGAACCAACTTTTAAAATCGATGTCTTCCGATCGGGATGAAAATTTTACATTTTAGCCAAGCATGTGTTTTTTCTTATCCATGTATCTTATTACCTATTGCCTTTCTTCAATATTTCGAAAAAAAAATATTTAAAAAAAAATAAAAAAATTTTAATATTTTTCTTCCGAAATCAAATTTTTTTGACTTTTTTTTACACGGGCCCTTTTTTTTCTTAAAATTAAGCTTAGATATTTTCCTTAAAGACCTATTTGGTCGCTTAGTGGGATGCGAGTGGGAGGGATATCTATCAAAATAAATATTTTCTAACTGAAATCATAAAATTTTTGACTTTTTTTGGAAAATTAAAAACTTTTTCAAAATGGACCCTTTTCAAATTTTTTTTTTAGCTCAAAAGAAAGCTTGGGGGTATTCCTTTAAGACCTATTTGGTCGCTTAAGCTATGTTTCCCCAAATACCGTAGTCGGCACCGAAAACGTAATTCCATACATTTGCACCGAAAAAAAGTTCGTTTCAGAAATCGGCAACGAAAATTGGGAACGAAACGGCACCGATCAGTAACGAAAAACTTGTCATTTGGGGCCGGAACGAAAACAACTTCAAGTAGGTTGTTTTCGGTGCCGTAGGAACGAAATTATTTTAATTATTTTTTTATTTAAAATTTAAAGAAAATCAAAATGAATAAAAAAATAAATTTTCTTTATTGGAAGAGGAAAAAATAATAGATTTTGTCAAAAATAATGAAATTTTATTTAATGTGTGACATCCAAAATTAAAAAATAATTTCGTTTCTGTTTTATGCCGCAACGCAACCAACTGAAACGAAAACAATTCAGAAATGAGACGGTGACGAACACCAACGTTTTTCTGTTTCAGCTTTCGTTATCGGCGCCAATTACTGTGTATGCGGAAACCCAGCTTTAGTGATGCGAGTGGGATATCTATCAAAACAAGTATTTTGTAACTCGAGACATAAAATTTTTAAATTTTATAGTTCGAAATTTTCATTAATAAACATTTTTGTTTTCGAAAAAAAAAAATTCAAATAAGATTCTCATTAAATTATAACTAATTGAAAAAAAACGATTTCAAGTTCCTAAAGACCAATAAAATATTAAAATTTCGAATACAAATTTTCAATTTAAAACTGAAATCTTGAATTTCGTAAATAAATGTTTAAATTTGAAATTTTTATTTTACAAATGTACCAAAAAAAATGTACAAATGTTTCATCTCCGATACATATATACAAGAATCATGTACATGCAACAAAAAAAAAAACAATATCTGCAGCAACAACAAAAATCTTTAGCAACAACATCTTTCACATACCAAAACAAATTACACTTTGTTTTGTAATGGTGCGTAACCCAGCAGTTCTAGGAGACTGTCCCGAACTAGTGAACTATCTTTTAGGGTAACAGCTAGTTACATAAGTAGCTACGTGACTATTTATTAGGATGATCGATTCTTCGACATTTTCCTTTTTTTAAAAAAGTAGTATTTCTACTCCTTTTTTAAAAAAGTAGTATTTCTACTCCTTTTTTAAAAAAAAGTAGTATGAGTAGAAAAAAGTAGTATTTCTACTCCTTTTTTTAAAAACGTAGTATTTCTACTCCTTTTTTAAAAAAAGTAGTATTTCTACTAATTTTTTTAAAAAAGTGGTATTTCTACTCCTTTTTTAAAAAAAGTAGTATTTTTACTACTTTTTAATAAAAAGTAGTATTTCTACTACTTTTTTTTAAAAAAGTATTATTTCCTTTTTTTAAACAAAAGTAGTATTTCTATTCCTTTTTTTAAAGAAAGTTGTATTTATACTCCTTTTTTTAAAAAAGTAGTATTAAAGTAGTAGTAAAACACAGTTTAAATGCTTTGGAGTATATCGATTTTTTTTTGTTTTTATAAAACTAGACATTGAAAATTATCTTTTACTTGGTGTATTTGTAGGACATATAGAAAACAAAGCATTGAGTAAGTTTTCAGGCTTTCCAGATCACTTGTGACATTTTCTAAATATAAAAAGTCTTCTAATATACATAGTTGAAATATTGTTTTTTTTTTTGATTTTGAATATTTTTTAAAGTTTTTAATACACTAAAACTCATAAAAACACACTTTTAGAAAAACCGACTATTCGAGGAGAAAACATCGGTTTCTTCGATATTCGAAATTTGAGCTTTTCAAAAAAACCGGTTATAACCGGTTATTAAAAACCTGTCCGATCACCCTACTATTTATTGAGTCTTTTGGCCCAAAATATATAAATTGGAGTCAGCCAAGTGACTAAACATTAGCGACAATTACTGTCTATAAGAGATACGTTGACTACAAGCTTAACTGCTGGGAAATCATTCGCAAACAAACATACACACGCACGCACGTACATTCACTTATTTACTCACTTGTTCACTCACTTTGCTACATGCACCAACAGCAGCAGCAGAAACAAAAACACCAACTGTGTGTATAGAGTATTTATCAAAAGTTATGTAGGTTTCTGCTGAAAATTTCAAAACCCAGAAACTCACATTCTAACTATATGAGGAATCAGTTGAAGTCATGTCATGACTGCA
Organism: Calliphora vicina; assembly: GCF_958450345.1. Lineage (NCBI taxonomy): Eukaryota > Metazoa > Arthropoda > Insecta > Diptera > Calliphoridae > Calliphora > Calliphora vicina. The sequence continues at coordinate 7,183,060 of NC_088781.1, forward strand.
TTTTTTTTGTTTATTTTTTCCAGATGCACTGATTTCTTTTTCTTGTCAAAAAGAGCAAAAACCAAAAAAAAAAAAACTTCTTCATTTATTTTCTTCATACTGTTTTTGTTGGCCTTTTCAAGATCTGCTGGCAGTGGTAGATTTGTTGCTCTAAAGGAATTTTTCCCATAAAAATTGGTTAAAAATTTCACAAGGCAAACAAATCAAAGCAGAAAAAGGACTGTTTTAGCCACCAGTTAAATATAAATATACGTACGTACTCTTCTGAAACACAGATGTGTTGATTTTTTTGTTTTGCTTAATTTGTTGCTTTCTACAAGTTGGCAGTTGGGCAGAATTACGTACCAACTTACTACTGCTTCATTCTTAAACAAATAGCAGCAAGAAGAAAACCCTTTCTTTAATCAACCAGCAAACATTTTGCCCCAAAAACAAAAAAATAAAAAAATTAAGAAATAAAAAACCAAAAAAATAAAAATCTTTAAGAAAGATGAAAAATATGCCAACTGGAATTTTGATTCGTCGTTTCTGTATAATGAGGAAGTAAAGCGTGAATGAAGTTTAGTTTTTTATTGTATAAATATATGTATATGTATTTTCCTTTCTTTATTCTTTCTCTCAAATTACTAACAACAATTTTGTATGGGTTTTTTATTTCTTATTTTAAGAAATATTTAAAATTATTTAAACATTCATTTGTTTTTAGTTTGAAATTCTCTTGAGAATAAAATTTTGTTTAGAATGTGTTATTTCTGGGAAAAAACAATGTAAAATATTTTTTTTTCATAAAATTTTGTTTAATTTTTTTGGTTTTAAATTTTTCAACTTTAAGTTGTTATAAATAAATACTCTATAATTAGATTCTATGTTAGAAATTTATCATAAATTATCGCATAATTCATTAAGATTTTCAAAAAATGTATGAAACTGGTTACTCAGCAGGCATTTGATAGCGAATTTATTACAGAGATGTCAGTAAGAAGAGCTCTATTGAGAATAAAATGATTTAATCGGAGTAAATTTTATTGATTTTTGCACGATTATTATGAAGTAAAATGATAACAGCAGTTATATTGGGTGTACGACTTAAAATTGGGCGGATTTACTATAGATGGCATATCTGAACGTGGTATATATGTCATTTTGAAGGGTACACATCATTTATTTATTCTCACTTAGTTATTGAAAATACCGATTGCTCACCAAAGCTTATGGTGAATGTGTTTCATCGGTTTGTGCTGGTCAGAAGTGGTTATTTTGACACGGAAGACAAATATCGCCCAGGCCAGCAGGATTCATCCAAAAGCAGAGAAATTGGGTACCATACGAATTGAAGCCGAGAGACTTTGAACGCCATAAAAGTAAATGCTTTATGCACCGAATCATTACTTGCAATGAAAAATGGATCCATTACGATAACCCGAAGCGTAAGAGATCGTATGTGAAGCCCGGCCAAGCTTCCTAATCGACACCAATGCCAAATATCCATTCTCTGTATTATGTTGGAACAAAAGGGTCCTATCTATTATGAGCTGCTGAAATCTGACCAGACCATCACAGGGAACCTCCACCGAACGCAACTGATTCGTTTGCCGAATCAGTACACATATATTTGTTTACTGTAACCATATATATGATTGATACAATCATATGAATCGTAAATTAACCATATTATGGTTACCACATTCATGTAAATGGTTACTGTGACTATAAAATAGTTAAAAAACTTGTAACAATATTGAAATGGTTACAGTAACCATGCCCAACTATATTTTTTCTTTTCGTGTATGTAGCCTGAAAGATGAGAAAAGTTTATAACTAACAATGTGCCAATACCTATTCGCTGGCTTTACTTAGGTAGATACAGAAGATTTATTTCCAAAATAAAAATCTCAAAATCTAGGAAGTCAATTCTATTCACCGAGTAATTGAATTGTAATATAATTATTATGTTATCATTCATTGTAGCAAAGCGTATTCATTATGCCATGAAGCAGTCTATAATCTGTTTATAATATTTTCTTCATTAAAACTTTCATATTGAGCTACTTTTTTGTCTTACTACTCTGATTATTTCTTTGATAGCCAACATATAATTTTGAGTAATATTTTCATATAACTAATAGTTGTATTTATTGATAAATACATATTAAACATAACTTATTTATTTAATCATCTCATCAAATTACAAAATTATGGCTAAACGTTGTTACCTGTTTGTTTAAAATTATATACAACAAATTTATAGTTGTGAAAATATCTTTAACATAAATCAGTAATAAGAAAATGTATAGAAAGCAAGAAAATGGTTATATTTTTGTTAGTTTTTTAATGAGTTTTGGAATATTAGCTTTAAAACAAACACAAAATTCGATCTGTACAAAATTTGTATAATTGATATATAAAAAGATATATATATTATGAATAAAAATTCCCCGGTTTCTTCGAAAAATTGCAATTTAATATAAACCGGTTTTGGTTTTTTAATAATAACCGGTTAACCGGGTTTTATGGGAAAATAATGAAACGCATTAAAATAATAGTTATTAAAACAAAAACAGTTCATGGAAAAACATAACACAACAAAAATGAGATCATATAACAAAAAATAAGCCTTTTTAATTCTAATTATGATTATTTCTTTTAACCTTCGGTTCAAATTTGAACCATACTGACATTAAAATTGATTTTTTTCTAAAAGTGAGTGGTTGATATTTTATGAATTTTATTTAATTGCAAATGTCAACAACTACGTTAGGTTTTTAGAAACATAAATTGGCCAAAAAAAAATATCTCGATTTTTTTCTTTTGTTTTTATAAATCTAGACATTGAAAATGATCTTTCTCAGTGTACTTGTAGGACATATAGTTAACAAAGCATTGAGTACGTTTTTAAGCTTTCCAATCGCTTGTGAAGCTTTTGGAGTATTTGTTTTAAAAAAGTTTTTTGGATTTTAAATATTTTTTAAAGTTTTTAATACACTAAAACTCATACACTCTTTTAAAAAAACCGGCTATTCGAAGAGAAAAACCCGGTATCTTTGATATTCGAAATGTGAGTTTTTCAAAAAACCGAAACCGACTTAACCAAAAAAACCGATTATAACCGGTTATTAAAAACCGGGACAATCACCCTAATGTATATTAAAGCAGGGAAAGAACTACAGAAAGGCAAATATGATTATCAGGATTTTCGTGCAATAAAATATGCTCTATAAAACGAAATATATGCTTAAAAATATGCAGAAATATGTACTAAAAACTTAAATATTCCACAATAAATTTAGAAATATGCATATATATTTGCATTAATGGCAGTTTTTATATTAAAACTTTTCGGTTTTGGGAGGAGAAATTTCCTTTTTTTACTCCCTGATCCGCGCCTGATTAATGTAGAAAAAAGGCGTTTGAAAAAAAATATTTCTTTGCTAGGAAAAAAGGAAAAAGAAAATAATTTTGATATTTCAAGTATGTCGGAACGTTTAGTTCTGCTTTATGAAATTCAATTTTAAAAATAAAAAATTTTGAAATTCAAAAATTATTATTTTTAAAAACAAAATGTTGAAATTTACAACTTACAAAATTACATTTTATTTGAAATTATGTACGAAAAAGTTTTTATTAAAAAATTGTAAAATATACAAATTACATGCGCATAAAGCAAAATATGCTAAAATATGCAATTATAACAAAATATGCAACATCAAATAGCTGCCATTTTTTTTTCAAATCATATGATTGATTTTGGGTTTTAACTTGCCGGAGCATTTATGTCCTTGAGAAATGAACCAACTTTATGGGAACAATTCTGAATTTAAATGATATTGTTTAGCTGGGTTTCGGCACCGATAACGAAACCTGAAACTGAAAAACGTTGGTATTCGTCACCGTCTCGATTCTGAATTGTTTTCGTTTCAGTTGGGTGCTTGCGGCATAAAACAGAAACGAAATTATTTTTTAATTTTGGATGTCGCACATTAAATAGAATTTCATTATTTTTGACAAAATCTATTATTGTTTCCTCTTCCAACAAAGAAAATTTATTTTTTTATTCATTTAGATTTTCTTTAAATTTGAAATAAAAAAATAATTAAAATAATTTCGTTCCTACACAGAAAAAACTATTTTTTAAACCGTTTCAATTCAAATATTTATCACATATTGACTTATTTCATAATTGAATCAAGTATTCATGTGCTCAAAAACTAAATTTTCTGATATTTTCTATTGAATTTTGAGTTTTGAATTTGATAATTTTGACAATTGAATATATAATTTTCGTTATTGGTTGAACTTTAAATACAAAAATTATTGAATAGATAATTTTTGTAATTGAAAACACATTTTTGTTATTTTTTGTGTTTTCAATTACGAAAATTATCTATTCAATAATTTTTGTATTCAAAGTTCAACCAATAACGAAAATTGTATATTCAATTGTCAAAATTATTAAATTCAAAACTCAAAATTCAATAAAAAAATATCAGAAAATTTTGTTTTTGAGCACATGAATACTGGATTCAATTATGAAATAATTGAAACCAGTTCAATATGTGATAAATGTTTGAATTGAAATATAGTTTTTTCTGTGTACAGCACCGAAAACAACCTACTTAAAGTTGTTTTCGTTCCGGCCCCAAATGACAGGTTTTTCAATACTGATCGGTGCCGTTTCATTCCCAATTTTCGTTGCCGATTTCTGAAGCGAACTTTTTTTCGGTGCAAATGTATGGAATTTCGTTTTCGGTGGCGATTACGGTGTATGCGGAAACGTAGCTTTATCGAGTCACATGTTGACATTTTTGTTCCAAAATGAGATAATGATGGCAGACAATATCAGCATGATAGAGGAATTGTTTGCCCATTGTATTCCATCTTGGAAAATATCTTAGTTACAAGGTGTCAACATGTGAGCTTCAATATTCGATTTATTGAAAAAATTGTTTATGTTTTTGGACAATTTATGTGTGTGTTTCGCATCTATGTATAATTCTCTATGGTTATATGTTTGGAAGGATTTGTTAAAAAAAAACATAAATATGTTGTTTAAAAAATAATAATAAAATAATAAATAAATTAATATAAAACCTAAATAATTCATCAATTTTCATTTGAGTTGAAGAGCATAAATCACAACTATTAAAATGCCACTTGAAAACTAACTAAACTGTTGCCAATTCAAATTCAAACCTCGTGTACTTAATCTAAAATACAAAAAATTTACTGTCTTTACTTCATGTTCTTCATAACAATTCCAACAAATTTGCTTTTCAGGATTATTTCACTCCATCCCAGTGTTGCTATGACAAAAAACATCCCAAAAATAGTATTTAATTTGTTAAACTTTTCTAAATTCAGTTTTAATTACTCTAAAACTATTATGTTTTAATTTAATTTAATTAAATTAATTTCAAATGACATTTTTAATGCTGTTTAAACTTCAAGAGTGTTCTCATGCAAATAAGCAGATACTATGTACTTGTTCGTTTAAATGTTCTCCAATAATGAAATGGTTTAATTTTCGCATGTGGTGGGATCACTCATTCACTCACTTCGTTCCAATTTATTATTGTTTAATTTTGGGGTTGGATTTACACACGCTCATACACACACTGATGCACACATCCACATCCACCTGACAATTTGTTGTGATAAATGGGTCTGTTTGGCAGAGCGCATGCCAGCTGCAAAAAACACACGACTTGTGAGCCTCATTCATAGAGAAAGGAGGAGTTACAATTAAAATGGCATAAATCATTTTGTAACAATAGAAAACTTTTAAAAGCTTTTGTGTGTGAAAGCTTACAAAAAGCTGATGGCTTTAGAGCTTTTTTTAAAAAGCTTTGTTATGTTTCTATGGTGAAGCTAAAAAAAGCCAAAGTGCTGGTTTATTTTGAGGTTTATATTTGAATTTGCTCTAATGTTAAGAAAGCTTTGAGGTTTTTTTTTGGGGGATTTTTCAAAGACGCATGCTTAACTTTAGGTGGGATTAATGATGGTGTTTTTGAGAATTAATAAAATAAAGAAATTTTTGCTAATTTAGATAAGAGCTGGATATTAGTTAGTAACTTTATTAAGGTAAAATTTAAATGTTCATTTAAATCCATTTGTACAATCAAATGATACGTTCATGGTTCTATTTGTATTCCTACCATCAATAAAGATGGGGGTATTTGATTTTGTCATTCCGGGTGTCTCAGACCCACATTAGTATTTATATTCTGGGTTCTCTAAGACAATCTATGTCCTTCTGCCTGTTCAAAACACGATAGAGTCCACACAAATGAAGCTAGCTGGCTGAAATGTTTCACAAATATTCACTGTTGAAGAGGTTTATTTGGTATTGAAAATGGGCAATCGGTCAATGATTTCACCTAGTTACAGATACAGTCCAGATCATGGCCCGTCCGACTACTATTTGTATCCGATATTGGCAGAGTATCAGATATTGGCTTGATTCGTTATTGGCCGCAAAATATGAACAGTTCTATTGGCTAGGAATCCATATGTTGCCAGAAAGATGGAACAGCATTACAAATGGTGTAGTTGTAATAAAGAACACACTCTTTTATATCATTTATTTGCATAATTTAACAACACTTTTTACTAAAATTATCTTAAACAAGTAAGAGAGCTATATTCGGCTGTGCCGAATCTTATATACCCTTCACCAAATTATACTTCAAAATAAAAATATTTTTAAGTAAAGAAAATTTATTTTTTTCCAGTTCGCACTCGTTCAACAATACTGTATTAACTCAAAATTTTTAAAAATTCACTTTTTGCAAGAAATCAACTAACAACATCAATATCTATCTACTGTAAAAATTTCAACGTATTCCGATTACTCTTTCATCTCGAAAACCACATTTGAGACCATTTTCGTGTTAATTAGTGACTACCTTGTATCAACAAAAAAGTATTATTTTGAGTTAATACAAAAATTTAAATAGAAATACATCGAATATTTTCATAAAAAAATGTATTATTTTGAATTGAGCCTTTATTCAAGTTAAAAATAATCAAATTGTTTTATTTAAATTTGGTTGTATTTTGAGTTGATACTGTTTTGTTGATAAAATAATACAAAAAAATATCGAGTAGTTTCAGAAAAATGGTATTAACTCAAAAAATAGATTTACTTTGCAATAATTGCAAAAATTTTAAAGAAAAACAATGTAAATATATTTTCAAATGGAATTTGCTTAATATGATGTACTAGGATTTTCAAATTCTCTTAAAATGTAATCACAAACAGTTTTTGCCCTCTACTGAACATTTTAAAATTTTGAGTTAATACAGTATTGTTGAATGAGGAAGCCTATAGAAACTGGCTGAAATCGGTCCATTATTTCACCTAGCCCCCATACAAATGTCCTCTCGAAATTGGACTTTATGGGTCATAAATGTTTAATTTATATATGTATCTCCACAAATTTCGATCCAAATAAGTTTTATATATACAAAATTCATGTCACCAAATTTTGTTACGATCGGTCCATAATTAGTCATAGCTCCCATATAGACCCGCTTCCGAAAATCACTTTAACGTGCTTAAATCGCTTAAAAATGTTGGTATACACACAAAATTCAACATTGTTAACTTTAATATAGACATAAATCATACGGCCTAATTTCATGGTGATCGGTCCATAATTGGTCCAAGCTCCCATATAAGCCCACTTCCGAAAATCACTCAAAAATATAAATTATTGAAATTTTAAAAGAAAAATGTTTTTGCTCTTTTACTTAGTGTAGGGTATTGTATGGTCTTTCTTACTTGTTTTTTTTAAATTTAATTTTTTTTTGTTTTTTAAATTTTTTTTTAAATATTTAGCGAAAAAAAAATTCGGGTTAAAAAATATTTTTTTCGATTTTAACCCATTGTAGGTCCATATTGTCTATATTAATGACTTAGTAATCCAGATATTGGTCAAAAATCGAGGTTGTCCTGGTGGACCGATTTTCTCGATTTTTAAATAGCAACCGAGCCGGAAGAATTCCGAAGATATTGATGTATGAATCGTGTATGTAAGTTATTTGGGGTCTTCGGAAAGTTAATTTCAACAGACAGACGGACAGACTGACATACGGACAGACAGATAGACTGACAGACGGACATGGCTTAATCGACTCCGCTATCTATAAGGATCCAGAATATATATACTTTATAGGGACGGAAAATTATATTGTGGAAATTACAAACGTAATGACAAACTTATATACCCTTCTCACGAAGTTGAAAATGTCTACCGTTTGGCAAACGTTCAGATTTCCCTCTTCAGTTATTTTAAATTATTGCGTGCCTTAACTCCTATTCCCTTTAAAAGAAAAAATAACCAAACAAAATCTTAAAAACGTGAAGACTGCATGCTGTGTGTTAAAAGTTAAGAATTGCAAAAGTAAAAAATAATAATAATAAGTAATTTTATTAAACGCTTTAACGTTTACATAACTCATTGGTTTTTCCAACAAAATGACGTTGCATTTAATTTAAGGTCATCGTAAATAAATATAATGAAAAATACTTGCTTTATTAAATTAATAAATAAAAATAAAGATTTTTAAGCAGACTAAAAGAAAAAATAGTTACACTCAAAAAATAAAAAGCTAAAAATAAACTTATTTGAAAAATTTTTAAAAAATTATGAGCCCAGAACAGATTAAAGTAATTCAAATTAATTTTATTAACCTTTTATGTTTCTGTGTTTGCTTGACGGTTTTATTTTTAACCCCTCAACACTCGGTTGGTGTAGATTGGAACTCGGTTGGGGGTCTATTATAAAATTTCTTTTATTTTCATTATAAATTTATTATGTTTTCTGGCTTACATTGTTATACTAATGGTTTAATGGATTGATGAATGGTTTGTTTGATCATCATCGATGTCGACATCAAAACCATTGTAATCGACGTCAACACTTTGTAGTCATTCATTCAGTCATTCGGTCGTCTACTATTTATTGCTTAATGTCTTAGCACCAAATTCTTCTTTATTGTCTAAGAAAATTGCTGCAAATAAAATTGAAATCATCAATTTGAAAAGTGAAATAAAAATATCAACAAATTGCAAAATAAAATACTTGTGTTTTGTTTTTTTTATTCGTTCATCATTTTGCGAAATGTTTGAAAGAAAAAAAGGTGTTTAAAAGGTTGCCATGCAAGGACCGACCGCACACTTTGGCTGGAAATTTGCCAAATTCATTTTTAAATGTTTTTGTTTTTTATTTTAACCCTTTAAGGGGTTTAGGGGTCATATTACTCACATTTTGAAAAAACGTAAGGAAATCGGGATGTGTTAAAAAACTTGAATGGAAGGAAAATAGTCTGGAAAAAACTCTTTTTTATTAAAGAGCTTTTTTAAAGCAAAATTTGTTGGTTATTTTTTTATGAAGAAGCCATTTTCAGAAAATTATTTTCCTATGGAAAAGCTAGAAATGCTTTTGTTAAACAAAGTTGTATTCAAAATTATTATATCGTGAAAAAGCTTTTTTAAAAACAGCCTTACAGCCAGTTTTTTTTAAAAAAAGCTTTATTTGTAAACAAACTTCTTTAACAAGAGATTTTTTGTATTGTAAAAGCTTTTCTTATAGAATTTTTATGAAAAAGTTTTTTCTATAAAAATTAAAGTTTTGCGTGATATACAACTTTTGTAAAAAAGCCAAATTAAAACCAAACAACCCCTCTTGCTAAAGAGCTTTTTGTAAGGAACATTTATTTAAAACAAAGCTTTTTGAGATTTTTTATGTAGAAGCTTTTTTATATCATTTTATCATTTAAAAAGCTTTTTATAACAAACATTTTTTAAAAAAGCTTTTTTTATGTTTATGTTTATGATTTTTTATTAAATTTTTTTGTTAAAACCCGTTTCATGAAAATGTTTTAGTAAAAAAGCTTTTTCTTGAAGTTGCTTTTATAAAGCAAAGCATTTCTGTGATTTGTGTCAAGAAGCTTTATTTTCTCAAAAAGCTTTTAGGTGAAAAATGTTTTCAAAATAAGCTTTTAAAAAATAGTTTTTTAAAAAGGCTTTTTTGTTGCAGAGCATTTTTATGGATCATAATTTAAACCTTTTAAAATTCCACTTTTACTGCAGTATTGTGCTTCAAAGGGTTAAATCAAAAGCGCAAAAAGCAATTAATCACCTGACCTCAAGAAAATCCTCATCTGCAAACACAATAATTTATTCCAACAATTTCTGATTTTTTTTTTTAAATAAATCATTCAAAACACCTTCAATTCAAGGAAATTATTATGTTAATTTCTACGTTACAAATATTTTGATCTTTGATCCTTTATTTTGATGATCGGTTTAAATGACATGACTCCCATAACCTTACAAAATCATTAACAAACCACAACAACTCACATCTGCTTTAATATTCAAAATGTTTTGGAAAAAAAACAACAAGCAAAAGCTTTTAAATTATAAGCTCAAATTATTAAGTCGTTGCTGCTCTGGTGGTAAATTTGTGATCATGGTCAATGATGATTTTGAGGCAGCAGAGAGAATTTCAGAATTGTTATTGAAATGATGTTGAACGATTAAAGTGCTTTTAGAGATTAAGTTATTAATTTTTGTGGTTGGGCCCATTCAGACACAGCGGGTGTTAAAAGTTTAACTGAAGGCAACACATAAATAAAATGTTGATCCCTAACGTAACAGAAACAAAGATATTTATTATAAAATTTAACTGCATTTTAACAGTTTTTGTGTTTAAATAACACAAACACGCTTTCTCAAACATACAGGGAAACACGTTAAAGGATTAACTGAAAAAATTACAAAAAAAAAACAAATAAAAATTTTACACCAAAAATTCCAAATGAACAAAATGTGAAACAGATCAAGTGCGAAATCCTCGGTGGTTTTATTTTTTATTTTGTTTTGTTTTCTTTTGACTCGATTATAAATATAAATTTTGTGTTTTATGCCCGTTTGAGATGTGTGTGATTTAAAATATTTGTTTGCCACCTCGGAGGTCTCCATTTATGCCCATCATCATCATCAGCTCTCATCTCTTCGAAACCAAGTTTCGTTTAATACTTTTTCTTTTTTTGGTTTTAAACTTTAAGGAATGAAATGAATAATAAAAATAAATAATGTTTGTGTTTCATATACAATAAATGTGCTGATGTATTATTGGCCTCTGGGTAATAAACAGATATTAATATAATTTTTTATGTTTCTTGTCCATCGTCCGTCCATCGTGTGCAAGTACGTTTATGGGAATGTTGGTGGCTGGCAAGGAGTTGGGGCAGGAATTTGCTTAGCATGCTGTTCTTTTTTTGCTTAACGTTCTTTTTTTTTATACAATATATAAGGTAGGTTTACACTAGCAGAGAATAAAAATATTTTTATCAGATGATAATGAATTTAAATTTTCCTCAAAGGTCATTGAAATCAGCCCAAAATCAGACTATTTTTTATAGAAGTGTGTCTTCTATATAAAGAATGTATAAAGCAGAGTCTTTTCTATTGAAAGAGTGTCTAAACAAAACACTTTTCAATATAAAAAACGTCTAATAAATAGTGTCTAAAGAGGACACTTTTCATACATATTTAAACTTTGACATTGTCAACAAATCCTTTTAACCATAGAGAAACATAGAGCGGAAACTAGAAAAAACTCAAACAAAGAAATTACTCAAAATAATCACACATACCAGTGTTGTTTTTGTTTTCACATTGTTTTTTCTACTAATACATTCTCACCACATAGGGTTCTGACAACTGAGTTAGGTCTTTGACAGGAGAGTTTCCGTTCTATGTCTATTCTCTATGCTTTTAACTACTGCACTGTGGTTCCAAATCAAAATCTAGGTGGACAAAATTATTTGGCGCTCTTTTTATATAGATGTCTCCGATTCCAAAAAAAAAATTTTAAAAGATCAATATAAACTTTTTTCAAGTTACAGTAGGGTCTAGGTATATAAAAATCATTAATAAAAAAAAATATTTGTAAAAATTCCATTCCATAAAAATTTAAAAAAAAGTATTTCGGGGGTGCTGGCTACAATTTTTTACAAAGAAAAAAATCAGTATATTGGAGACCCAAGTTTAAAGGACTATAACAGGAAAATGAAGAGACCCATAAATATAAGATATACACTTAATAAAAGCCTATATCAATGTTTATCTATGTTTTGAAGTATAAATTTCTATATAGTAAAACAATTGAGATATATGTAATTGAGTAAAGCAGTAAAATATTAAAAAAAAATTAACGAAAATATGATTCAAAATTTTTTGAACTTCTTGCGCTTTTGTCGAGAAAACGAAATGTCCAATTGAAAAACCCATTTGTATTGGAGGAGACCAGATTATCAGCTTCCGAAAAAACTTCGTTTTTCCAAATTCTAAAGATACCGATTTTTATAATTTTGTTCACCTAGATTTTGATTTGGAACCACAGTGTACTGGTGTGATTGAAAACCAAAGTAAATGAATATTATAGAGGCCGACATGAGCTTTGAGAAATTTAAATTCATAAACGCACTGTTAAAATAGAGGTTGCGCTTTTGATAGTCAAAGTTGGTCACCTTTCGTCCAGGGCAGTCAAAAAAGTTTGAAATTCAAGAATTGGTGGCTTTACTCCATTAAGATCGTTGAAAAACTCAACAAGAACATGCAAAATTAATAGGTGCTACTCAAGCAGTAATTTCAAAACGTAGGATTCATCCAAAAGCAGGGAAATTATGTACCATACGAATTGAAGCCGAGAGACCTTGAAAGACGATTTTGCATGTCTGATATGCAGCTTGAACGCTATAAAAGAAAATAATTTTTGCACCGAATCATTACTTGCGATGACAAATGGATCCATTACGATAACCCGAAGCATAAGAGATCGCATGTAAAACCCGCCCAATTAGCAGAATCGACACCGAAACCAAATACTCATAGCGCTATGGTGATACTCTGTATTCCACCAAATACAGAATACCAAAAGAGTCCTATCTATTATGAGCTGTTGTACCGAACGCAACTGATTTGTTTGAATCGAGCATTGGCTGAAAAACGCCCAGAATATGTGCCCAGACATGAAACCGTAATATTCCATTATGACATCGATTGACCATATGTTGCAATACCTGTTAAAAACTATTTAGAATGAAGTTTTGCCTCACCCGCCTTGTAGAACATACCTTGCCTCGTCCAACTACTATTATGGTGTTTTCTTTTCTGGCATAAATGGTGCATTTTTTCTGCCTTTTACCCTTCTTTGTGTTCTTTTCTGAAAAAAATGTAGTTTGGTCGTGTTCTTTTCTAACATATTTCACCCTCAATTTTATCAAAGGGTTAGAAATGCACCACTTTTTATGTAAATAAAAAGTATAGTTTTATAATATTTCGAAGCTACATAAAATAAAATTGCATAAATGGTAATGATTTTTGTTCTATTGTGATCGTTAAAAACGCAACACATTATGAGGGAATGGGTAACATTTAATAAATGGTACAAAATATAAACCATTAGTTTCGATCGAAGCAGAACACTCTCTCTGGGATACGCTTCATTTCAGAACAGAGTATCCGAAGTTGGCTTGATTCGTTCTTTGCCTCAAAAGATGAGCAGTTCTTTTGGTTCGTAATACATATGTTGCCAGAAAGAAGAATGTGATCACTTCTCATATGAATGCTTTTACAAGATTGCATCCATTTCGGTTAATTTTATCAATTTGTAAAGAACTGCATCTATTGAAAACGCTACAAAATTTTTTTAAATCTTTAATTACAATTTTTGTGAAATTGTTTTGTTAAAAACCACAAATATGAAACAAATTTAACCTTTGACCTTGTCACAAAAACACCTAAACTAATAGTCCAGTTAAAAAGCAATATATGAGTGAATTATACAAGAGTACCTAAGCTTTCCGCAAAAGAAACTTGTATGAAACCAGTAAGTACATAGAGATATCGACAGGGCATTAAAGTTGACCAAATCGAGTGTGAAAATTATTTTACAGATGTGTAAACATTTGCTTGAGTTTTAACTAATGATATGCTTACATTACTAAGTTAACTTTTTTAGTTCCAAAGTATTTAACTTGTCACGCGACTATTAATCCAAAAGCAAAAATAGTTTGCTCAGAATTAATTGAATCGTTCAAGACAATGCCATGTTTTTTGAAAAATTTCTCGTTTTTGGAATTTTAAAATTCAGGATTCCTAAAGTTTTGAAACGTAATACGATTTTATGCAGAATATAGATAAATTCTTTCTAACCATTAAATTTTTGTTACAAATTTGTGGTTATCGCTAGACGTTCTAATTCCAATCTCTCTTTAATTTACTTACTAACATTTATTTGATATTTTTGTATCAACAATAAAAAATAACAATGATATTTTTTTATAAGATCTTTACGTTTCACTTGTCCACCGTAGAAAGAGAGAGCAAGGAGATACGTTTTTGTTTTATCTTATTTGAGGTAGTTTCTCTTAATGAGATTTACTTGTAGCTGAGTCTGTCCGTGACGGTGAAAAGATTCGTATCATTTACTTTCAATTAATTGCATCACAACTTATTAGTCATCAATCTAAAGGCAACATGATTTGAACATAATGTTTTTGTTGTACCCCCAGAAAAATTAAAGAAAATAAAAACACAAGTAAAATGAAAATAAAATATACGAATACAATTTGTTGAATTTCAATGAATGAGGAAAGAATATTTAAGAGCAGAGTGTGGCTGCTGAAGAAGCCGTGCGTTGACCCAATACCTTAATCAACCTTGATTTTGAATATTGATAAGATTTTTGGTTGTTTTGGTTTTTTTAGTTAAATTAATTTGGCATAGCGCCACAACAATGCAAGGGGTCTTCCTGGCCTGATTTCAAAAATATATGTATAAAAAAAAAACAAGTCAAAGGCAGACAGACGGAAAGACATAATATGTATGTTTGTGTAAAGTGTGTGGACCAGATAATTTAAATAGTCCCAGACTAAGTAATAGTGGGTAGAGTAAGGTGCCACTCACTGACAGCAGTAGTGCATTAAAAACAAAACTAAAATATAAAAATTGCGATAAATATAAAATACGAGATAACAGTGCTGGGCTAAGAAGGTGATATCTCGTCCCAAAGAAATAAACAAACAGAAAAAAAAGTGCTACAGAAAACCATTAAGAAAGTGCATTAAATTGTGTATTTCATGGGTGATAAATTTAATAGTTTATTCCAACTTTAAGAAACATGGTTAATTTTATTTGGCGCTAAAAATGGCGCCTCCAAATATTTTTAATGATTTGTCCCTAGAGATCAGCCAGCATTCATCCCCAAATCTCTTGCAAGATAAATGTTTCAGATTTTAAACATGATTTTACATTTTGTTTTAATCGTATTTCATTTTGAGTTGTTTTTTTTTTATTTTCACCTTTTATTCAAGCAAGAAGCTTCAGGAAAAGCCAAACTAAATTTATTTAGTGGCAATGATAGAGAGAAAAAGTAACAGTGTTATATTAGGCTGTGCCGAATCTTATATACCCACCACCAACATAATACTGACACCGATTTTTGTACATTTTATATAAGAGGAGGGGTCAGTAAGTCCTTGACATTTTGGATTACCCGGCTCTTAACTGAAAGGGAATCACTACTCTTGTCAGTAGCAGTTTGAAATTGAGGAAGCCATAGGCATCTCATATGGCACAGTGGTTTCAATTTTGATTGATCACTTGGGTATGAGAAAGTTTTCTGAGATGGCTGCCGCGTTTGCTCACAATCGGGTGCACAATAGGGTACAGTTTCCATGGCAAAAATTCCAAGAACTAGGCTACGAAATACTCTTAATTTCGGCCCCGAGTGACTATTTCTTGTTTCCAATCTTGAAAAAAGGCTCAGCGAAAAGACATTTGACTCCAAGGATGAAATAATCCCAAAAAAAACTATTTTGATGACGTCGACAAATCTTATTGTTGGACAAAGTGAATAGAGCTCAGTGGAAACAAAAAAGTTTTTTTTCTTTCGAAAATGTAAAATTTTGGGCCAACAAAGCGACATACGCGGGAAGAACCAAGAATTGGAGTCATTACTCCATTGAGATTGTTCTAAAACTCAACAAGAGCTTGCAAAATGATTGGGAGCAACTCAAGCAGCAAATTAAAAACGTTTGCGAGCAGCAGAATTCATCCAAAAGCATGGAAATTGGGTACCATACGATTTTGCATGTCCGAAAAGATGTTTGATTGCTACAAAAGAAAATTATTATTATCAGACTGACGGAATACTACTCTTTAAAAATAGTAGTAGAAATACTACTTTTTTAAAATAGTAGTAGATATACTAACTTTTAAAAATCTAATAGGACTAATAGTAGTAGAAATACTACTTTTAAAAAAAGTAGATGAAATACTACTTTTATAAAATAGTAGTAGAAATACTACCTTTTAAAAGAGTAGTAAAAATACTGCCTTTTTGAAATAGTAGTAAAAATTTCACCTTTTTAAAATAGTAGTAGAATTACTACTTTTTAAAATAGTAGTAGAAATACTTTTTTTTTAAATAGTAGTAGAAATACTATATTTTCAAATAGTTGTAGAAATACTACTTTTTAAAATAGTAGTAAAAATACTACTTTTTAAAACAGTAGCAGATATACTACTTTTTAAAATAGTAGTAGAAATACTATTTTTTTAAAATAGTAGTAGAAATACTACTTTTTTTAAAATAGTAGTAGAAATATTACTTTTTAAAAATATAGTGGAAATTATTTGAAATACTACTTTTTTAAATAGTAGTAGAAATACTACTTTTTTAAAATAGTAGCACAAATACCACCTTTTCAAATAGTAGTAAAAATACTACTTTTTAAAATAGTAGTAAAAATACTACTTTTTATAATAGTAGTAGAAATACTACCTTTTTTAAAATAGTAGTAGAAGTACTACATTTTTAAAAACGTAGTAGAAGTACTTCTTTTTTTTAGAATATTAGTAGAAATACTACTTTTTTAAAATAGTAGTAGAAATACTACTTTTTAAAATAGTAGTAGAAATAGTACCTTTTTTAAAATAGTGGTAGAAATACTACCTTTTTTAAAATAGTAGTAGAAATACTACTTTTTTAAAATAGTAGTAGAAATACTACTTTTTAAAATGGTAGTAGAAATACTACCTTTTTTAAAATAGTAGTAGAAATACTACTATTTTTAAAATAGTAGTAGAAATACTACTTCTTTTTTAAAAAAAGTAGTAGAAATACTACCTTTTTTAAAATAGTAGTAGAATTACTACTTTTTAAAAATGCTAAATCGTCTTAGAATTTTATAAAGACCCAGAATAAGTATACTTTCGTGTGTCTGCACTGAATAGTATATCGAGGTGTTACAAACGGAATGACAAAATCAATATACCCCCATATTTTTTTGTGATGGTGGATATAAAAAGAGTTAATGGCTTCATTTTAACTGGGCAACGCCCGATTTAATTTACTCTTAAGTTTTGGAACAAAAAAATAAGTTTCGCACTATCAAGTCATATCAGCCAAAGGATAAATGAGCATTTTAAAGCATAAATATGGTTATAATAATGATCAAAATGATAATGATGATAAAAATCTTTTATTGAACGAACATCATACACACAAACAAAACCAAATACATATGTATGAAGTGTATACTTCATTTTTACCAATTCCTGGCTTTAATAATGTTTAAATGGCTGCAGCATAAAAAAATATATCGAAGCTACAGCAGATGAAAGAAGGTAGGAACAAAACAACTCCACAGCAACAAAAAAAACTAAAACCCATTTTAGCCAAATTGCATGTTTTAACCATATGTCCGTCCGTCTGTCTTTAATATTTTTTTTTTGAAAACCATTTGGCTGGCTTTGGTGTTTATGGTTGGTGCCCCGTCCAAGGATGTTTAAACACGTTGCTATTTGGCTGGAGTTCTCTGCTCTCGCATTTAGAAAAACTAAAAGAAACATGAAATTCCTGAGTAATTTGTATGGAAAGGCGTGAAGAACACCAACGAAGGCAACACCTTAATTAATGTTATAAAATTGCTAAAGAAAAGAATGCAGCAGCAGCCTCAGCAGTAACTCAGCCACAGCCACATCTAAACTCAAGAACAAACAGTTTTTTTTGGTTAAAACAACTAACCAAGATCGTTAAAAGGAAAGAAAACTAATCGTAGATACCAAAATTGATGAACAAATTGTGGTTTTTTGTTTGTTAAATAAGGCGTCTTTTTATTATTTTATGTGTTTTTTTATTTGATATTCATCAGCTTAACTCAATTTCTTAAGGGATGTTTGTTTTTTTTTGTTTTGTATTTTCTAATTTCTTGTCTAATTTGTTTAAAAGTAATTAATTTATTTTAAAATATTCTGTTTCAGTCATGTTTTCCGGTTTGTTTCTTAATTAACTAGTTTTAAATTGTGTTTATTTACACACAAGGGAGAAAATTCATGCAAAATCTCTGAGTAGAGGAATTTGTCGTGTTTGATTTCAATCACTTTTTTGTTGAAATTAAAAAGTATTTTTAACAATGGTATTTACTTTTTTACAAAGTATTTTTTAAAAATGTCTTTTTTAAAAAAGTACCTTTTTAAAATATTTAAAATAATATTTTTTACAAAGGTACTTTTTCAAAAAAAGGATTTTTTTAAAAAAAGTACATTTTTATAAAATACTTTTTTAAAAAAGTACCCTTTTTAAAAAATACTTTTTTAAAAAAGTACCTTTTTATAAAATACTTTTCTGAAAAACTACCTTTTTAAAAAATACTTATCTGAAAAAGTGCTTCTTTAAAAAATATAAAATACTTTTCTAAAAAAGTACCTTTTTGTAAAATACTTTTCTAAAAAACTACATTTTTAAAAAATACTTATCTGAAAAGTGCTTCTTTAAAAAATACTTGTTTTAATAAAAGTAGCTTTTTATAAAATACTTTTTTAATAAAAGTAGCTTTTTATAAAATACTTTTTAAAAAAGTACCTTTTTATACAATAATTTTTTAAAAAAGTACATTTTTAAATACATAATACTTTACACATACTTTTTTAAGAAAGTACTTTCTTAAACTGTACATTTTTAAAAAATTCTTATCTAAAAAAGTTCCTTTTTAAAAACACTTTTTTTAAAAAATTAAAAATTACATTTTTAAAAAAGTACTTTTTTGAAAAATATTTTTTTATAAATGACCGTTTTAAAAGGAACTTTTTTAAAATGTATCTTTTAAAAAAATATTTTATAAAAAGTACATTTTTTTCAAAAATAACAACAAATTGATTTTTGTTAAAAACAAATATAAACACATTTTCTTCTAAGCAACCTTCATTCACCAATGATTACTACATATTTTTATTATTTATTCTCAGAAAATGCAAATGTTAACACATAAAAAGCTAAGAATTCAATTTGTTTTTAATCGATCATAAATACTTCGTTAAAATTGCTAATCAGGTGTTAAAATCTAAAATTGTTTTTTTTTTATTTTATATTTCTTCTTGTCATTTTGGTTTCTTCTTTCAAATAGCCCACTACAAATACAATAAACGACATTTTAATGTTCGAAAATAAAAGTCATGAAATAAATTTAAAACAAGAAATTGTTTAACATTAGAAATAACTAACTGATAACTGACTGTAAATTATTCGCAAAACAAATTGAACAACACACAAAAAAAAATGAAATAAAACTGAAGGTAATTACGACAAAAAATCAAATAAATTTTTAAAACAATCAAATTAATTGATTCACACAAGAGAAACAAACAAATTCAAAATCCATTAAAAATTTTAATGTCTTTAACAAATCATTAAATTTTAAATTTAAAACAAAAAGTCCCCAACAACACATTGATTCATTCATTCAAAATGCTTTCATTCAAGTTTTGTTAGAAACTATGACAACGTTTAGTTTACTAACATTTTATTTTCTTTTTGTAAAATTTATCGTAATTAATACAAATTTATTTTTGTTGTTGCTTCATTATTAGTAATTCATTTTTATTCATTCATTCCCATCATTAATACAAAATTAATAAATTAAAATAAACAATTTTTAGTTTATTTTTTATTATTAATGTTTCAAAGTTTGATTCATTCATTCTCATTTCATTGAATATTTATTTAAATCTTTAACTAGTTTCGTTATAACATAAAATGAAACAAAATTGACTGAAACAGAAAACAAATTTTTTTATTTTTAACTTATTTTATAGATCTAGATAAGGTTTTGTGGGTAATACACTCAATAGAAAATGTTGGTAAAATACATTCCAGAAACTTAATTATTAAACTTAATTAGAATTGAAAGTCTCTTCCATAAGTCCTTAAAGTTTTAAGAAAACAATAAGAAACGGGTCAATAAGTCCTTGACCTTTTGAATTAAACACAGATTTTTTTAGTAAAAAATAATTTTATTTTTGAACATAGTCTCCTACACTTTGTCCAAGATTTGTGCAATTTTTTGTATCCCTTCAAAAAGATAAGATTGGTCGAGGTATTTTTTGTGAGATGATGTCATCGTTGGAGACAAATATCTTTCCGGCGAGCCATTTCATCAGGTTTGAAAACAAGAAATAGTCACTCGGGGCTTAATCCGTATGAGGGAGCAATACGTAGCCTAATTCATGGACTGTCATTGTCTTGGTATATGCGGTAATATTTTTTCAAGTCCTCATTAAACCGATACAATAAGTTGGCATAATATTCGCCACAGTCAATGTGGATTTTATAGCGTGTATTCTGACAAACCCACCATGGCCTTCTTTGGCGCTGATTCACCTCTAGAAATCCATTGTTTTAACTGCTTTTTGGTTTCTGGGGTTGTGGTGTATCCACGTTTCGTCCACAGTTATGAAACAGCGCAAAGACTTGTCCATATTGTGGTTGAACAACGCTAAACACTCCTACGAAAATGTCACACGATTGTGTTTGTGGTTGATTGTGAGCAAATGCGGCAGCTATCTTGCATAAAGCTTTCTCATATCCAAGTGATCTTTTAACATTTAAACAACTGTGAGATGCCTATGTCTTCCACAGTCTCAATATTTTAAATTTTTACAGGTGTTTCAGACCGTTCGTCATCTTCCGTGCTTGTACGGCCATAATGAAATTTAGTAAACCACTTATTTACCATTGAAATTGATGGTACAGAGTTCCCATTGAATTTATCAGGCTTAGCCTTTATTTGAGTGATAGCAAATAAATCGGCATATTCCTTTTGATTTTGATACTATCAGATGTCCTTAATAAAACCTCAAAGAGAAATAATGGTCCAGTGCCAGGATTCAGGTCTATTGTATGTTATGTTCAGTCAAAGTACGCTCCCTCTGCATAGAAGCTACATTCTTACGCGTTCATTTTTCTTATCAAATATATGTAGAGATATAAAGAAAAACATAAAATGATATGTCTCTTCTGAGGATAACCATCGAAAAAGAAGAGTCTAAATAACATTCTTAATTCAAGACTATTAGCCACTGTTCTGTCTTGACTCAATATGCCAGAGTTCCCCAAACGAAGTCACGCATGAACGAGATTAAAAAACCGCATGATTTATGAAGTCGCAGTAGATGAATAACTAAAGTATCAAGCATATTGTAGACTTCGACACAGGAGAATGCTAAGTCCAAGTGCAATCGATCTCAGATGCAGGAAATCAACAAAATGTTTAAAGGTTCTTGAGAAAACGATTGTTGCTGCATCAACTATATCATTTAACTAGGTAGTTAAGGATAATATTATAGTGTCTTTGGAGAACAAAAATAGTCGTTACTTGAAGTTAAAATTGAGTAAGATCAATATAGATTAGGAACTCAATAGGGATAATCCGGCACCGCATTTTGAGCTAGGTAGGTTCCATCAAGACTAAAGAGTAATCGAATGCTTGGATGCATTTTTCAAGGATTTTATTTCCAAATTTATTGATAAGATAAGCAGTTTTAAAACTAAAATAGGAACATTAGAGTTTAATAATCCAAGATAGAGTATTAAACATACCAGCCAACTGATGCTAGAATATCTCAGGATGTAGAACCGCAGAATTCATAAGATGAATAGACCTCTACCCGAATAGAAGAATGACTGAATAATTTCTGCTGCTTTCGATACAGGCTCAGTTGTGATTTGAGATGCTCAGGCACGACAAGTTAAAGGTTTTCCAGGCACTAGATTTAGAATGCAATGATACAAATAAAGTTGATAAAACCAACAACATATAACGTGAATGCAGATCATTGAACCTCCGTCAAACCTCACTAATGATACTGAGAATGCTGTAATCATAATGTGCTTCAAACAATCTAATGATGCCTTTTAGACATTAGAAGTAAACCAGGTACCAGGGTGGCACACTTGGCGTGGAAGGTGGAAGGATTCCCACATTCCACTGACGAAGGATAAATCTACGTTATCGGGCAACAAATACAGATTCCTTCTCTGACTATAATTAGAACTATAGAATGTTGATGTAATCTGGAGGCACATGTCAACCAGTGAAAATCCTGTTAGTCTGCTCCCTTGGACTTAGATGATGTAAGCCTCTTGATCATTTGAATAATTCATTATTGTAGAACTAATTTGTTTTCTCAGCATTGAAGAACATTGTCCAATTGCAAAAGGATAAAATAAAAATTCTATAGGTTTATTGCAAAACTAATTCAGATTCATTTTGGCCATCTAATAAAGTAATCAATTGCGCGGAAGGTATTAAAGAACGAAATGTCTCCACCCTGAAATACCGCAACTCTTAATATTCAACATATTCTGGTTATCCAATTGACTTTGAAAAAGTGTGGAATACATTCCGATTTTCTTTCCCTGAATTGTTTCTTCAACTTCACGACGATTTCAAAAGGTTTTCTCATAACTCTGATCTTGTTTCTGGATACTAAAAGAATTTTTGAGAATCCTCAATGAACATATCTAAAAGTTTAGCCCATCACGGCCTTGAGTTGAAATATATACCAGCTATTTCACTTCATATGGAAGGCCAGTGGGAAATTGGTGTTAAAATTGTTCAGCTTTTCTTTAAGAATGTTGTAGGATGGCAAAAAAATTTTGAATTTTTAAAACTTCTCTACTTTTTTGGATAGCATTTGTTATCTCCTATGCCCGAAGTCAGTGATAATTTGAACAATCCACCTGTAAGGGCATCTAAGGACCTAACAAATGGGAGAAACTAAAGGATCATCGATTTGCGCAAAGATGGAAAGCAGATTACTTACTTGTGTAAAAGACTTTATTTCCCTAGTTATTGGCGATTAGGCATTGACACTGTTTATTATTTAGATCAGATAAAAATGAAAGAAAGTAGCCGATATCCGATCTTAATGAAATTTGGTTGTTCGATCTGTCATAAAACTCTGCCTGTTGCCAATCTTGGTTCTCCTTTTAGCATGATAACATAAATAATTGAGAAAACAATATTTGTGGGGACCTTTAACCTTCAATATCTGAAATACCGGACATATGATCCCAGAACTCCGTACCTTTATCATATTTTGATATAATTAGATCATTCTCTTTAGAATAAACATTTCTAATGTATTTAACTTTTTTAAATATTAAGAATTTTAAGGAAACATACCAAATCGACAATAAATTGGTTATTTTGCTGCATCATAAACAAAATTCGATTACTTTTTCTATTCCTCTGCTTGCAAATGAAACAAAATTAGTCGGGAAGTCAATCTGGAAGATCACAAGCTAAAAACTAACAAAAATCCTTATTTTATTTGTTCAAATCTTAATTGTGTACCTGTTTTTGAAATAAAAAATCATTTATACATTAAATCTTTGGCTGAGCCACATACATATTTTTGTTGGCTCTTTTGCATTTCTGGCTGGAGATCTGTATATGAGTGTAATCTTTTAATGATTTAAGCCAATTCAACACAGCACCGTTACCACCACCAGCAACAGAAATAATAAAACACCAATCATTATCAAAAATATTTAAAAAAATGGATAGATGGATGGATACATATTTAAACAGAGAAAAGCCAAAAAAAAAAGGAAAAAGGTGAGGAGAAGGCGTTACCACTTTTGTCGCAGATATGCATCTTAGATCTCACCTTAAAGGAAACTCAGCAAAAAATATAAATTATGTATATAAATGATGTTTTATCTGTAAACGTTGCATATATCGGAAGGCTGCTGCTGCTGTGTTAGAGAATTTATGAATTGTGTTAATATTTGTTCTGTTTTTGAGCCTCTTTTTTTGGTTCCTTTTTCTCTTTCTCTGTATTTTGGATAGAATTGTCTGTGTTTTTATGTATTTGAATTTGCTGCTAAGCAAAATACTGCTAATGTTGCAACAATTTTAAAAAGGAATACAAATAAAAGAGGAAGAGAAATAAAATCCCTAATTACAGCATTAAGGTGTCAAAATGATGACTTGTAGAGATATACGAGTAGATACATATTCATAAATTTTATATGTTCTTGGGGATTTTTTTGTTAGTTTTCATATTGATGAATACATATGTATGTATGTATGTACATATCGCTCATTTGCTGCAACAACGTCATAACTCAAAATCTGGGTGTTTTGAACTGAGTAATATAAAATATGCGCCGTTCTTTAGTCTTTCATAGTTTTATCAGTTTTAAAAAAAGCCAATTATTGTTTGTGTGAGAGTGTTTTTTCGTTGTAAACGTCAAAATTAAAACTCATGTTTTCTTGTATATTTGACAAGTAAAAATTTAGGTTAAATACAGATTAGAAAGATAGTAATATCTACTATTTAAATCAGGTTTTATTTCTGAAATCGCATGATTTGTTGAAAATTTATTTAAGAAATAGTAAAAAGTCATTAAACATTCGAAGACGTTTTTCTCGAAACGCCTTTTTTTGAATTATGACGTTGTTGCAGCAAATGAGCGATATTTATTTGTTGTTTAGATTACAAATTTCATAAATTGATACTAAAATGAAAGACATTTGAAAGATGTAAGAAGTTTAATAAATTTATTAAGAAAATATAAGGAAAACGGTTTTAAACCATTTGGAAATTTTATAGATTTATTTCAATGGCAAAATGTCCGAACAATTAAGCAAGTAGTCAGTGTAGCTGACTCCATTACATACATATATAGGGTCATTTAACACGTTTGTGCTCTTTATAGTGCAGAGAAAAGTCAATTGATTAATTTATACATTCCATGTAAACTAGCATCAAGTCAATTGTCACTTAAGTGTCTCTAAGTAATCTACACTGTAGTCACTTTAAAAGTTTATTTTATACTGCTCTTCAGAAAGTAGTTATTTTACACACCAGAAGTAATCTATTGGATTGTTGTCGGAGGAAGGTTTGTTTAA
The DNA here is from genome assembly GCF_958450345.1 of Calliphora vicina. Taxonomy (NCBI): domain Eukaryota; kingdom Metazoa; phylum Arthropoda; class Insecta; order Diptera; family Calliphoridae; genus Calliphora; species Calliphora vicina. Next base: position 7,208,335 of record NC_088781.1, read on the forward strand.
AAGCAATCTCTTATTGGACTGTCTATGAGATGTTTTTTTAACTGACTATTTGAGGACAGTTAGCACCCGTACATATTCAAATAACTAGTTATTTAGCAGATCTACTAATCAGTCCTGTAGTCAGATATGTCATTTTGAAGAGTACATATCTGTCATTTATTCCCACTTTGTTATTGAACATAACAATGCAAACAACACTTTTTCTTTTTGCTTCACAAATGTCGAATTTTGTACCACTAAAGCGTCATATGCGAGAAGTTTTGCTTTAAAGCTTACGATGAATGTGTTCCATCGATTTGAATGTGCGAGAGCTGATTTGTGCGGTTCAGAAGTGGTGATTTTGATACAGAAAGCAAAGATCACTCAAGCCAGTAAAAAAGTTTGTAGACCAAGAATTGGAGGCATTACTCCATGAAGATTGTTGTGAAACTCAACAAGAACTTGCTAAATTTCAAATCTTTTGTAAGCAGCAGGATTCATTAATAAGCAGGAAATTGGTAACCATACGAATTTAAGCCGATGAACATTGAATGACGATTTTGCATGTCCGAAATGATGTTTGAACGCTACAAATGAAACTCATTTTTGCACCGAATCATTACTTGTGATGAAAAATGAATCCATTACAAAAATTCGGGGTAAAAAAAAATATTTTTCCCTATTTGGACCCGACTTACTTTTGCCTTATATAAGTCGCGAAGTTGCAAAGGTCTTTGAAAAATATATTATTCGATATCAATTGTCTATATATTGACTTAGTAATCCAGAGATGGATAACAAATAGATAAACAATCTAGGTTATCCTGGTTTTTTCCTTATATCTCAGCCATTTGTGGGCTGATTTTAAATAACAATCGAGCCGGGAGAATTCCCGATATATTGATGTATGAATCAAGTATGTAAGTTATTTGGGGGCTACGGAAAGTTGATTTCAACCATAGCTGTAACTTGTGAATAAAATACAAAATATAAATATTTTTTATATTATTTTAGTTTTTGTTTGCAATTACTAATATTTATTTTCCAAATTATTTATTAGTTAAATAAAGTATTTGTCTAATTTATTAATAATATTTACAGTTAAAATTTATGCATATTTATATATTTTAAAGCCAAATAAATTATAAATAAAATCATTTTATATTAGTTTAATTAAATAATGTTGATATTTTTTTAGAAAATATTAAAATTTTATATATTCAAATAAAATAAAGTTGAATAAAATTTAAATTTATTTCATTTAGATACAAACAAAATCAACTAATTTATTTAGAATATTTATTCAAACAAAATACAAAAAACTAAAATTATTCAAACAAAAAATTATTGAATAGAAATAATTCTAATAAAACTTTAGAAATATTTTTATTTCTCACAAATTTGAAACAAATAAATTTATGTTTCCAAAAATTACTGAATAGAAATAATTCTAATAAATATTACGGAATATTTTTAGTTCATAATAATACTGATGTAAATTGTCTTCTGATTGCATTCTGAGTTGAAAAAGTTATTTTCGAAACGAATTAGAAATTTTTTCAGATTTAACTTGTTTTTTTCTTAGTTTGGGAATAGAAAAATTCGGGGAAATTCGGAACCTAAATTCTCTGATATCTATTATTCTATTTTTAGAAACTACTACTTAATCATTGATTACCACTAGAATATGAAAACAGATTTATGGTTTCAATTGGAGGTTTATTATTAATTTAAATTGGGAAGAACAAATACATGAATTATTTTTAAATACTGTTTTTAAAGTAACTAGTTGTTGTTAAAAATTATCCTCTGACATGTCATTAATCCTAGGGCTATTTAATAACCCCGCAAGTGAAAATAGACGTTCAAAATATGGTTGACTTATTTTTGAGCATTGTTTTTCCATAGCAAACGAGAGATCTTTTTCATAATCATCGGAAGAAAAATCTTCGTCCGATCTCATTTTCACACACAAAAATATTTTTCTATAAAATTGTTCAAAAATTTGTTGTTAAATATTTGACTTTATTTTCACAAATAAAATTATTCAAAGAAAATTTCTATGAATAAAAGTATTCAAACATTTTTTGTTGAATATTTAAATATCTTTCTTTTTTTTGGAGAAATAAAATTATTCAAAGAAAATTGCTTTAAATAAAATCTATCAACAAATTTTCGAATAAGTAAAATAATATTTTATTCATAACTAGTTGAATAAACTAAATTAATATTTAATTTTAACTATAAACATACAATTTGAAAATAATTGCATGTTTTCATATTGATTAGAATATTTTAAAATCTATTCATTACATAATAAATAAAATACAACTTATTATTACTATAATACAAATACTATTAGTATAATTTTATAAATGTTTATTCAAAACTTTTAAGTATAATTTATTTAATATCGTATTCTATTGAAATCGAATAATATTTAATGCTTTATATTCTAAATAGATATATGTTAATTAGTATCCTATTTTGAAAAATATAGAATGATGTAAATATAAATTTATTTTTTCAAATATAACTAAAATTCAAAAATAATTAAGTTTTTGGAAATATTTCGAATAAAAATATTCACAATTTACAGCTATGATTTCAACATACAGACGGACATGGCTATATCGATTACGCTATCAATAACGATCCAGAATACTTTGTGGGGTCGCAAATGAAAAATGTCACATGCCACTCATGGTGTAAATTGTAAATTGTATATGGAAAGTTAAATAGATATGGAAAAAGATTAATACTTACATATTTGAGAATTTAAATATCAAACTACACTTCACATCTATTACTTTTAATCGTTTACTTCTAATTAACTAAATTATTTACAAAATATAAATAGAAAAAGTTACATCGTTAGCAACGTATGCCTTTAACATTTCCGTAGTGTATTTAATAAGTATTTGTCTATAAATATAAAGAGATTCTAGCCTACTTTATTTTACAAATACAAGTAGTAAATATGTAAATCAAATAAAAACAATTAATTAATTAATAATACAAATAAAAATAAAATATTACAAATATTATCACGTTAATACATTTAAATATACAATATATAAAACAAAACTAAAATTAATTAATTTAAGAAAAGAATACAATACAATCCAAGGTAAAATGAATACTATAGCGTTAACTTAATCACTAAAACAGATTTGTTTGTTGATTGTTATAATAAATAATTAAAATTTATCACGTGTAATGGAAAGCTTCTTTTTTATATATTTTTTTTCATTACAAAACTATGTACTATTTATTTATTAAGTATACTCGTGTCACCTTATTATGATTCAACACCAACTAAAGACATGTATTGACTTCCCGCTTTTCGAGACACTTTTCACAGGTCACCTCACAGCACCACTTAAACACACACTTACAATTAACCCATTCCGAGACCACATGATGTTTGTGACCCCGACTGCAGCACAACAGATCACAGCCATCCACACCCATGGAGGTGGCATTGCACTCACGATGTTGTGTGCCCAGCGAACCGGTTCGTATGTTGGGTGCACAAAAATCTGACGAATCATCCGAGTATACTAGATCGTATTTCGAGGGTTGTTTGACATTTTCACTTTCGGGCATAAAACTATTGCCATCGTTGCGCAGCACCACTTTGTAGGCACCATCGAATTTCTCTCGTAGGCGTGTGGAAACCTCGCGAAAGGAGGGCATTTTTAGCCAGCAAGTTTTGACGGTACACGAACCGGACAGGCCATGACATTTGCACTCCAAACGTATGGAATCTCGAATGGCCTGGAAGTAAATGAAGAACAAGTTTTTAATTTAAAAATGTTTAAGTTATAAAATCGTTTTCAAATTTAGGGACAAATCAGTCAAATGCTTTTACAGTAAAAAGATAAATTCTTTGGGGGAATTACGTCCATAACTTTGAGGATTTTGTCCTTCGTTTAGTTCGGTTTTAAATAAAATAATCGAGATTTTTGTGAAAAAGCTTTTTTGTGTTTGAAAAAACAATTTTTAGTGAGAAACAAGTAATAGAGCTATATAATAGAGCAAATATTATATACCCTTCACAAAATTATACATAAACCCTTTTTATTTAGTGAAAAAATTGTATGGCAAAAAATTTTTTTTATTTGTTTTTTTTTTTAATTTTTTTAAATTAGTGAAATAAATTTTATGACAAAAAAAATTATTTTTATAAAAAAAGTTCGGGTTAAAAAATATTTTTCCTGATTCTAGGTAAGACAGCCTTATATACGCCGTTGAAATGGCCTTTGAAATATCTATCATTGATATCCATATTGTCTATATTAATGACTTAGTAATCCAGATATAGATCAATAATAGGTCAAAAATCGAAGTTGACATGTTTTTTTCCATATATCTCAGCCATTTGTGGCCCGATTTTCTACCAAACGGGGTTTGTAATTTCTACATTTTTAATTTGCGACCCCACATAGTATATATATTCCTGATCGTTATAGATAGTGGAAATGAAATCAATTTTCTACAGCCCCCAAATAACAGACATATATGATTCAAACATCGAAATATACGCTATAGACCCGGAAAGGTTGCTATTTAAAATAGAGAAAATCGGCCCACAAACCCAGAAAAACCCAGGACAACCTAGATTTTTGACCAACTTTTTATCTATATCTGGATAACTAAGTAATTTATATAGACAATGTGGATATCTAATGATAAATATTTCAAAGACCTCTGCAACGGCGTGTATAAGGCTATATATGTATGTCGGACCTAGAATGAGTCATAATCGGGAAAAATATTGTTTTTCATCAAAAAAAATGTTTGTCAGTAAATTCACTAAGAAATTAAAAAAAATTTTGAAATGAAAATTATTTTTTTTTTTTTGAAAATAAAAGAAATTTTTTTTTTTTCAAAATTGTTTATAAAAATCCCAATTTAGTTATATTAAAACAACATCGGTTGAGTGTTTCTGGGCCACCTTAAATTTCAGACAGAACTGAGCCTGTAAAATTTGAATTTTGGGAAAAACTTAACCACACGCAGAGAAAAAATATAATTGGGCATGGTTACTGTAACCATTTATATAGTGTTACAAGTTTTTTAACTATATTATAGTCACAGTAACTATTTACATGATTGTGGTAACCATAATATGGTTATCTTACGATTCACATGATTGTCTCAACCATATATATGGTTACAGTAAACATATATATGTTTGTGGCAACCATATTTATGATGAATAATTTTATCATAATATGTTGTTCTCAGATTATGATAAGCCTTAAGCCGAGAGCACCATAATATGATAAGTCCTTCATCATATAAATGGTTGTCACAAACATATATATGTTTACTGTAACCATATATATGGTTGACACAATCATGTGAATCGTAAGTTAACCATATTATGGTTACCACAATCATGTAAATGGTTACTGTGACTATAATATAGTTAAAAAACTTGTAACAATATTGAAATGGTTACAGTAACCATGCCCAACTATATTTTTTCTCTGCGTGCAGATTATGCAGGTTTTATTGATATACAGTGGTTGACAAAACAATGGAAACTTTTCCAAATATTTCATTAGTGGCCTAAAATCTGAAATATTTTTTTAAAATTTTTGTAGTATTTTATTTGTATACTTTTATTAACTTAATTTAACAAAAAACAAAGGACATAATTAATTAAATTCTAAATTTAGGTATTATTTTAACAAATATGATCTAAACTTTGCAATAACTCAATATTTTGTGGGGTAATCCTTATTTTTTATAACTGCTACACATCGACGATCCATTGAACCAATGAAAAAGTCAATGGTCTCCTTTGAAATATTTTGCCATTCCCTTATAACCGCCTCCGATAAATCTTCCTTTCTGGTGTAATTTTGGGTCCTTATTTTACGATCTACAATTTCCCATAGATTTTCCAAGGGATTGAGATCTGGCGATTGGGCAGGCCACTTCAAAACACTTACCTCGTTGGATTGTAACTACTCGGTTACAACCCTAGAAGTGTTTTTCGGGTCTTTGTCGTGTTGGAATCTCCAAACTAGGGCCATATTTTCCTCAGCGTATGGATACATAACATAGTTTAATATGGTTCTGTATCCTATACCTGTCATGGTATATTTTATAATATGAATTGGGCTCATACCTTGCCCTGAAAAACATCCCCATACCATAATATTGCCACCGCCAAACTTTACAGTCTTATTTGTGTACTTTGGATCTAATCTTTTTCCCTTTGGTCGTCTTACAAATGTTCTCCCATCACTGCCTCTTAAATTGTATTTGGATTCGTCGGAAAAGAGGACAGTATTCCATTTCTGTATCGACCAGTTTAAATGATCCCTGGCAAATTGTAGACGAGCAGAACGGTTCTTTTTAGAAATGAGTGGTTTTTTCACAGGACGATAGCAACAAAGACCAGCCTCATTTGCCCTGCGACTAACTGTTCGGGTACTTATTTCTAATTGTAGGCTGTTAACAACTTCTCGAGGAGTTATTTTTGGGAATTTCTTGAACTCTCTCGCTATTAAATTATCATGTTGTTTTTACAGAACAGAATGTTGAGTTCTTACAGAACCGGTCTCACGAAATTTCTTTATAATTTTTGAAACTGCTGATTTATTTATTGAATATTTGTCACAGATACTTTTTTGTTTTAAACCAGCTTTAAAATCATTAATTATTTTATTTTTTAAGTCTTCACAAATCTTAACTTTAGCCATTTTCGTTAACTTTGAAAAAAGCAATTATGCGCAAAAAAAAAATAGTGAAAAATTACCAGAATTTAAAAATAAAATAAAATAACTGTAAACAGGATGCTTTTTACATCGTTCTTTTAAATATTATTTTCGTTTTACACTTCTTTCTTGCAGAAGTTTAAAAGTTTCCATTGTTTTGTCAGTAGCGAAATAGTGAATATTTTTAATTTTGTTCCCATTTTTCAGAATACATATAATTAATTATGTTGTTTGTTTTTCAGTTAATTTAGCTAAATAAAACTATACAAGTAAAATACTAAAAAAATAAAATTTTTATTTTAAACAAATACTTTAAATTTTGGGCTACATATGGAATATTTGGAAAAGTTACATTGTTTTGTCAACTACTGTATAATATATATACATTTTTCCTCAGCGTCTTGAGAAAGTTACGAGCATTGTTAAATCGACTGTCCTATCCATAAGAATCCAGAATATCCAATATAGTTTAAAAGGACAAATTTCAATATTGTTACTCTTGCCACTCATGGTGAAGAGTATATAAATTTATAATAGTGCTGTCCTCTAGTTGTGAGGTCAGGCAGTTCTCAATCTATGTTAGTTGATTAGTAGTTTCCCTAAACTTACCATTCTCCCCGCCATATTATTGTGCAACTTCACCAACGTCCTCAAATCACTTCGACGACGATATTTTGAATCCAAAAATATTCTCGAATGACGAAAACCAAAATTCACATTATCACTACAGCCGCCCCACTCCCATTCGCCCTCGGGAAATTTGATATTTTTCAAAAGTTTTCGTCTTCTATTGCCATTGCCGCCCCGCCGGCTATTATTTGCATTATTACGCGGTCTCGATGTATTTCTCTCATAGGCCGCCTGTTGTTTTTCCAAAGCCGCCACAGCGGTTACAGCATTCACCATTTGTGGTTGGCCACCATTGCGCCGTGAGTGGCTTTTGTCACAAGAACATTCTACCAAATTGCCCAAAGTACAGGCCTTGGTCACAGCATAAGTGACACCAGCCGAGGTGATGGCATTAACAAAGCCAGTTTCTCGAGTGTCTGAAATTAAATACAAAATTATCTGGTAATTACAACATTTATAGAATTTATAACAAATAAAACTAATAATTGTTTATTGTATTTATTTGTAAAGTTTGTGTGCCAGTTTTATTAAATGGCTACTTAAAAATTCATGTTATGCTAAATAAACACACTTCTAAAGTGACAACTATTTGACATTTGTCACGTTCTCATTTGCATATTTGCTCACCAACCACCTCTATACATGGGGTAAATATAAAACGATACTACGACTACATGAATGCTATACTAGAGGTAGGTATAGTATTTAAGTGACAAGTATAAACCAATATTTAGTATTTATCTCAGGCGTAGTACAACATCCGTAAGTTCATACATAAATAGAATTAAATGAAATAAAAGAGAAGCGAAGCGAAGTAAACGTTAATAAGTAAATTGCATTTAAAATGTATGTATGTAAACACATAGTAATAAATGCGAATAATAATCGTGAGAAATTTTGTAAATACTGCATAACTCCCGAACTACAGCAACAAATATAAACAAAACTGACAGACAGAGTCATCGATCTCTGATCATGCCTGACAGCATGAGTGTTCTACTATGGGTGTGAGTAGTGTGAGTATGTGTGTGGTGAGTAGCTGTCATGCAATTCTAGATGACACATTGACTTAAATACTAGCACTTTTGACAATTGTCTATTTTATTATATTTATTGCTGTCTAAATGTATGTTTCTTTATCTTAATTTACTTAAAGTAGTATGATCGGCTGTATCTCTATGTATGTATGTCTGTCATGTAAATAATGTTAAACGACTCAATGAGTAATTAGCATTATTTAGCAAGTTTGTATTTATTTGCATTTGCAAGAGTTTTATTATTTATTTACATATTTACACACTTTTGACGTGTTTTACGTACTGTGTTTTTTTTTTATCATTTTGACACTTCTTATGTCAGTTGTCAAATTTAACAGAAATAAATAAATTTATATTTTTTCACACACGTTTTAGAGTATGAGCTGTCTGTCATCGTCACCAGCCAGCAGTCGGTAGTGAAGTGAAACATGACTTCTTTTGTTTTAAGGTTTTTTTTTTAAAAAGATGGGAGATATATTGATTTTGTCATTCCGTTGGTAACATATCGAAATATTGGTCGTAGAACCAAAAGGCATATCGTTACCTTAATATAGAAAAGCTTTAACTCGAGTTTTTTTAAGTCGAATTTTTTTTGGCTAAATATGATATTTGAGTGGACCAGTTATCGAAATCTGGGACTACAAAAAAATACGAGTTAGAGCCTTTCTATATAAAGGTAACGATATATATTCTGGGTCCTCATAAGTTTCTAAGACGATCTAGCTATGTCTGTCTGTCTGTTGAAAGCAATTGTGCACAAATTAGTTATAAGTAATTTGAAATTATACTGTAAATTATGACGAAAATCGTCCAACATTCCCTAGTCCCTTCACAAGGTCTCCCTCAGAAAATGATTTGAACATTCATAATTGGTTGACATTAATTAATATCGTGATGAATAGGCCATAAATCAGTTTTATATGAACCTTAATCTTTGTACCAACTTTTGTGAAGAACGGTCCATAATTGACCCAACCCCCTTATAACCCATATATCAGAAAAGTATTTTATTATCACATATTGATGATGGGTATACAAGATTCGGCATAGCCGAATATGACACTCTGACTTGTTTTATTATTTGTTTTGTTTTATTTATTTGTGTTAATTTCTGAAAGTTGTAAATAATATTTGTTGTTAATTAATAAATATTGTGGGGATTTTTTTTGTTGTCCAAATCGATGATGATGACTACATATGACTCCACCCACCATTTGGAATTTTGACAGTCACCGACACTTTCTGAAATATCTATTTGCTTTAAAATTTACTGATTAGAGTTATTTGAAGTAATTGCATTATTTTTTTTTTAGAAATATTATCATCAAATGGAATAACCTTATTATAAGTTAATTCCCAAAAAGAATTCGATTTTCTATTCGAATTCTACTTAACCAATTTAGCTAATTTTCAATGCCTAATTAGAATTGTTCATCTTCTGATGAAGGTTCTGCATCGATTGAAACAAATAGTACTACACCCAGAGAAAAAACAACGAAAGTCGACACCATTTCCAATTGTATTTCAGAAGTTTCTAATTATGTTTCAGAAAATTGCAATTGAATTTCAGAAATTTCCAATTATATTTCAGAATTTTCTAATTATATTTTAGAATATTCCAATTTTATTTCAGAAGTTTCCATTTATATTTCAGAACTTTCTAATTGTATTTCAGAATTTTCCATTGGTATTGTTATTAGAATTTTCTGAAATATAAATGGAAATATCTGAAATACATTTGGAAAATTCTGAAATACAATTAGAACCTTTTTAAGTATAAATTAAAACTTCTCAAATACAAATCGAAATTTCTAAAATACAACTGGAAAACTCTGAAATACAAATAGAAAGTTCTGAAATATAAATGGAAAATTCTGAAATATAATTGGAAATTTCTGAACTTCAATTGGAAGTTTCTGAAATACAATTGGAAATGGTGTCGTAATATTGAAATTTTTTATTTCAATATGAAACAATATTAATTTAAAGTTGAAAATTATTGATTTATTGTATTTCAATATGGGTTTTATATGATTTTGCTATTATAAAGAACATTATTGAATTAATATGACGCGTTCTTGTTTTTAAGTTGCAGTTTTTCCCTTGGTGTAGAAGCGTGTGAAGCAAAACTTCCCAAACACTTCATTATAAATACTTTTTAACATGTAGTGCAACATATGGCCAAGCGTTGTCAAGATAGACTATTACGGTTTCTTGTCTGACCGCTTATTCTCTCGGTTTCAATTCGTATGGTGCCCAATTTCCCTGCTTTTGGATGGATCCTGCTGCTTGCAAACGTTTTTAAATTGCTGCTTGAGTAGATCCCAATGCCTTCAATTCTTGGTCTTCAAACTGTTTTGGCTGACCTGGGTGATCTTTGTTTTCCGTGTCAAAATCACCATTTCTTTGAAACCGATGCAACACATTCACCATAAGTTTTGGTGAGCAATTGGTGTGCTTTAGCGGCACTTTTTTTCAAATTAATGAAGTAAAGCAAAACTTCGCGAATATGACGCTTTGTTGCTACAAAATTCAACATTTTCGATTCAAAAAAAAACTTTGTTGTTTACACTATAATGTTCAATAAGTAAGTGATAATAAATAGCAGATGTGTACCCTTCAAAATTATATACATATAAGTTATTATACCACATTGTAAATCCTGCATTTTTAAGTCATACACCCAATATCAAACAACTGTAATCATTAGTTTATTAGTTTGCTTTATAGATGCCAATGATTTTATATGATTTTTATACTTTAATTTAAATTATATTACAACTAATTAAGTTAAACAGAGATTTATATTCAGGATCATTTCCATTCACTCTTTCCTTCAATACTCCTGTTTTCAAATTATGCATTTTACTTGAAAATTCTAAGAAAATAATTCAGAAAGTATCTTTGCAAACTTATTTTAAGAATTATTATGTCTTTTAATAACGAAATGCTGGATTTATTGAATAGGGCTGATTAAAGTTTTATCTGAATTTTAAAGTAAAAGTTCTGATAAAATAGTTTTAACTCTTTCAGTCACGCTTTTTTGTGTATAAGTTTAAAATCAAAACAATTGCATTTTGACTTTAATCAAGGTTAGTTTATTATAAATAGTAAGAAAAAATTAATCAAAACATGAAAAAACCACCCCATTCCAAGGTTTTTGTGGAGTGAAGTGGTTAGTTTACTAACCACAGTGGCGGTTGGCATTAAATATCTATGATAAAAATTTAGTTTCGTATAAATTTTGTTGAAATCGAATATTTTTGACTAAATTTTCTGACCAAACAACTGAAATATCAAAGTAACACTGAATTCGATGAAAAATAAAGACTCAGTGCTTTTTTTTATTGAATGCGTCAAAGTCTCTTAAAAACAGATTTTTACAATATTTTCAAATTTATATATTTATCTAACCAGAGCACCCTCACGGCAAAGTTTTGCAAAAAATCATTAGCGATGACTTCAAAAAGTATAATTGTTTAGCAAAATGGCAATAGATGTCAATAAACTATGTTTTAAAGACTATAGAAAATGTGGTTAGTAAACTAAACACCAAACCTCAAAGAGTTAAACAATCATTAGCAGTTTTATGGTGCGGAAAACGATTTGCTTTTTTCTTGAATTTCCACACACATTGATTTAGTATAATTTCTAGCATATCATTGTTATTTTGCTTTGGATTAGTGAACATGGCAAATCATTTATTTCATGGCAACAAAAAGTATATATTCAGCTCAATATTTTAATTCACATTTTAATAGCCATAATTTTGATTTATCTTCTTAACGCTTTTGAATTTTAAATATAATTAGCTTTAAACTGCATTAATTGTGTCTGTATACAGCTTACAAAAAATTACACTTTAACCACCATTCAACTAGTAACAATAACACTTAATCCCCTAAGAGAAGTCTTGGCCAAAAAGATGTTTCATAATTCTTAAGACCCTAAATTAATCACTTTAATACCCAGTGACATTGATTCACTTAAAAGCGAACCGTTTAGGCAACTTTAGCGAAAATCTAAAGACAATTTCACTAAATAAACCACAATTTACACAAAGTGCCAAAGAAAATAAGCCAGAACACAAGAGGGAAAGCTTAAAACAACAAGTAATTTGGAACAAAAAAAAACAAAAAAACTCAACTTCTAAGAAAGAATAATGTTTGTAGTCTGTTGCCAGCAATAAAACACAATAATTCAGCTAAAAACAAAAACTAAAAAGCAGGCAATTGTAACTTAAGGGGAAAAGATGTTGAATTTAGCTGATATACACGCAATAAACTTGACTAAAACCCTGTATACTTTGTTAAGTATTTTGGTCATTTGTTTCTTACTCTTGCCTCTTTCTCCCTTCCTAAACAGTTATAAGCTCTTAAGCAATTGATATTCGTAATAAATTTCGCATTAGTTAACTAAGTTGGACATTTAAATTGTTACCCAATGACACTTGGTATTTTGTTTGCATGTCCGTCCTCCCTGCTGCTGGCTGGGTTAAATTGAAATGGATGAAGATCAAACACAGAATAAGTGTAACGAACAACAATTCCAACAACAACGACAACATCTGTAATGAGTTTAAAATACAACCAAAAACATCAAGTTGATAGATTGACACAACGTAACGAAATACAATGAAACGTAACGCAATTGTACGTTATGTACAAAACAAAATCCCAACCTCATCAAGAATATTGAAACAAACGATTTTGTTTTAAATCAATTGCACTTCTTCACATTTGTTCAGAAGGTGTAAGTGTATGTAGTAGTAGGTGCTGCTATAGTAACCCAGCAAATCAGAAATTTAAGTTTTGGAAAATTTAAAATTCTTTCAAATCAACTTTCCGAAGCCCCCAAATAACTTACAAATCGGCCCACAAGCGTTTAATCGTTTTTGAAGAAAATCAGAATTTGCGGAATAGAATAGGATATATTTCTGAAGGATCACTGAATGTGCGTAAGTTATCCGGGAGCTTTTTAAAGTGGAAATGTGTGGAAGCTGCACAAATGCGGCCTTAAGAATTGTTACAATGGAACGTCATCTACTGGAGGAATCTACTCCCAGTAATGCAACAAAATGTCATATTGACAACACAGTTCATCCTGGCATGTTATCAAATTTCTACATCTAAACTACAACGTCTTGCAATGAGAGTCTCCACAGCGGTATGTCAAAAATGATTCAGTGAGTAGATACAGATACCATACGAATTGAAGCTGAGAGACCTTTAAAGACGATTTTGTATGTCTGAAATGCTGCTTCAACGCTATAAAATATAATCTTTTTTGCACCAAATCATTGCGAAGAAAAATCTATATATTACGATAACCCGAAGCGTTAGAGATCGTATGTGAAGCCCGGCCAACCAGACGGATCGACACCAAAGCCAAATATCCATGGCGCTATAGTAATGCTCTGTATTTGGTAGGACCATAATGGTCCTAACTATTATGAGGTGCTGAAATCTAAGCAGACCATCAAAGGGTAGCTTCACTGAACACAACTGATTCGGTTAAAGTGAGCATTGGCAAGACATGAAACCGTAATATTCCATCATGATAACGCTCGACCACATATTGCAACACCTGTTTAAAACTGTCTAGAAATCAATGTATGTCCAGCTTGTGGTCATAGTCCTGGACTTAATGACACCTCTTATATATTTGACCCTGCAAATATTTGACATAGCAAACCCTGCATCATTTATTCCTGGATTATACCGATAAAAATGGCACAGTTCCTTAGCCTTGACTTCGATGCAGAAACCCGGTTCGGACAATTGTGTAGTTTTAGATGGTACAACAACAACTTAAACCATAAGCCCATTTTTGAAACAGACTCCGAACTGTGGCGAGAATTGAACGTGCAACCTCCAAACTACCAACTTGCATACCAGGAACCAGCTCTGTGAAAAAGAACTTCCTACACTAAATTTTAAAGATAAAAATTTCAAAACTAAAGCCTTCAGCTCAACGAAAATTTTAAGCCAATGGAGATGTACAGATTTTCTTAAGATATTAAACAAAAAATATTTTACGATTTTATGATAATTGGGAGATCATGAAAAAGTGATTGAGTAGCATTACATTTAAGTTTAGTGGAAAATACTTCCAAACTCGGAGTATTTACTATGATGGGCATTATTTTATTTATTTTTTGAGCTCTATGCACTTTGTCCAACGTTTGGAGTCAAATTTCTTTCCGCCGAGACATTTCTTCAGGTTTGGATACAATAAAGGAGTCAATCGGGGCCAAATACTTAGAATATGGCTGGAGAGAGCATTTCGTAGCCTAATTCATGGATTTTTAGCATGGGAACTGCACTGATTGTAAGCAAATGCGGCAGCCAACTTGCAGAAAGCTTTCTCATACTCAAGTGATCATTAAACATTTGATACAGAGCCATATGTGATGCATATGCCTTCCACACTCTCTCGCACTTTCAATCTTCGATCGCCCAACATTAAATCGTGATTTTTTCAATTGTTTCGGGAGCAGAGACCTCAACTGGGCGTCCAGAATGTTGAGCATCTTCCGTGCTTGTACGTCCACAACGAAGTTCAGTAAACCACTTTTAACATTGAAATTGATGCTAAAAAATAATTACTCCTCAAGTCACGAGATAGTCTGCTATTCATGGCAGTCAAACACAAACTAAATTTTGTCAGGTGTCAACTGACAAATGCCTGTTGACAGGAGCAGTGTTGCCCTTTCAGTTAAGAGCAAGGTAATTCAAACAGACGCGATTTATTGACCCACCCTTGTATCTAATAATTTGTATCCAATTTTGTGACTAGTATTTTATCCTTCTTAGGCCAACGTCATGTTAAAGTTATTGGTACAATCACAGACCATTTGGCTGTCGGTTCATTTCAATATAGGGTAAGAAAGTATAGCACTTAAAATTGCAAAAGTCGACTGAACTGAAACATAACATTTTGATCCAATGCCTGAATATCCAACATCAAAGTCTGCTGGGAAATTCACACAAACTACAAACACTGGCTGAGAAACTGAAATTTAATCCACGTTTAAACTTTGTTATTTATTACTGATGATGATTTGAGAAGGTTTTCTTTCTTTTTTTTGTTGGTGTCAGGCGGCAATTATATGCAAGTGATTGTCCCTGTTTATGGCACGTTAAATATTGCAACATGTCGTTAATGTATATACAAAAACATATGTATGTATGAATTTGTGTTAAACTACTAACACCTTCTCTTCATAAACTGTTTTTATTTTCTGTAACAAAGTAGCAAGTGGGGGGAAAGGTTTCCCATATATCAACAAATATTTGCTCAAAGTTTTTTTTGTAATCATCAGGGTGTTGATGGTTACTTGCAGTAACGTCCCTAAGACATCAGTAGCTAAAGTTCTTTGTTTGGAATTCGTAAAACATACTTGAGTTTCAGGGTATTGAGTAAAAAGCGGCTTTTGTTTTCCTAAAAAAATCCCTTGTTTTCTGGCTTTAACTTAAGATTTACCAAAATCTCTGGCTAAGCAAGAACAACCAGCCATATACAAGTAATTTGTGATTCTTTTGCTTCTTTTATTCACATTTCACATTTGTTAACTTGTGTTGTTGTTGGCCTGTTGGAGTGGATGACTTGACTCTGGGCTGACTAGCTGGCTGGCTGCTTGGCCGGCCATAATTTATTTAAATTGACAGCATGGATGCTCATTTTAAGCGCTATTCATCAGGTTTTATTATGCAACTTGATGGATGATGTGGTTTTGTCTTTTGAATGACAGTATGTATTGCAAATTGTTGCAATAATTAGTTAAACTTACATTGAATGAATGAATGAATACATGCATGAATGTATGAATACGTAAAAAAATGGTAAATGGTTAATGGCTAATAATGGTGTTGCATTTTGTATTTTAAACTGCACACAAAAACGTAAATTTATAAAGCAGACAAAAGTAGCGACGATGAGTAGTGATTTGATTATTTGGCAATTAAGAGTAACAAAGGAATATTTTTGCTAAACATATAAGAATTTCTTCAATATGTGTTGTTATGTGTGATGAAGAAAAGCCAATAATTTTTATTTAATTAGCTAATAATTGATTTGAGAAACTTTTAAAGAAATTGGAGAAATGAAATAGGATTATATTCAAAAAGCACTTTTAGAACAGAAGTCGAAAAAGAGACTTGTCAGATTTTACCATCAAACTCACATCATCAATGAACAATGGTCTCTCTGTACCGACCACTGAGTTAGAACAATTGTACAAAAACATGAGCACAAGAGAATCAAGGAAACATTCTTTAGCACTGTGCGATCCGGTTTTTAAACAATTGGTTGGAAACTCAACTATTTTGATTCCGAACTAAAGGAACTGCTCATCTTTTGAGGCCAAGAACGAATCAAGCCAATATCAGATACTCTGTTCCAAAGTGAAGCGTCTCTTAGAGAGAGCGTTGTGCAATGATCGAAACAAATAGTAGTCCGATGAGGCACAGTCTGGACTATAAAGCGGGTGAGGCAAAACTTCCCAACCACTTCATTCTAAATAGTTTTTAACAGTTTGTCATGATTACGGTTTCGTATCTGGCCGCATATTCTGGACGTTTTTCGGTCAATGCTCTCTTCAAACGAATCAGTTGCATTCGGTACAGGTTCCTGTTATGGTATGGCCAGATTTAAGTAACTCATTGTTCCCACCAAATACAGAGAATTACCTTAGCGCCATGGATATTTGGTTTTGGTGTTGATTCGGCTGATTGGCCGAGCTTCACATACGATCTCTTACGTTCCGGGATTTCGTAATGGATCCATTTTTTTTATTCTCAAGAAGTGATTTGGTGCAAAAATGATTTTCTTTTATAGCCTTCAATTATCATTTCGGACATGCAAAATCGTCTTTCAATGTCTCTCGGCTTCAATTCGTATTGTAGCCTATTTCCCTGCTGAATCCTGATGCTCCCAAACATTTTGAAATTGCTGCCTGATTAGCTACCAATGATTTTGAAAGCTCTCGTTGAATTTTACAACAATCTTCATGGAGTAATTCCAATTCATGGTCTTCAAAATTTGTGGCTGGCCTGTGAGATCTTTGTTTTCCGTGTCAAAATCCCCACTTCTGAACCGAACAAACCATCTCTCGGATGTTGAGAACAATGGAACGCATTCACCATAAGCTTTAGTGAGCAATCGGTGTGCTTCAGCGGCATTTTTTGAAATTAAAGAGATAAAGCAAAAATTCCCCCATATGAAGCTTTGTTGGCACAAAATTCGACAATTTTCCGGTCTTATTTCATAATATTAGCATTTAGGCTAATATTTGTGATTGCGTTAACTTAAATTCAAAATAAAATTCCTTAAAAAAATTATTTCTACAAAACTAAGAAATAACGTTTACATTTAAATTAAAGTCTTTCCTTGCAGCCAATGTTGCTAATCTTTAAATTTATCTATGTCTGTATGTAAATACATACTTACTCGTACCTGCAACTTAACGTCAATTACCTTCTGACTCATTCGACACAAAACTCTTTAAATATATTGTATATTTTTTTTTATAAGAAAAATAAAAAAACTAAAACTAATAGTTTTATAAAACACACATTAATTTATGCAGTGTTAATTTAAGTTATTGTTGTGCTCTTGTTACTCGTAAGACTGTCTTAATTTTTTTTCCTTCGTATTTTCCATGCAATTTTAACAACGAATGGAGAAAAAAACAACCAACTTAATTCACTTTGTTTAACTAAACATGTCAACACTTGCTTTACACACACATTTTACATGACAACAATCGTTTTCCTGTAAAAATTCATACAAAGCGCCGCGCTAATAGACAACAACAAGAAAAAGATCAAAACCCAGCGATCTACAACATCACATTTCCATATATACAAACACACATACACATTTATACAGCCGTGCACTTTAAAACACCAACAAGAAAAATTTAAATACTCACCCCACAGTTTTAATGGGGGTCAATGTATACCTTTTACATAGTATATTTTCATTAAAGTCTAGTAACTTGGCTAACGTATGAGTTTTTTGTAATGCAAAGATAAGTCAATAGATTACTTTAAACATCCCAAGTATTCTAGAGTCAATTGTCACTTTAGTGTCCCTAAGTAGTCTAAAGTGTAAACTGTTTTGTAATCTAAAAACTATAATTAAAATAGTAGCATAAATACTACCTTCTAAAAAAGTAGTAGAAATATTACTTTTTTGAAATAGTAGTAGAAATACTACTTTTTTGAAACAGTAGTAGAAATTCTAAATTTTTAAATGGTAGTAGAAATACTACTTTTTTTAAAACACTAGTAGAAATACGTTTTAAAATAGTAGTATTCATACTACTAAACCTTTTTCTAAACCAGTAGTAGAAATTCTACTTTTTAAAAAAGTAGTAGAAATGATTCCTTTTAAAATAGTAGCAGAAATACTATACTTTTCAAATAGTAGTAAAACTACAACTTTTTTTAAAATAGTAGTAGAAATACTACTTTTTTTAAAACAGTAGTAAAAATACTACTTTTTTAAAAAATAGTAGAAATACTACTTTTTTAAAATAGTTGTAGAAATACGTTTTAAAATAGTAGTATTCCTACTACTGTTTTAAAATAGTAGTAGAAATGTTACTTTTTTAAAACAGTAGTAGAAATACTACTTTTTAAAATAGTAGTAGAAATACTACTTTTTAAAACAGTAGTAGGAATACTACTTTTTTTAAAATAGTAGTAGAAATACTGCTTTTTGGAAACAGTAGTAGAAATACTACATTTTTGAATAGTAGTAGAAATAGGTTTTAAAATAGTAGTAGAAATACTACTTTTTTGAAACAGTAGTAGAAATACTACATTTTTAAATAGTAGTAGAAATACGTTTTAAAATAGTAATAGAAATACTACTTTTTAAAACAGTAGTATAAATACTACCTTTATCAAATAGTAGTAGAAATACTACTTTTTATAATAGTAGTAGATATACTATCTTTTAAAATAGTAGTAGAAATACATTTTTTTTAAAATAGTAGTAGAAAAACTACTTTTTTAAAATAGTGGTGAAAATGCTGTTTTTTAATATAGTAGTAGAAATACTACTTTTTTAAATAGTTGCAGAAATTCTACTTTTTAAAATTGTAGTAAAAATACAACTTTTTTAAAAAAAATGTAGTAGTAAGTAGTTCTTTTCAGCATTTGATGAAAAAGATGATGAAAAAGAACAATTTATGCCTTGGCAGCATCAAAAATCGCAAAAGTGCAATATGTATAAGGGCAACCCTAATGGACATTTTAAACAGACAGACCTCGAAGACAGCCTCCAGCACTGCTGGGCACTTTTACATATAGATGTGTGAGTGTGTGTTTATATGTAAATTAACGTGCCTGCTGTAATGCATACAAACAACAAACAAACAAGTGCAATGTGTTTTTGTTGTTGATGATGATGTCTCTTCTCCTGTTGCTGGTGGTGATGTGATGTTGGTTGTTGGAGTTTAAGTTTTGAGTTGATGTTGATCTTGATTTGGTTCAGTTTAGTTTTTTTTGGTTATTTTGTTGTAGCACAGTGTTGTCAACACTGCATAATAATGAAGTTAATTTGTAACATGTTTATAAAACTAAATAAAAATCAACTACAACGACAAAAAAAAACAACAATAAAAATATACACGACATCAACAATTACCATGATTTAGCTACGATTTTGTGTTAAGGACTGAGTTCAGTTACACTAATGCAAGATAAATGCTAAAACTTATAACATCTGGTTATAATTTAGTATATTTAGTATTTAGTATTATTAGGTTATCTGAGACCTAATTGCATTGAACAGACCTTTTCCGTTTAAATACTTTCTAAATTCTTGTATACAGTTTCTTAAATATAGGGAATTATTTATTAGGGACTTTCATATTCCTTTACATAATCGGCTGATTGATTTGTTTACGAAGTAGTTCGCTGGCCGCTAATATTCAAGTGAAATCTATATGATAACATTTTGACAAGATCACACCAATCAAGGTGATCGATGAACTAGATCAACACTCATTTATGGTGTCCAAATAAGGTTACATAGTCTGGTTCCCGATACCTCAGGTAGTTAGTTCAGAAATAAATATCTAAATAAATGAGCTGGATATTCCCTACAGCTGCTTACCGATCACCTAATCACCCATTAAAACTGTCATTAGACTTAAAACGATCTTCCAGTTCCTAAACAAAACATATATAGTGCGTTTCACATTTCCATTTTACATATTGTCAGCATTTGTAATACAGTGTTTGATTATTCATCTATTAATTTCCCCAATATTCAAATAGCATTATTGCGACAGATACTGCATCTGAGAAATTCAAGGCAGATTCATCTTTGGCCAGCTCGATCGACTGCTTATTACTGTGGTAGTTACTTTAATAGTCATAACCTGGGTAGCTTTCTCTTACACTGTCTGACTAAGTTAGAAAATCTCAGCTTGTTTAAAAATTATTATCTTTAAATGATCAAAGAATTCATTATTTATTTTTCACATATTACGTATGTATTAAAGTTTAACAAATTTAACTGATCCTCACTCCTTACAGTAAAATAGTGAGTAAATTTTACGTTTGTGTTGTTTCAGTTGCCATTCTTAACTGAACTAAACTGAAATTTATTTAGTTTTATCTATTTGGCAGACATTTAAATTTTGAAATCGTTTATTTTAATTAATTTGCAATTTAATGGTTTTGATAATGATTTCTATATTTTGTTTATAGCCATGTTGTTCTTAGTTGGCTTTTATAAAGTTTGCACAGAAATGCTTCATATGATTTCAACAAAATTTACTGCAATAATTTTTAGTATTTATTTCTGGTACTATTTCAGCCAAGCTAAGGATATTAGGCAATGCTATCCTGAAAACAGGTTCATTCATAAATTTGGAAAGGAATTGTATGTAAATCAGATGACGCTACCCATTCAATAGGGCCGGAACGGTTAGTTTTATTCAAATAATATCTTTAAAATTAGAGAATAGAATCAAAATTTACAATCAGCATTCCACAAAATGAGATAATGATACAATTTGTACCGAGATTAAAGGATAGTGCTCATTACAGTCCTGTTTCGGGACATTTGGACATTCCATCGCTTTAAAATAGTTTCAATAGGGTTCGTTCCTGAACCAATAGGAGGTCACTTGCCCATTGTATTATCTTCAAAATGGCTACTGGAGTTTGATTACAAGATTTACATGGATGGACAGACCGACGGATATAAATGAAACGACTCTGGAAATTATGTGGCAATATGATTGATTTTCAATGATGTAATTCAAGAGTGGGTCAATAAGTCCGTAGCTTTTTAAATTTTCCGGCTCTTAACTGAAAGGGCAACACTGCTCCTGTCAACAGACATCTGTCAGTTGATCCATGAATTAGGTTACGAAATGTTCCATATTCCGACCTATTCACCGAATAGGCCGAGACATTTCTTCATGTTTCCAAACATGAAGAAATGTCTCGGCGGAAAGTGATTTGACACCATCTCACAAAAATACCTATTTCGATGATCTGGAAAAATTTTATTTTTTGGAAGGAAAGAACAATTGGATTAACGCTGCACAGTGATATGAGAAAAAAAAAAGATGAAAATAAATCTGTAACTTCTAAACCCTTAGTCTAATTTGAATGAAATTTCACATGCACAAAGAGGAAGTGTTGTCGAGTTTAAGTTTTTAATTTGGACCTCATGACCCCACCACGAGCGGGACCAGGGGTCCCTAAAGTAGGACACCTAGGGTATGTTCAATTTTAAAAATTATCCTATTTCTTCGTTTGTGTTCCGATTTCAAAAAACTTACATATATAGAATCTTCTCACCGAACAATACATAAAACCTCGTCGTAGCTATCAATTATCTTTTATAGCTTTTTTGATGGTGGGTAACTTTAGTTCGGTTACCAACCACAATAGACCCATTAGTCTCTTAATATAAATCGAATCACTTACAAATGAATTTCTTTAAAATACATAAAGAAAACATTCGCTTGAATCCCTGCAAGTTCTTACAAGTGGCTTACAAGTAGTTGAATGAATATTATATTGTGTGGCTAGTTTCTTTAATTTGTTTGTCTTTCATAAGCAAATTACCAAACGGTTTTCTCCATCTGTAATAATAATGGGTTAACAGGGTCTATGTCAACTGTTCGAGTCTGTATGACTGCCTGCCTCATCATCATACAAATGAAAACTAACAGCACAAAAATGCCAGCAAGAAAAAAAAAGGATGTTTCTTAAGCTTATATGTACTTAAAATGTGAGCAGAAATTAAAACAAACTCGCACAGATATTTACACGTTTAGAAAGAAGAAAAATGTAGACAAAGAACCTGAAGATGGTGATGAGGATGATGATGATGACGATGAAGAATATACCAACTTGTGTTTAATTTAATTTAATGTAAATATATAGTTCTTACCTCTCATTAAGATTTTCCTCATGCTTTTGCGTAAAGTTGTGCAATTCCAGCGACGATTTCGAAATTGAAATTCACATTCTCGGAAGCCTAGATTAATGCCGTTGATGATCTCTTTTAGCAGGGCAGAATCGTGTCGGCAAATTTCAGCCATTTTACCACGTAGACGACGTGTCTTTTTACACATTAAATATGGATCAAGTAAAATATTAGAGCCCTCAGCCCTGTGCGTTTGTTATTTTCATTGTGGTATATTTGTAGGATGACCATGATTTTTTGAGTTTTGGTGGGTGTAAAAACAAAGTTGGTTGAGTCATGAAAAGAGTTAAGAGAAAAATATAGGAATTATAAATTTATATAATGAAAATTATATTAATAAAATTTGAATTATACAATACTCCATTAGCGATGGCTTTGTATTAAAAAATTAAATTTGCCTTTCATTCCATTAGTCAGAAGAACCCTGTCATCACTGTTTTTCTCCCCATTTAAATCAATAATTTTATGCTATCAATAAAATACTTTGATGCTCCATAATTTTGTCGATAATAAAATCTCATAAAATAAACCTCCAGCTGTTTTATTTAAATTTAAATAACAATTCAAATTCAAATCCAAAATTCTAAAACCAAACAACAGCAGCAACAGCAACATGTTCATTTCCTAACACCTTAATTGAACAAACAACACTTGAGAACAATAAAAACTTGGAAAATATTGCCACCAACCGAAACGAACAAAACTAAACTGAACCAAAAGCAATTGAAATTCTATACAGTTTAATGTACTAAAACAACTAACTGACTTCTAGTGATAAAATCGACATCACAACAAATTATAAGGTGTCACCGAAATTCAAATTAATTCAATGATTTTATTAACAGCGATAACAACAAATGCAAATCCAAATCCAAATGCAATACAATATGTACTTTGCACTTGTTTTAAACAGAACTCAAGATTAGATAAATGTTAATGATACAAATTTAATTCATTCATTATTTCTATTTTGTTTTCCTTTTAAAAAAAAACCCACTCAAAATTCATTGGAAATCTGTAAAACAAAAATGAAAAATTTGCATAATCGATTTGTAACGTTGAAATTGATTTTGAAAATAATTGATTGATACACTTGACAAACCATTAAGATACACTTGATGAAATTATAGTTATCATTCATGAAATGAAATCAACAACAATGGAAACACAATCATGACTACTGACGTACTACTGTAACTAAAGTAAGGAGTGCCTCAATAAAAAGTGTAATAAACAGTTTACCTAAACTTTTATTTTGTCAATAATATCAAAACACAGTTTTCTGGTTCAAAATATATTCCAAAATACATTATTTCACAATGAAGAGAAAGACATGAATTGAAATAACAAAATTCGAAATATTCAAAATCCGAATCCGACAAATTTCAATTAAGGTGTGACTTCCAAAGCGAGAGTTCAATAAGGTCTTAATGATTGAAAGAAAAACTCTTCTTAATGATTGAAAATAAAACTCAAAAAGTCAAAAATGTTAAGAAGATTTTGAGACTTCAACCTATCATTTTCGGGCCGAAAGTAGGACTCGGTATAAAATATCTTAAAATCTATATACGGTCAGTTAAATCTAATGTTAAGCTCATAAAATTCAATGTTAAAAAAAGTTTTAGAATGATTAATTTAAAGATATTGGACAATACTAAAAATACAATACAAATGTCAAGAAATGTCAAGGAAATCTTGGAACATTTCTTAAAAAGCTTAGATTAGGTATGTAGGTATTGATTGTTCCCTTTGTATTACCTGAGGAAGAGAAGATAATTGAGAGAAGAAAGAAAAGTAAAAGAAGAGGGAAATCTTTAAGTAAGTGAGACTAGAGTTAGTAAGAGAAAATATAGATGGCAGTAAGAGGAGTTGGAGGAGAGAAGATTTCAAGAATTCGACAGTTACGGTCTTATTATCCACCTGATTTTGCTAATGATCCTTTAATTCTATCCCAGATAGTTCGGAGAGATTGTTAAAGAATCGTTCGCCTTCTTAATTTTGACAAGTCCTGCATAAGTCGTAGTGAGGCAGCCCAAGTCTTGCAGCCTGGGTACCGAAAGTGGAATATCCGGTGATCATCGTCAGCGTATTGCTGAATTCGTTGTAAGCGAAGTAGATACGACGTGTGTTTAAAGTCCAACGCAGGCCATATCATCCTCATAATGGCACAGGTGGATTCATTGCCCTACATTGATTGGGCAAGTTCATAATATGCATTATTTATATCGACAGCGAAATGCCACATAGGAAGTCTATTTCATCATTCGACATCGAGGCTCCTATTCCCTCCAAGTTATCAGCAATACAATTGCGTTCGTTATTATCCCAAATTCATGAATGTAGACACCCACCTCCGCCCACTCCATCCCCTTTTTTAGATCCATCTGTATAGATTCCATATTGGACGGGATTGAAGAACCGAATTGCCTCAGAAAAAATAGTTTAAGGGTGCAGTAATCAATATGATTTTGAGTACTTCCTATTATGCAAGCGTTGAGCCTAAATGCCGTATTTAGTGCCAGCTTCCTGGCCATTAGATCTAATGGTAACCACTTAGTTAGTGTGAAGAGCGTCTTTGTCGTGGTAGTACGTAATGTCCCTGTTATCAGGATTGCCATACTTATCAATACTCTTTCAAAGAGAATACGGTTAGAGGCTCTATCCATTGCCTTCCACCAGACAGAGGCCCCTTAGAATAATATCGGTTTAGTAACCGTAAAGACTAGCCAGTTC
Source organism: Calliphora vicina (assembly GCF_958450345.1). Lineage (NCBI taxonomy): Eukaryota > Metazoa > Arthropoda > Insecta > Diptera > Calliphoridae > Calliphora > Calliphora vicina. The sequence goes on from NC_088781.1 coordinate 7,233,917, forward strand.
ACGTTCCAGGATCTAATACCCCATCTCATGCCTACGGACCTTTTGCAGACATACATAGCAGTCATGGCCTTAGATGCCCTTGCCGCAGTGTTGAGTTTCCAGGATAATTGCCTGTCGAGTATAAAGCCCAAGTATTTTGCATTATCCAAGAGCAACAATTCGCTTCCGCTCAGTCGGGGTAACTTAAAGTTCAGTTTTGCTATGATACCCACTTAAAACACTATCGATGCTCCATAGATTTGGTATTTCGTCTCCAGTCGTTGCCATATCATGCCCAGATGAAGCTCTGAAACTGCCACCGCTACATTATTCACATTGGCGATAGTTTTGTAATTTTAAAAAGCTTATATTTTGAAACTACATGGAAAATTCTTTAAAATTCATTAAAAATATTTTCAAAATTTCGATAATCGAAATTTGAAAATGTAAGAAATTGGCCACAAATAAAACTAAAATTGTTTTTCTATGAATCCTATTCTACTGTCATCAGGTTCCTGCATGATCAAAAGATTATTTTAACAACATTAAACATTTTTCGAATATAAGTTCGAGTTTTCGAATTAAATTTCCAATTTTCGAACATAATATTCCATTGCTAACAGGTTCATGAATGATATAGAGAATATTTTAACAGCTTTAAACAATTTTCAAACATAATATCGAATTTTCGAACATATTATTGCATTGTCATCAGATCTAAGTAGAAATGTCAAATTTAACCCTATTCCGGCTTGAACTAGTTCAAATTTCAGTTACAAATTTTGACCTAAACAAACATACAAGCATTGCAAGTTAAATAAAAGTTTTTAAAATCATTCCAACATTGCTGACGCCAACTAGACACAACCAACAAATATTACATGTCTACATTTAGATTTGGCCGACGCGTTTGCAACATTTCATTCACCGTAAGAGTCAATTAAAAAATAATATTTTTTTTTGATTTGTATATTTTCTTTACCACGCTTCTATTTACTTAACATAGAAAAGTTTATTTTCACAAGACGATTCGACACCTCGGCCAATATTTGTATGCTTAAGCAGCAAAAACAAAAAAACACAATTCAAGAATTGGCCAGGGGTGGCGGCATCTAGATTCTAGATATTGCAACACTGCTTGAGACCCAACAAACCTAAATATTCTAGAGATATAATGAGTTCTTCATGTTCTTGTTATTCATCTTAAATGCATGTTTATTTGTTTAACAACAAATAGCTAAAAATTATTAAATTGTTTTCTTTTGTTTAACAGTGAAATAGTATAAAAATTTAAGAAAAATAAACTTTTCATAAATGTAAATTAAGTATTTGGAAAATTTAAAGCAAAACTAAAAAAAATGTAGGTGAGATAAAAATGATTTGTGTAATTTCGGCCAAGATTTATTACATGCAGAGAAAGATAATTTATTTTTGTTGATGTTTTGGCAAACTTAAGTAAATAAATAAATAATTAAAAGTTAAGTAAATTAAAGGTTATCTAAATGTTTACATTAAAAATATAAGTATAAATATCATCAACCTTAAATTTAGCTTGTTAACATTTAGGCATACACTTAAATAATTAAAATTATATTTACCGTATTTTAACCTTTACGAATCAGTGGAATTCTAAACAGATTAAACAATTTTATTACTTAATATTTCTTTCTTTCAATTGACAAAATCTTTCTGACGTAATTTATACTATTTACATTCATTTATTTATTTATTTTTCTTTCTTTTATTACCCAACATTACAAATGTTTCATTAACACTTTCAGATACCGAATTGAAATATTAAATATATGAATATTTTTTATTCAAACACTTTTGATGTCTAAATACATACATACAATACTTCTTATTACGCTTGCTGTGTATCTCTAAGGCGAGTTTGTTTTCTTTTTCTTTTTTCAAAAAAAAAAAAAACATTTTTTTATTAGAAAAATCAACAGAAATTGAAAAAGATCACACACATGCTACAAGATTAAACAGGCGATAAATTGACATTTATCGTATTCAAATATGACAGAGAAAAAAAACTTCCATATTGTCGGCGTGTTTTTTTTTTAGAAATAGCAAAAACGGCTGAAAAAAACTAAACTTCAAAAGAAAATCTTCAGTGGGCTTTTCTTTAACTGGCCGTTTTTCTACAAGTGTGGCTGGTGTTATGAAATGTATGAATGAATAGATGAGTAATCACTTCATAGATTGAAAATACTTATAACGAGTTGCAATTGATAAGTGGTCATAGCTCGATATTTGCATAATAAACAAGTAAGGCTGTGCCGAATCTTATAAACCCTTCACCAAATTATACTTTAAAATAAAAGTTTGAAAAATATTTAAGTAAAGAAAATTTAAAATTATTTTTGTTAAATATGTTTCAACTTTTTTTTTTAGTTTTTTAAATTTGTTTTATTTTAGTGTTTATAAAGAATCGACTTTCTAAAAAAACCGGTTTGTCATTTAACCGACAATTTGCCCTTTTTTAAAAACCGGTTAATCGAAAATCAACATTTTAAATTAACCGGTTCGCAAAAAACCGAAATTTTGAAGAAAACCGTTTTTTCGGTTAACCGGTTATACGGTTTATAAACAATATTTTATTTAAATTTATTTAATTAATAGTGAAAACAAATTGATGACAAGAATTTTTTTTGTTAAAAAAAATTTGGGTTATAAAATATTTTTTCCAATTTTGACCCATTGTAGGTCCAACTTATATACGGCCTTTGAAATATCTATCAGTAGATATCCATATTGTCTATATTAATGACTTAGTAATCCAGATATACATACATAAATATAATAAAAAATAGGCCAAAAATAGAGGTCGTCTTCGTTTTTTTCTTATATCTTTGTGTGCCGATTTTCTCGATTTTAAATAGCAACGGAACCGGGTCTATAGCTTATATATTAATGTATAAAGATGAAGAAATAACAGATGTATTCGGTACCTCGGAATCAACCTAGAAGCTTGATATAAGTTAAGAGAAAGTATTTCTGATATCACATGAAAGTTTCAATCGAACGTCTTGGAAATATCTAAAGCCACCACTTTACTTTCGCCGAATCGGTGCAATAAGAAGTCTCAGAAGTCTGCTGTAGAGCGTCCCTTATGAAAGTCATACTTTCCAAGTAAATGGTTGGTCTCCAAATATTTGACACAGATACTCTATTCACTTCAGGCTATGTATGAGTGATTGCTTCCTGACAAATTTGAAATAATTGCAAATTATACATTTAACGAGGTCAATGAATATTTGGCCATCCTTGAAAATAATAGGAATCACGTCTTACCACATTGACACACGCAGCGTGACAGTTTCATATTGTTTGGGTCGTATTGAAATAGTGCAATTGTCATTATGCCAAGAGGTTTCCTTGATTTTAATCGAAATTTATTTAGTGGGCTCTTTCTCAATTGAGCCAGGCAATTTAGCCAGACAAATGACCAGAATCGTTTATTCTCCGATAATTATTAAGAACTTTAGCATGAAGACACGGCTTGTAAAGAAGTTTCTCACGCCTTAACAATTTATCACTGGAAGTCCGATGAATTTATGAATTTCCCTTATCTTAACTGAAAGGGCAACACTGCTCCTGTAAACAGGCATCTGTTAGTTCACTCCTAGTTTGTGTTTGACAGCCATTGATACTAGACTACCTAGTGAAAATCACCACTCAATGCTATGAATACTCTGCACCATCAATTTCAATGGTAAAAAAGTGGTTTACTGAATTTCGTTGTAGCCGTACAAGCACGGAAAATGCCGAACGTTTTAGACGCCCAGTTGAAGTCTCTACATCAGAAACAATTGAAAAGAAATCAAGATATAATGTTGGCCGATCGGAGATTGATAGTGGGAATTGTGGAAGTCATAGGGATCTCACATGGCAATTGAAAAAATGCATGATATGGTGTTAACCCTTCGAAGATTGAAAGTGGCTCAGTGATTTCAATTTTGAATGATCACTTTCCACAAAATGGCCATCGCGTTTGCTCATAATCGGGTGCACAAAACGGTACACCCATGTGTAGTTTCCATGGCAAAATTCAATGAATTATACTACGAATTGCTCCCTCATCCACCCTCTTCTCCAGATTTAGCCCCGAGTGACTATTTCTTGTTTCCAAATCTGAAGAAATAGCTCGGGGGAAAGGGATTTGACTCCAACGATGAAAGCATCTCACAAAAAATACCTATTTTGATGACCTCGGCAAATCTTATTTTTTGGAGGGGATCAGCAAATTGGAGAAACTTTGCTCAATGTTGGAAATAAATTGATTTTTTATCCAAATACCAGTGTTTAATTCAAAAAGTCACGGACTTATTAAATGAAATAAATTTATTATGTTTTATCACTAAAATATTTCCTGAATTTCAACTTTTTATTTTGTATGCTTAGATTTCTTCATGCTGTGCATATTGCCAGCAGCATTTTAAGGCCGGTTTAAGACTTTTAATAATCTAGTATTGTTTTTGTACATCTGTATACAGTAATTTCCCCACACTGACTTATGAATTCCCCTACTTAGAAAACTTATTCAAACACACACAGACTCTTCAGAATCAAAAGTGTGTGATGTTGTGCCATCAAATTCAATTTTGTATGTTCAATAAGTTTTAAGTAAATAAAACTCAGTTTAAACCTCTTCAAAGTAAAAAAAATAAAAATAAAAAAACAAAATAAATTCATCTCCTGAATACCAAAAGCGACTTTGTTTACTCTGAAATGACACACACAGCAACATCTAACTCTGCCCAGGCAGGCAGGTGTTTGTTGGCTGGCTGGAGGTGCTGATCATGATGTGTCACTTTGAAAATTATGTCTTAAGTAAATTTATCGTGAGGTTGGTCAGTTCCCTGTTTTCTTTCAACGTTTAGATGGTCAGGCATATGTCACAAGAATTGTGTGTTTGTTTATTTATTTATTTTCACATTATTGTTTAAATAAATATTTGTTTTCAATAATACACTTGTTATAGATTTTAAAAACGAAAAGATATATTCAAATATATTGAAAACCATTTGAAGGTTTTGGAATTGAGACAAACTTTAGCCAATTTAATTAGCATTTTTGAAAATTATTTATGTTTTTTTAGAGAAATGTTTGCATTGTCCAAAAATTTTGATTTTTTCTGTTTTACTCCCCTAACATCCATTTTGCTCATTTATTTTGTAGTTTTCAAGTAGGTGGCTCATAAGCTTGTGGCCGACCACAGTGGTTGGTTGGTTGTTTGTCTGTCTGACTCTTGGGTGTTATTTCGCTGCTTCGTTAGTTGGTTGGTGGTCCCCACAGTTTAAACAATAGATTGTCATGTTTCAGTTAAATTAGCAAATTAACATGTTAAAAGGTGTTATTTGTTATACGTTGTGTTTTTGCTGCTGTTTATTCTATTTAAGCGCCATGACAACATTTTTCATCTTTTTTTTTATTTTTGTTGTTTTTCTCACTTGTTGTTTAGAGAGTGAATTGTGATAATGACGATCGTCATCATCATCATTAGCGTGATCATTTGCATAAGTATGATTTATGTATTTGAAATAGACAAACAACAAGTGCCTCATCATTTATGGAATTATGATAATTTTTTTTTTATTATTATTTATTTCAGAAGTTTGTAGTGACGCTAATCGGTGGATGTACTGTTTAGTTAAAGAGTTGATGAAAAAACAAAACAGTAAGAGTGTTTAATAAATTGGGCTGGGCTTAATAGAAGAGCAACCCACGTAAACTTTTTGTAATTGCATGTTGCAGGGAAAGATTTATTGGGTATATGACTTAAAAATGCGGGAGTTTTTCAAATTTGTAACTTTTATTTTGAAACATTTTATCAATATACATTTATTTAAAGTATTGACCATTTAAGCTATGACCTTTTCCCATCTTTCTGTTCATATATGGATTACGAGCCAAAATAAAAATGATCTTCTTTTGAGGCCAAGAACGAATCAATCCAATTTCGGATTCTATGTTCAAAAGTGAAGCTTATCCCAGAGATAGTTCTACATCGATCGACACAAATAGTATTCGGATGGGGCAAGGTCTGGACTATTAAGAGGGTGAGGCAAAACTTCGCAACCACTTATTTCTAATTAGTTTTTAGCAGGTATTGCAACATGTGGCCGAGCATTGTTCTGATGGAATATTAAAGTTTTATTCAGGGCATTTCTCGGCCATTGCTCCCTTCAAAAAATCTGTTGCATTCGGTACAGGTTCCCTGTAATTGACTGACCAGATCTCTGCAGCTCATAATACAGAGCATTACCTTAGCGCCATGGATATTTGGTTTTGGTGTCGATTCGGCTGGTTGGTAGGGCTTCACATACGTTCTCTTATGCTTCGGGTTGTCGTAATGGATGCATTTTTCATCGCAAGTAATTATTTTGTGTAAAAATGGTTTTCTTTTATAACGTTGAAGCAGAATTTCAGACAAACTCGTCTTTTAGGGTGCAACAGCTACCATTCGTATGATACCCAATTTACCTGCCTTTGGATGAAACCTGCGGATTGTAAACATTTTGAAATTGCTGATTGAGAAGCTCCCAATAATTTTGTAACCAAAACTTTCCGCGAAACAAAAATCGAAATTTTCTATGTAAAAAATGTTTTATTCAAAATGGTTTTCATTTAAAATGTTAGCGTTCAAACGTGAAGTGAATTTATTAAAGTTTCACATATACGACGATCAATGGGACGCAAAAAACAATGTATACCTTTTTTTTGCAATAGTCTTTGAGAAACAGGGAGCTGATCGCTCTCTAAAGCCTTGAATCATACTTGGCTCTCACAGCCATCAGGAGCCGAAGTTATCGAAGTTAATAAAAATTATCAAATAAGAAACAAAAATTCTAACCAATAGCTGGTCAGAATATAACTGAGAAAGAAAGTTATCCACTTTATGGTTCTCTCTATAACGATCACTGATCTAGAAAGATGAAAAACTAAATCAGCAGAATAATTTAATAGCCATTCACTTACAATTGAAGTTCCTATGAGTTCTTAAGTCAGATTTTGCTCGTTTTAGATGTTTCAACAAGAAACTTAAGAAAATGTCAGGCTCAATTAAATAAAACCCTCCGAAATCAACAAAATAGTTTATTTTTAAAATATTTTCCGACCACTTTTTAATTCCCTTACTAAAATTTCTCATTAATTTACCCACAAACTACTTAAAAATTGTATCTTCTTCTTTAGACATTGTACAATTATTTGCCTGTTACAAGCTATATTTACTTTTCTCACGCCTCTTTGACTTCAAATAAGTGCGTCTAATTGGGAATTTTTCATTAACAATGCAGCAACAAACCAACAACATCAAAAAAAAAAACACTCTATATTTATTTAAGTTACAAACGAATGCTAAATTATAAAACAAAATACAAAAAATATAAAAACTTTATGAACAATTCGGTTTTAATATTTCATAATTTTCAGTATAGTCACGTTCCTGTTAAGAATAAAATAAGGTGTAGCTAATATTTGCAATAACAATGGCAAACATCAGCAACATTTTCTTGCTGCTGCTGCTGCTGTTGTCTTGTACTGGATGCTGCAGTTAATTTGGAAAAAGGATAATATGGTTTCGTGGAGTTGAAATTGCTGGCGTTGATGGAAAAACGTCAACATTAATCATAAACTAAAGGAAAGAGAAAACAAAAAACTCACATTTTATATTTCGTTACGGTAAAAAAAACATGATCGGCAAACAGTGGTACAAAATGATGATCAAATGAACATTACTTTTTATAGATAGAGTCTTTCTGCTGAATTCCGAAGCCTAAAAAACCTACCTATTCGCAGGTAGGTTTCAAAGCTCCTTTTTCAATTTTTTAAAAATTTTGTTAAACAAATTTCAGAATTTTTTGATCAGCGCATTGGGATTTATTGAAAATATAATAGGGAATAAAATTATGAAAATATCTTGTACAGTTTTTCGGTACCTGCGATTTAAATTTTTAAAATTTTCAAGAAAAACAAATTATTTGAGCATATTTTGGGGAATGGTCTCAATATCCTTACTGTTATGGATTTTAAATAAAACCTGTTTAGAATATTGTAGTCCAGATAATTCTAAATATACTGTGAAAGTTTTACTAAAATTGGAAAACGTTAAAATTAAAATTGTGAAGGTCAAAGGTAAAATTTTTCATTATTTGGAATTTCTAATTTAAAGATTTTTGATACGATTTTTATGAAACTTAAAAAAATATAACATGAAGTCTAGTATTTATAATAACAGCACAAAAATGGAAATTAACCCTTAATTTCGAATTTTGTACCAACGAATCGTCATATACGGGAAGTTTTGCTCTACTAAGCTTATGGTTTTAATGTTCGAGAGATGATTTGTGCGGTTCAGAAGTGGTGATTTTGACACGGAAGACAAAGATCGCCCAGGCCAGCCTAAAAAGTTTGTAGATCAAGAATTGAAGGCATTATTCCATGAAGACTGTTGTTAAATTCAACAAGAGCTTGGAAAATCATTAGGAGCTACTCAATAAGCAATTTCAAAACGTAGGATTCATCCAAAACCAGGTAAATTGGGTACCATACGAATTGAAGCTGAGAATCCTTGAATGTTGAGTTTGTCTGAAATTCTGCTTCAACGTTATAAAAGAAAACCATTTTTCACAGAATAATTACTTCTGATGAAAAATTGATCCATTACGATAACCCGAAGCGTAAGAGATCGTATGTGAAGCCCTACCAACCAATGGAATCGACACCAAAACCCAATTTCCATGGCGCTAAGGTAATGCTCTGTATTTGGTGGGACCATAAGCGTCCTGTCTATTATGAGCTGCTGAAATGTGACCAGACCATCACAGAGAATTCGTACCGAACACAACTGATTCGTTTGAAGCGATCATTGGCCGAAAAACGCCCAGGCATGAAACCTTGATATTCGCTCGGCCACATGTTACAATACCTGTTAAAAACTACTTATTTAGAATGAGGTGGTTGGGAAATTTTGTCTCATCCGCTTTATAGTCCAGACCGCGTTCCATCCGACTACTAATTGTTTCGATCGATGCAGAACGTTAACTCTGGGATACGCTTCACTTTGGAACAGAGTATCCGATATTGGCTTGATTCGTTCTTCAAAAGATGAGCAGTTCTTTTGGCTCGGAATACATATGTTGCCAGAATGATGGGAAAATGTCATAGCTATATACATACCTAATGGCCAATACTTTGTATTAATTTATATTGTACAAATGTTTCAAATTTAAGTTTGCATTATTTATCCTCCCCCAGACCACTGTGGCAAAGTTTACCTCAAAATAAGTTTGATGTTCTTGAGGATAATTACGTAAATTTAAGCGTAAAATGACAACATTGTAAAAAAAAGAACATAAATAAATATTGTACGAAAAATAAATAAAAACTTAACCAAAATAAATAGCTATTCCACAGCCTAAAGAAAAAAAAAATAGAACTTTAACAACGAAAATAAGAAGAAAAAATACGAAGGAACTTCAAAGCGCCATTCGATTAACAAGTGTAGCTAATTTACTTCACACAAAATTTACAATATTCTCTGTGTAGTTTTGCTTACACAACATTCAGTTAGATAAACTTATCATTTGCAAAAGGTACAAAACTATTGTCATATCTTGTTTGGTTGTTGTTGCCCTCATGTGATTATGTTTTTGTTTTCTGCCATATTTTTCTTGCTGAAAATTTTCTAAAGAAATTTGTTGATGAAAAACTAACAAAAACATTTCCGCTTGTCTGCATTTTGCGTTAATTATAATGTCCACACTTTGGCACGATCACTCAAAATGACACGTTGTAGTTTATTATTATTATTTTTATTATTTGTTTAGATTTATATTTATTTATTTATATATTTTATAATGATAAAGTTGATGATAATTATGCTTGTGATCATGTTAATGATGATAATCACGGTGAAATTTTAATGTCAAAATGAACAAATTGTAAAAACAGAAACAGACATACTGACACTTATTCAGATACATCGAGAATTATACAGTGTGTGATAAAAGTGAGTGCCTTTACTTCGAACATGGTAACTTGGCTAAATATTGTCAATTTATTACAGCTTTTAAAAGATTTCTAAATTTGTTTTTTAACTAGCAACTCTTTTAAAAGCTTTCCAATTTATCGAAGATCGTGACAGGTAACGAATTGACTATATGATCGTGTGATATCAGCAAGACGAGACATATCCAACCTAAATTGCTTGAGCACGATGCAAATGTGTAAGTAGATCTCGGGTTATTAAGAATTATAGGCCATTTTGTTGTATTAGAAAATCAAAACTTTAAGTTTATAAGTGATCTGCATCCAAAGATGCGTATTCTCACAAATTGCATATGCTTTACCGCAGCCTTTTTTGCTTCTCACTGTTTAAAACAGAACACAATATACAATCTATACATAAATACACGCCTTCATAATACTTAATTAAAAATGTTCAACTTTATCGCACAGACATGCATAAATTTTCACATCATATTAAATTAAAAACCAAAAAATAAGAAACAAAATTAAAGAATTAAAAATAAACCACCATCTTCTAATTTAAAATCTGTGCATAAAAATTGAAAAATTAGAAGAAAGAAAAATCAAGAAATAATATTTAATCTCAAAAGATATTGCAAATATATGAAAATAAATCGTAAACGTAACATCCTGCTGTTGTACAACAAGATGTTGCATGATCATAAGCACGAGCAATTGAATGAAACTAAGCACATGTGTGTGTTATTTTGGGTTGGTGGGGTTTATGCTGCACGTTTAACTTAAGTGCCCCTCAACTTGATCTTGTTCAAGTTTACCTACCGCCAATTTGTTTATTTTTGCTCTAAAGGCGACATCTTGTGTTTTCTCTCTCCTGTGCTTTCATATTTCTGTTTTCAATGACCTTTAATATTTGTTCTTTTGTATGTAGCTCTTGTTATTTACTAGATTTCTATTTATTTATTTTTTTGACAATAAATGCATTCATTCAGTCAGTTTCTTACTTGTTTTTTTTATTATTTTCCCTCTAGCTGTTGATTACACATCCCGTTTGCGTTGTATTGGCATTGGGCCCATTGTGTCTGTAACAACATTTATGTCTGTCTGTATCTTTGTCTGGTGTCGTTGGCAATTTGTGTTATTTTGCCGGTTTGTTGTTTTTTTTATTTCTAATTTATTTTGATTTTACCTTTTATTTTCTTTCTAATTTTGTTGCTATTTTTTTGGGTGTTTTTGCTAAAATCAGTGGTAATCAGTTGATTTTGTAATACTTTGATTCGCGTGGACCATTTCGCAAGGATTTTTTGCTGTATGACTCAGGTGAGAAATTTTGTAGAAACTACATATTTGTTAGGGTTGTAGTGACTCTTTAAGAGACTTCGAGAAAAGTGTAATGTTTGGCAATAATTTGCACAAAACTTGCTGTTTGATTCTTTAGAATTTTTCCCAGCAAAACTACACTAAGTACTTACATACATCCAGAGAAAAAATATAGTTAATTCCAACATATTTACAAGCTTTAAACTATATTATGGTCACTGTTATTATGTATATGATTGCGGTAACCATAATATGATTGTCGCAATCATATATATGATTGTAGTAATAAAATATGTTTATGGCAACCATGTTCATGATGAATCATTATATTGTATGAGAACCATAATCCGAGAACACAATATTATGAAGTATTACATCATAAAAATGGTTGCCACAAACATATACTTAATTACTACAACCATATACATATATGATTGCTACAAGTATGTGAATGGTAACTAAAACATATTATAGTTACCGAAATAATCTTATACATATATAAATAGGCCACCCCTTTTTTGTGGTACACTTTTAAGTATGTTATTGTCCACCAATATTGATGAAATTGTTTAAAAAGTTATTTTCTCTAGATATGCACAATATAAAATTTTTTTTAAAAATTATTTCCATTAATGTGGTAAAAAGCGTTTTAAAAGTGATCGAGTTTCGGCCACCGGTCGATTCTAGTCTATATAATTACAGTGACCATAATATTGTTAACAGACTTGTTAAAATTTTTGAAATAGTTATGATAAACATGTACAACTATATTTTTTCTCCGCGTCTATATGACGTCATTTTAATGCCCGTAATTTCAAAAACTAGATATCTACGGTGTAAAATACCCTGCAGATAAATTTATCTATAAGGTAACTTGACATTAATTTCAAATCAATATCTACAGGTAAAAATGACCAAATATATTTACTCCACAAGTAACTAAGCACTGATAGATATCTATTTGTCGAAATGACGAGCATAAGTCATTATTTTAAACCGATGATGTCTTGGTAGTTACCTAACTTATCCACCGACTCCAATAAATAGACTTAAGTAAAAGACTAAGTAAATACTTTGATGTCATAAAAAACCTAGTTACATATAGGGACTATAAATACTCATTGATCGTAAAGACTTACAGAAGTCGTTATCAGTTGGTAAGAAAAGTACTTTTTTGATTGAGGTACTTTTTTCAAAACGGATTTATAAACAAAACAAAATTATTTTGAAATTCTACTAAATATCAGAAAAGTA